>NW_006799944.1:3165425-3290548 GCF_000485575.1 Poecilia formosa | reverse complement strand
TATCTATCTATCTATCTATCTATCTATCTATCTATCTATCTATCTATCTATCTATCTATCTATCTATCTATCTATCTATCTATCTATCTATCTAAACATATGCAGGTGATGGGTACACTTCGGGACCTCCAGTTTGCACTGCAGCTCAAGATTGAGGAGCTCCGTCAGAGGGACACACTAATAGATGAGTTAGAGCTGGAGTTGGACACAAAGGACGAACTCATCCGTAGGCTGCAAGAAGAACTAGACCGCTACAGAACTGCCCTCTCCCTCCCTGCACCCTCCGCAGTCGTAGCAGGTGTACAGGGTTTGATGCTTTTTAATGTGTGATATCTTGGGAGGGGCAACAAGTGCCACAAGCTTTAACCTGACCTAGAATCCTGACATGCTGTGTGTGTGCGTGTTGTTTTTCTCCTACTGTAGCTTCTGCAGCTCAAATTGAGGACAACCGGAGTGCAAAAAGGCAGACAGTCATTTCAGAGCCCTTCAGTCCAGACCCTATGACAATCGCAGTGGTTTCACACAGAAGCTGTGACAAAAGCCAGGAGTAAGAGCACGCGCTGTTCCCTCAGATCATACCAGCTCTGAGTGAAAACTCTCACTCTTGTTGACTGCTAATCAACAAGTATCCCTTCAAGACCTCTTGCAAGCTTTCAGCAGACTGCGTTCAAGGTGATAAATGACCAACAGTGTGACATATGCGTCATGTCTTTATATCCTCAGATCTCGAAGGCTGATCCAGGCGGCGCTTTTGAAAAATGACTTGTTGAAGAACCTTGATGAAGAAGAAATCAAGGCAGTCACTGCCTGCATGCGCCGAGCAACCATCAATCAGGGCTGCTTTGTTTTCCAGGAGGGCACCTCCGGGGATCAGGCTTTTGTTTTGGAAGGTAAGTCATTGTCTTCTTAAGATCAACAACATTCACCTCACTTCAAGTTGTTTATCAGGACTTAGCCTGGATTGTAGGTGCTCCGTTGCAAATGTGATTACATTCTTCTCTTAAAATTTCCATTCTGTTGCGTTCTGGCTCGGGCTGTTGATTTGATTGGACACGATTGCATGCCACTCTGAAGCACAGTTATGAAAATGAAAGGGATCTATGCTGTTATTCTGGGCTGAAATCTAAGGAGGTAGCAGAAAAAATGGCTAATGGTTCCTTGAAGAGGTGAAACTGTTTGCAAGGTGCCATCTCCCTGCTTTATTCTACAGAATGAACTGTGTCTACACTGAACCTCTCACCCTCAAACACACCACATCATTTGACACAAAAGTACACAGCAAGCATTTAAATGTCTGTACCTTACATAACACTCATATCCCATGAACTCCAGTAGCAATCTGTGAAAACGGAGTGGTTCAAAAGTTCAGCTTCCAGCAGGACAATGGCATTAAACTCAGAGCTACAATGCGACTGTTTAGTTTAGATCAAAGTATGCTCATGTGTAGTAGTGGCCTAGTCAAAGTCTAGACCCAAATTCAATTGAGAATTTGTAAAAATCATTAAAACTTATTTTTACATATGATTAAGATGTTTCACAAAGACTGTACAGCTCTAGCAGAGACATACCCTAAAGTACTTCCTTATGGCCATAACTGCAGCAAATATTAACTTTTAAGTTTTTTCAGTGATGAATAATTTTGAAAACCACATATCCTTTCTCTTCTACTTCACAATCGTGCACTACTTTATGTTGGTCTGTCATTTAAAACCTCAATGGTAATATTTTTTATGTTTTGCTAACATGAAAAGCTGCGAAGATGTTCATATGATGTTTCAATTTGTCTATTTTCTTGGCAGAAGGAAGACTGGACGTGACAAAAGATGGACAGAAGGTGCTCACCTTTGAGCCGGAGGACATGTTTGGAGAGGTGGCGCTCCTCTACAACTCCACCCACACCTACTCTGTCTCAGGTAAGCGTTATGTTGACGTCTTTTTACAACGAAATACAATTATCACTCGAGGAATGTCACAGGGGAAAACTGATGAGGGGGGGCCCTATTTCATTCATTTTGACTTGGACGGAAAAATAAATAATTATTGTGAAGATCACAAGAATACAGAGCTCTTGTGCGGTGTGAGACCGAGGACGGCTGTGGAATTTAAAATCAAAGACGCTTTTGAAATCATAGACAGCACTGCGCATTCACATGTTTCTTTTTTTCTTTTTTTCAGAGATGTGGGGAATTTCAAACATGCAATAGTTTGCTTCATAAGCCAGCGGTGTTCTCCCAACAAGCATGCATTAGTCAGAACATTTACAAAAAATAGGCGCTCTGAAAATATCATTTAGCTCCCATGTTTTAAAAAAAAAAAAAAGTGGACAAATCCTTTTAACACAAACATTGCTCTTTCATTTCTTCCCCTCATCCGATCTCAGCCCCTGTGGGAAAAAACTTTCTCGGCTGTCACCACAGATATCTGGCCTGGTTTCACAAATAAATAAATATTAGCTGCGGGTAAACAGGCTGTGGAAGCGGCTGGGATCAGTGTAAATGGAAGAAACATCACTTTATTTGCCATCGCTGAACATCTAATTCTCTCTTTCAGCTGCTTTCTTTATCTTGAGAGCAGCCAGCCATTCCAATTTACCACTCTCAGCTATCTGTCTGCTCCCTGGTAACAATCCTAAACTCACGGTGACAGCCTGTCCTCCTTTGTTCCCTGCCCATTATTGTCATCCTTTCCCTTTGGATTCGCTCAGGGCCCACCGTGCTCATCTCCTTCCTGACCTGAAAATAGTTTCGCTTTGTGTTTGACGCTGCCAGTGAGGCTTCGGTGTGGTGATACAGGAGCAGGTGATCCAAGTCAAACAGATATACAATGACAATTCAATAGCATTAGTAAACATATGTTTTTTTTTTTTTTTGTATTTTGTTCCATTACAACCAGAAACTTTAAAGTATTTTTATTGGGATTTTTCTGTAACGGACGTAAAATAGTGGGAAAACCTGTGCATGGTACACCCTGCTCAGGTAGCTTATTATTATTACAGTATTAGTGGTGGGACTTGATTAAAATGTTTAATCGAGTTAATTGCAGGGTCTGTATTTAATCGCACTTTATTGACAAAATGAGCATCATTTTCAATTCAAAAACTCTTAAGAGCTCAACAACAAATTTTATTATTTTTAATCAGTTTTTAGGTTATTCAACTATCAGATTGGTGTAAAGTGATATTATAACCATTCAGCTTTCAAGTGTTTTAGGAACCCACAATCGTTCATGGATCTTTGAACAAACACTTCTGTAGAAATTTGGACTATGGAGTGGGGACATCTGTTCTTGCTGCAACATGTTGTGCATTGAGATGGTGTTTTAGGCTGGAATGGCTCTGGTGATGGACTCCTTTTAGCACATGTGGAGTGCACCATCCATAGTGCTTTAAGTGTAGGCAATAAGCTCAACCTTTGATTTTTTTTTTTCTCATTCTTCCCTTTTGCTGAATTTCAGGCATAATAATGGAGAAGGGTGGTTGCTTAAATGTGCCATGAGGAGAAGCTTTAGATTCATGAAAATAATTGATCTTTTTACTGGTAAAAAAAAAGAAAAAAAGGAAAATGTGAAATTCATGTGTCTTTTATTTTAAAACTTTACAATTCTGTGCTAATTTGTGTTTGTCTGTCACACAAAATATATTATAATTTGTAGCTGCATTACGACAAAATACGAAAAAGCTAGAGGTCTAAATGTTTGCAAAGCTTCCTATGGGAGACAACAGCATAAAGACTTGCGCCAAGAAAGACCCGTGTGACTTGAACGAAGTAGATCTGAAATAAAAAGCAGTAGCCACCAATGAGATGTCATGTGGTGATAAATTAGGAGCACAGAGAGAATATTCGAACGGGGAAATTAAGATATCAGGGCAGAACCATCTGATTAGATATTGGATGTAATTAGAGCGTCTCGAGGACATCTACTTCCGTTTGCAGGAAGCTTCCGTGAACCAATCAATACGGGTCATTATTAATTTACACCTCTTTCAAACTCTATTATAAAGAAAGGGGGTATTTATGGTGGAGGGAATTAGATTAGATTTATCTTCAGTGTCCTCTGTACGAGGAAAAAGGGAGACATCTTTAATGCAGCCCTGACCTAAGCTGTCTGAGTGCACAGCCGAAGCTTTGCTCTTCAGCCACAATGGGCTGCGGGCGGCGTGAGTCTCTGCTATTGTCTACAGTGTTTATATCAGAGCGCCCGTGTCACTGACACAACCTTTATCATTTCCTCTTGCCTTTGTCTTTTGATCTGCAGCACAAACAGACAGCAAGCTGTGGGCTATCGACCGCAAGAGTTACCACTCTGTTCTCACACAGTGTGGCCTCAGCCACCTTTCTCATTCAGTGGAGCTGCTGAGAAGGTGAACGTCAGACCCTCGAAACTCTAAATATTGTCTGCTGCTTCTGTTTATTCTGTACTCCCGGATCTCTATTGTTGTTTTGTTTGTAAGAAATCACTGAAATATAGATTAGGATTTTTCTTCTTTTTTTTTTTTATGAAAGTAAAAACTTATTTTTATACATAAAAAAAAATTATTGTGTCTTTTTTGTGTGTGTGTCTGTGCAGCATTCCCTTTCTTCAGTCGTTGCCAGACGATGTCATCAGTAAACTGTTTGATCAGGTGCAAGAGGTACAGATTGATTTTTTCTTTCTTTTTTTTTTTTAAACAGAATTTGGTAACATTTTCAGCTTCAATCTTCCTTTGTGTCTCGTCTGTGGAAAAGTGAAGACATTCACTGTCCTTTTCTTTTCTTGCTTTTTAAAAAAATTCCTCCTGCTGTAGACAAATTACTCAGATGGCGACTACGTCTTTCGACAGGGAGCTGTCGGAGACACCTTTTACATCATTAGCAAAGGCCAGGTAAAGTTAAATGTTCTCTAACAGCAGCTCAGCTAGAAAGAGTCTTTCAGAGAAATGGGCTCAGACCGAGTCCAAATGTCAGAGCAGCAATAGTAATTATTTTATGATAGGGAAAATAAACTGTGCCTCTTTTCTGCAGTGTTCATCACCATTTTTTTCTTTAGGTGAGTGTGACAGAGAAGAAGCCAGGCCGTCAGGAGCAGATCGTTTTGGCCGAGCTCTCAGAGAGACAGTGGTTTGGAGAAAAAGCTCTTTGTGGGTAAGAAACAGAGTTAGTGAGCGTCAAAGATATCACTATATAAAGAGAGTTAATTAAATATGTATACACACATGTCCCACTTTGTTACAATGACACAACCTATTGGCACAAATCTGCCAATCACATGGGATTAACATTTTCTGAAGTTCAAACTGAGCATCAGGGTGAGGAAAAGAGGAATTTAAGAAACTTTGTACATCACTGTTTGTGCCAGGCAGGTTAGTCTTAATGTTTCACCTCAAAAACACAAAATCTTACTATTGTTGTTTTGAGTAAATAATTCCTTTAATATTGATGAAAAAAGTACTTGTTCCATTTTTACCTATGACAAGATATTTTTCCCATGTTATATGTGAGATAATCTGCCATTGGAACTAGGACTTTGTCATCCATATTAAAGAATTATTCACTTAAAACAAGCTCCTGTTTCTTGCTGAAAAGCTACTTGTAAGTTAGTTTTGTCTTACTTCAGGTGTACTAAGATATTTGCACTAGAAATTGACTTCACATTGACTTCAAGCATTTTTCCTGCCATGTGCCATCTTCATCCAGAAATGTTTCTCTGTTGGACCTGTTAACGCTGACAGCTGTATGTAAAACTTTCTCCACTTTGAGCGTTGGGGCTCCAACTGTTTCTCCGTCATGATAGGCACAGATGGTAACGGTCTCCAAATCGTTCCTGTTCATTCTAACCAATTTTCTTTAATCTGTGGAACAGTCTGTATCTTTGGGGCTGGGGTAGCACATCTGAATAATTTTTACTTATGTACATATGTTAAAAAGCAAGGATCTTTGCATCTTCAGTTGATGTGTACTGTCTCTGGAAGATTTAATATATTTGTGAATTTACAGCTTTCTTTCTTGGTTCTTTACTGACTTTCTGAATGTTTCTGTTGTTTAGAGTATTGGTCAATCCAGTGGGTGTTGTCAAACCGATCATTACTGCTTGGAAGATAAACTTCCTGCAGCTCTCAGTCATAACCACTAATAGGAAAATAAAAAGCCCTGCCCTAACCATCGATGCTTCTTGTTTATAGATTATGTGTTCATATCTGAGTTTCTCTACAATCTTTGAATCTGTGTAGAATATAAAGAATAAATTCTAATCTGTGCAGCCAGTTCTTGGTTTTAAAAATGACCTCACAGCCTAAAAATGAATTACTTTCCTGCAGTTGATGAATGCATGTCTGATTCTTATGTGTTAATTATATTCTTATGATTTTCTTTATTTCTCTCTGCTCTCAGAGAAACCATCCAGCCTGTAAATGTGATGGCTATTGGAGAAGTGACGTGCTTGGTAATAGACAGAAGGTAAGGTGACAATCTGGGCAGACTAAATAACGTGCATTTGGAGAGTATCTGATTCAGTTTCTATGCTCTTATGTGTTGCATACATACTCTGATTCTTTTTGTCCAGAAAAATGAGGAATATTCACTACTTGCTTGCGTTTCAGGACCTTTAGAGATGTTATCGAAGGTTCAGGATCTGACAGCCCTCCACAGCTGCAGCAGAGCAATGAATCAAAAGTCGAGTGAGGAGCAACGCAGTAGCACCTTATTTTACATCCATAGAAAAACACAATTTCATCTGTATTTTCCTCCTCAGGCCAAAGGAGGATCCTGCCTCCCTGGCAGCTTCCACCTTAAGCGATTTCCAGATTATTCGTACCCTGGGACTCGGGGAGTTTAGTCACGTGGATTTGGTAAAGAGTTGATCTCTCGCTCACAATCGCACCGATCCCAGAGCTCCTGCCTCATTGAGATTCTTTCTTTCCACAAGGTTATTGATTTTTTTCCGCCCCCTCCCGCCCCCTCCATTGCTTTCAGGTGCAACTAAAGAGCAACACCAGGTGTGTTTTTGCCATGAGGGTCCTCAAGAAGAAGCTGATTCTCAACAGCGGTCAGCGAGAGCACATTCTGAGAGAGCGCAGCATCCTGATGGAGGCCCGCTGTCCATTTATTGTCAGGTATCACCCATTCAGCAACTCGTTTCAAAAAATTGCGAAAGTATTTACACCCTTTAAACGTTTTCACACTTTGTAATGCCACAATCATAAATCTTAATCTGTTGGGATTTTTTATTTTTTATATTTTTTGGAGAGACCAACTCAAATAACACATAATTGTAGCAACGTTTGAAAAAGTGGGTTTCAAGCTTTTTTTAGGTGTAAAAATCTCAGTGTGGCATTTGTTTTTTTAAACCACTACTTCGAAGGCCTCGAATGTTTGTTAGAGAACAATATTACGCAAAAGGCATCACGAAAACCAAAGAACACAGCAGAGAGGTGCACTGATTGAGCACCTGAATGTTAAAAGAGTATGGGACAACTGTATACCTACCAAGACATGACAACCCACCCAAACTGACTGGCTGTTCAGGAAGAGAAACAGCTGTAAAGGCCTTGGTTGCTCTGGAGAAGCTCATCACTGCACAAATAGAAGTTGTGCACAGACAGGAAAAAGGCAGAGTCAGATTAATGGAGATGATAATTTATTGGAACGAAACTCACAAAACAAGAGACAAGCACAAGGAGAGCTGGGGGACGCCCTACAGGAACAATTAAGAAACAGGAGTACAAGAAAGTTAGCATGGATGTGCACAACAAAGGAAGATCTGACAAGGAGGTGATTCAGCAGACTGACCCTTAAATGACAAAAAGATGATTAGGCAACAAGATAACTATGAGATTAATTGAGAGAATGAAGAGTAGATGCGTGAGTAACAAACTAACAAGCTGAGGGAAAGTGGCTAATTGACACAAAATAACACCAAGGGAAACTCAAGGGAAAACAAAAGGATCAAACTAAACCAAAAGCTAAAGTCTAACACTAAAATAATACAAAGTATAATTTTCCTTCAGGTAATTATGCATCACTTTTATTTGTCTACCAAATAAACCCCCTTTTAAATACAATACATACAAGTCCATTAAAGTGGTTACAATACGAAAAAGGGGGAAACATTCATGTAGAATGGTGACTTTAACAATTTTCTTTATGTTTTGACTACAGACTGTACAAGACGTTCAGAGATGCTGACCATCTTTATAGTTTGACAGAAGCTTGTCTGGGTGGGAATTTGTCTCGCCTCCTCAAAGAGAAGTGAGTATGTGAAGCTGCAGCGAGGTCACATTTTATAATGTGCACTGAAAATAATCAATGCCAGGCTCACTGTTTTCATTCAGACTTTATTACAATGAAACAAAAACCACTGATTGTTTTGGCTTTTGTCACGTCACCTTTTGTTGCTGGTTGTAATGTATTCTGCTTTGGTCAGTCACAGCTGCTTTTATTGATTTTCTCAGACTGATAACTCCTCCTTTATTTTTCAGAGGATCCATAGACGACGGCAGCACCAAGTTCTACACAGCTTGTGTTGTCGAGGCCTTGAGTTTTCTTCACTGTCGAGGAGTCGTATATAGAGATGTCAAGCCCGAAAACGTCGTTCTGGATGAGCAGGGTTATGGCAAACTGGTAACTACCAACTGATTCAAGCTCAGCGTTTTACCGTGGTAATGCTGACCGCATGGATGTGTACCGTAGATTGGCTCCAGATGTCTGAAGCGGGTTGAGGTGGGTAAGAAGACGTGGACGTTCTGCGGCACTCCGGGCTACATGGCGCCTGAAATCATCCTGAGCAAAGGCCACAGTACATCCGCAGATCTCTGGTCTCTGGGTGTTTTTGTGTTTGAGCTTCTCAGCGGTAGGTAAGCTTTTAACGTTTGAGGAGCCATTATTTGTTAAAGTGTTGTTGGGGATGATCTTAAAGTAAAAAGTCTTGTCAAGAGACATGACATCTTGGGGGTTTTTCACATTCAGACTACAACCACAAACTGTGCATGCTTTGTTGAGATTTATTGTGATACAAAGAGAAATCTGAAAAGGTTATGGATTTGTCATGAGCTCGTTTACTCTGATTAGTGTAAATAAAATCTAGGGAGCTGGGAATTGGTAAATTAGTAAGTAGGAGTTCATTTTTATGGTAGATTAGAGAACATTAGTGAAGGAAATGCATCGTGAAGACCTGTGAATATAGCACTTAAATTTCTCCAAAGTAATGGAGAAACTTAAAGTTGGAACGTGTTCTGAATCGTCATCCAGAGCGTTGAACATCTCACAAAGATGTTCATTAGTTATTCAAAAAAGAAAACTTATGGAACACGAGGAAAAGCATTCTTTAGTCACATGGGACCAAAGCTGAACTTGTAAAACATTATATAATTTGTAGAAAACAGTCAGAGGCGCAATGGAGGGGTTCTGAAAAATATATGCTAATGTGTTAGAACCTGAAATCCCTGGATTTGATAACTGCACATGGATACTCTTCATCCAGTCTAAGTTTGAGCTGTTTTGCCAAGAAGAAATAGAGCAAAGAAATGTAGCCATATTTGTCAAGCAGGGTTTGATGTAAAAGCTGGCAGATGCCCCTTAAGGCTGTAATTTCAATGTAGTTCTGCGAAGCTCTGACTAAGGGCTGAACACAAATTAAAAAATTAATAATTAAAAAAAACATTTATTGGTTTCTTTCCACCTTAGAAATGTCCATCTCTATTTTATCTGCCACTCAAAATCCATATAAAATGCATTCGAGTTTATGGTTGTAACCATACATAATGTGGGAAAATTCAAGGGGTGTGCATACTTTTTGCGCATCACTGTAGATCAAAGGTTCCCGACCGGATGGTGTTTCTCTGTCCAGGCTCCCGTTTGATGGCTCTGACCCGCTGAAGGTTCTCACCGCCACTGTTAATGGCGTCGATCAGATTGAATTCCCAAAGTCATTCCGCAAAGATGCCTGCGATTTCATACAGAAGCTTTGCAGGTATAAATACTTTCTAATAAGAAAAAACAAACAAACAAATAAAACAAAAATAAAAAGCTGTATTTCGATGGATTTTAGTGTTTCTTCATCTTTATCCCGCTTCCATCACTTGAGGACATGAAGTGGGTGATTAATTCATTGCTTGTTTATTTTTGTTTTGCTTTTCATCACCCAGGGGCAACCGTTCAGAGAGACTGAGCAGCCAGAGAAACGGGGCCAAGGCCATTCAGAAACACAAGTGAGAGCATGGATTGATTTCATTAAATACAGATTCTGGGCTCTGCTTGGAAACGCAGTGTTGCCGATGATGATGATGATGATGATGATGATGGTACTCTGTTTTTCTTCAGGTGGTTTGATGGATTCAACTGGGATGGACTCTGCAAAAGGAAATTAACCCCTCCACTTATTCCAAAAGTATGACATAATGAGCTTGACTCACTTAATTTTCTGTTTTGTCATACATTTTTTGTTTGTTTGTTTGTTGTTTACTCCGCTGTTTTGCCTTTCAGGTCAACCTTCCTCTGCAAAGCGCTACATGCGCACTTTACCCTGCAGAGGCCGTGGAGCTCTGTACGAACTGGGAGGATTTCTGACAACAGATTTCAGACCGAGACCCTTTTCCTGAGGCAGTACCTGCAGATACTGCTTTGAGACATTAACCACCCTCCTCCGCCCGAAAGCTTAGACTGTTTCAGGCGCAGAAAACCTTTATAGATTTACACGCATAAGAATTCAGTGATTTTTTTCTTCTTCTTCTTCTGCAAGTCCAAAGAAAACCAATAAACAAATATGTTGTACGAAACTTTCCCCCCCTCTCTCCCTCTTCAGTGTTCATTCTTGTAGTGAGACTTGTGGGGCGGTGTCTTCCTAAAAAGTAGAAATGGACCCAAAGGCTGACGTCTGCTCCTGTTCAAGATTTGCAAACAAAATCTCCGAAAGGAAGAAAAAGGAAGTGTGCGTTCTAACTTCAAAATAAAATAACTCATGCGCAGGTGTTAATGAAATCACAAATCTAAGGTTGATTTGGCCTGCGCGTATTTATTACTTATGCTACCGTATTTTCCAACACACGCACTGGTGCTTAATTTAAAAACAAAGCAACTCCCATGACCGATGACGATTCATATTAATTTATGATTACTATTATTATCATTGTTATTGTTGTACTACTTAATTTGTCAATGAACAATTGGACATGGAAGTGCTGAAATTGTGGATTTATATTTTAAAGAAGCAATTGAAAGCGTTTAGCTTAATTTATCATTCTTATTCGACAAAGCAAGACATTCCATGTCATATTTTACGCCTCGTCGCAGTTTCTGAATGAATTTTACTCTACACGTTTAACCGGAAATAAAAGCTTTTTGTGTGGTAACTTGACACGTGAACAAATTCTGATGGATCTCCTGCAGGAAAACTAAAACTCGCGGTGCAATCAAAGTTCCTTTCCCAGGCCTGCTTCGTACTCAGGTAAGTTTCGTCTGCAGCTTCGCACCATGTTGGGTTGTTCTGAGTTTGAAAAACCAACGCTTTTATTATTATTTTTATTATTATTATTGCTTTGGAGGTTCAGCTTTCCAAGCAGAAAAGTTTTGCAGCAGCAGGCTGTTAAGACTTTTTCCCAGACTCCGGAGCTGAGAGCCTGTTGCAGCTTTTAGATCTCAGAGGAGATGAATGAAAATGTGCTAAAACGGTTGTACTAGGTGTAAATAAACGCACTTTAGCGGTTTTAATGTGAACAAAAGTGAGGTTCTTAGACGAAACAATTTGCACAATACCAACTGTAATATTCGGTTTTTATTGATTAGCTTAAAATGAACTGGTTGTGATTTATAACCCCGCAGAAACGTTTAATTTATGGTAGATTACTTTCTTCTTGTTATTTTTTTTTCTTATTTTGTTATTTTTGTGAATAAATGATAGATAATGGTACTTTATTCAACAACTAATTATTGCACGTTTTAAATTTGAGAAATGCAACTTTTTCTTTTACAGGAAAACAGAATCATCTCTCCCCATCCAAAAAATAAATAAATAAATAAAAATCTAAGTTAAAATAATTTCTATTTATTTCTTCATAGTAAGTTTTGTTTTTTTTAGTACTTGCCAGATATTAGATTACTTGAATGAACAGCTGTAGCTTGTCGTTCTTGATGAATAGAATACATGAAGCATACTAAACATACTGTAGGTTTTTAAAGAAAATGTGTGAAAATAAGCAAAAAGAAAATCAATCATGGGAAAAAGAATAACGTTTGAATTTAGTTGGACCGCCTCAAGTATTTTTGACACAAGTTGTTTGAAGCATTAACTCCAACCCCACAGCCCCTTGCCCTCATAGCCCCCAAATTTGGTATTTATCCTCTCCCGACTCTTCAGATCAGTTTTACGCCATTCAAGTATATTTTCAGCTCTGTGTCCACTGAACATTGTCGTGACAAATTATTCTACCATCCAGGGTAATTACTGCCATATCCCCTGATCTTTTACCTGACATTTAGCTTTGTATCACTAGAGATAGTGGGGATCTAGTGGTTTTCAATTTTTCATGTTTCTTGGATCTGCACCGTGCTACAGACCAGGTAGAAGTCTTCCAACACTGCATGTGATTTATTTATTGTGTGATTGAAATTCAGTTCCTGGCCTCGCTGCAGCTGCATTACTTGGTTGCTCAGCCTTACTGTAGACTGGGGCATTTTTCCTTGGGGAGGATTTATTCGGTGCATTGCCTCCCAGTCAGTTCTACTGGAGAGAAAAACCGAGTGTTTATAATATCCAGAATCTTCTGATATACACCAAAAACCTGCTTAGGATTGATACATTTTTCATTTCCTTCCTTTTATGGGAAGGCTGCACTTACTGTGGCCTTGCCTCTGGCTCAAATCTTACTTATCTATTCTGACAATGTTGATTACAGCTTACAGGTTTTCATCAGCTGATGATTTCAACATTGAATAATAAAAATTCAATCAATTCAACTGGAAAATCAGCTCAGTATCAATTGCTGGGGAAAACAAAAAACAAAAAAAAAACATCTGGTTGCCTCATAGGTTACCATAGTAATGGCAAGTAGTGGCACACAGTCATGCGCTAAACATCCTGCAGCACTAGCAGGGTTGCCCTGATCAAGCCAGCACTCGTCTAGGCCCGCCTGAAGTCTGCCGACAACCGTCTGGATGATCCAGACGAGGCGTGGGACGAGGTCATGAAGTTACATGAGACCAAAATATAACTGCTTGGTGTAAAGTCCTTTTGCCGTGTTTGAAGGAAGGAGAAAAATAAGAACAATCCCAGGAACACCGTCCCAGAAATATGCTTTTGGGTGCTTTTCTGCAACGAGGTCAGAACGACTACACTGCATTGAGCAGGGGATGAACGAGGCCTTGCATGGTGAGATTTTGGGCAACAGCTGCCTTCTGTCACTGAGAGTATTGAAGATTGGTCGTGACTGGGTCTTCCAGCATGACGGTGACCCAAAGCATACCACCAGGGGAACTAAGGAGTGGCTCTTTAAGAGGCATTTCAAGGTTCTGGAGTGGCCCAGTCAGTCTCCAGACCTGAGCCCAATAGAACATCTTTGTAGGGAACTGAAACTCTGTGTTGCCTAGCGACAGCCCTGAAACCTACAAGACCTGGAGATGATCTGAGTGAAGGAGTTTGTCAAAATCCCTTCTGCAGTGTCAAAACCAAGTCAGAAACTTTAAGAAACATTTAACCTCCGTAACTGTAAACAAAGGTGTATAAAATACATTTCATTCAGTAAAATGCTTCTTAATTACATAAATGTGATATTGTGGATTTGTTTTTGATGCTTCTCTTCCTCTCTTTGTATTCATTTTAAAGTGCATGTTAATCATTGTTTTTGATATTTCCTGTTTCTCCATAAATTACTGAAATTGTTCTAAAGCACTAAATTAAGGCAGGAAATATGTGAAGGTGATGCCTGGAAAGTGGAATGTAGCCTTAGTGTACAATGTCATGTTAGAGTCTCGTTCTTCTTAGTGGCAGGAAAGTGAAGATTTAATACTTCGGAAGAAAAAAAAGAGGAACAAAGCCTTTATTGTTTGAGGCCTGGATGTTTTTGAGTGAATTTGAGACTCATAGAGACCCCATTTTGTCCTTTGGAAAGTCAAGAAGCAAGATGTAAAGCCGTCCCTCAATACATTTTTCTCCCCCGTACCGCATGAAGGTAAAAAAATAGCTTTACTATGAAGCACATATCCCGGATTTGGCTATATCTACACAAGCACAATCCAACAACTTAGTGGAGGGAGTCTGTGCAGAGTCCACTGCTATGGTTTCTGCCTGTTCTGTGGTGTTGCTGCAAAACCTCCCCCTGCACATGTCACCTCCTGTAGTTTTCTGGGTCATTCCCTGCCGTTGCTCAGATCACCACAGAAGCTTACTTAGCCACTGCACAAAGCGTTTACTTACACTTCATCTCATTCTTGTAATGATCATGACCAAAAAGTTTGTTTCAATCATAAAAAACACTTTGTTGCTGATTGCCAGTGCAAATACGTTTTTTTTTAAGACATGCATTGTGTTCAAAGCAGCCTTCAGAGTTATTATTTTTACCACAGTCACGTTGAGTATTTGACAGTAAACTCTTGAAAATAATTTACAGCTGCCACTTTTAAATGGAAAGTGGAATTTAAATTAAAATTCTTCACCTTTTTTATTGTCCCGTCTTTCCTGTTTTCAAGCTGCATCGCAGATGTTGCCAAAACACATTCCAGAGTTTTCTGACCATAATTATCACTCTACAAAACATGTCTAAGGTTAAATTTTACACGGAAAAATGTGCATTTGCTGCGAGAATGCAGCTTGAATGCATTCTCTGCATTCAATGCATTTTTTAGTGAAAATTGCAGAGACATTTGAAATTCACTGCAGAAGACATGCAGAAATGTAAGAAAATAGGTGGAAGCAGCAAAATAAAGCAAAAGCCTGCAAAGTGCAAAGAGAAAAACTGTAGGAGAGAGGAAACTTTAAGTCAATGCAAAAATCGCACCCAGAGTATTAGAAATTCATGCAGAACACTGTTTACAAAGCTAAATTAAAGTAATAAATTAGCTAAAACGCTAAAGCTAGTTGAAATACAAATGATAGCCTCTAGGTTAGGATTAACATCTTGACCTACAGTAACATACTCCATGTCGTGTGTGAAAAAAAAAAAAAAACATGTAAAAGCTAAAATTAGCTAAAGATCTAAAACTAGGTAAAATAATCGTAGCATCTAGGCTAGCACATGCATGTTGACTTACAGTAACACAGTCCAAATTATCAGGTTGGCCAACATTAATTCATTAATTCACTACTCTTAAGAAATATTTGTTTTTAGGTCAAAAATAGCTTGAAAGCTAATGAGATAAAGGTTCTGCAAGTATTCAAGCCTTCAATAGCATTTAAGGTGGGAAGGAATTTATGAAATTCATAAAAGTTATAAGAAAAACCCCCTGAAATAAACAGAATTAGCTAAAGGATATGACTGACTACATCTTAAAGTTTGAATGCCGTTTCTAGCTGAACCTACGCGGAAGTAGTTAGCTGTAAAAAAGGATAGCTGAATTTTACATAAATTATGGGATGGTTCATTCATTTCAGCGTGACCCAAGATGATCACATTTATTTTACAAACGATTTACCAAAAGCAGACTATGGTAAAAGTTTAATGGTTGAAATAGCACAAAGTAAGCAGAAGTAATGTGGTGAAAAGTGTATGGAAAAAAAGTGGAGGCGCTCAAATGAACTAATGAGTCAAAATACATATGTCTTTTCAGAGAAGAGGACATGCTCTGAAAGTAAACCCAGAAACTAATCAGTCACTCATACGAAGTGCACAGCTATCATTCTTTGAAGTACAGAAAATGAGAAAATCTGCCCTAGATTAGGCAGTGCTGATTGGATGATGTTGTGCACTATGTGATTACCATGACAACAATCTAAAGTGCTCTCTTAGACCTTCGTTGTGATATTTTTTTCTTCTTTTTTTCTTTTTTGAAGCTTTTCAACCTCAAAAGACGTTTAAAAATAACTTCAAATTATATATAAAAAAATAAAAAAATCCACTCTGCTACAAAAAAGCGGCCTTCAAGTGGCGGAGATTTTAAATAGGCGAGTAGAGACTTGATTACTTCGTCACACAGTTATGCACAAGCTTGCCTGAACACAGAGCCTTTCAGCTCAGGGCTTAACGTCCCACTTGCTCTTGTCCAGCTTCTATTCATCCTATTCTGAAGGCTCAAACTTAAGTGGCCCGCCTGCTGTTATCTACGCCTTCTGTCATTGTGTCGTCTTCTATGCAACGTTGGTGTTTGCGGCTCAGGAGGAAGTGTCATCACTCACACAGACTTGACGTTTGATCGCTTCGATCTGCACCCTCCTCTGTCCGCGTGTCGATGTGTCAGGAAACTGGAGCGTACTTTTGGATGCATCGTGATCCTCGTGTGCGGAAAAGATGTCGAGGTTGTTCCACAAGCTTGGGGTGAATAGAGAGAGAGAGAGAGATCTTTGAAGATTCAATCTTTTTAGATTATCCAGACTTGTGGGTTTTCTACAGGATTTAGGCCTGAGGACTGAAGCGGTTAGAAGAAGGTCGATCTTACGTCTGTTAACTTGGATCATTTTTATCAGATTGACGGGAAAAAATGATGACCTTTCTTTTTCTTTGGTAGGATCTACCGTATTAAGATCTTATGTACGGATTCTGTAAAGATCCTTAAAGCGAAAAACACACCCACAGCATCACAGGTCCTCTGCTGTACTTATCAGTGGGCATGATCTCATTTTGGAGATTTGTCATATTTACACCCTTTCGAAACAGCAAAGCCTAGAATACAAGTCAAGAATTCCTTGACATTCTAAAGTAAAATAAGAAAAAAAATTACTTCAGTTAGATTTATTATTTAGATGTGCGGTGATGTTGGTAAAAAAATATTGAGAATTTTCCCCACTGAGCAAATGCACTTGCATTAAAGGTCAGATATTTCCACACTGTGCCCTTCATCTCGCACGACGACCACAAACCTGAAAAGTATAAGTAGGTGTAGAAAATGGATTGATGGATCTTTACTGTGGTTGATAATTGTAGATGGCCGTGTAAATCTACAGCTATAAATGGAAATGTGTTTACCACAAGCAGTTTTGTTCTTGTTGGGTTCAAGTGGAACTGGAAGGATTGACCAGCTGGGTTCCCCATTTAATTACTCCTCTGAATAGCAGAACATTATACACTTTGAGCGTTTTAGGCCCCCCCACAACTCCCCCACCCCCCAAAAAAAACAAAAACAAAAAAAAACATGTAACCGTTACTTTTCATACGGTTGTTGACTACAGAGAGAGAGGGATTCCACACAACGTCACATTCCAGGTTTTTCTGAAAACCTGGAATGCAGGTTTTAAACCGGCTGTGGTTTTGGGTTTCCCACCTCTAGCAAATGATGCTGGTTGCTTGTGTTTCTCACCAGCTGTGTTTCAGCTTGCTGGCATGTGCGTGGACATGGAAACCGCTCCATGCTTTCTGCTACATACCTGCCTTCTCGCTGTGACCAGGCACTCTGCTCCCTTACACCTTTCTGTATGAAGGCTAACTCTTACTTTCACATTGAAAGATGATAAAATCACTTCTCTACAAATAAAAAAAAATGGTTCCTGCTCTCATGAGAACTTAGGGATTCTGTAGCATTTTAAAAAGGAAATGGCTCAGACTGACAGTTCCCTTTTTTTTTATTTCACGTGTGTTTGTCATCTCTTTTGTCTCGTCTTTGAGGAGTAAAAGGCTGGCAGTACAATGGTTGTTGTCTGAGCTCCGATGAAAGCCTGTAAGAGAGGATGGATGGGGGTCGAGGAGAGACAGAAATGAGGCGGGGGGGGGGGGGGGACTGCAGGAAGCCCTCTTTGCTGCACACCGTCATTTTTTCTATGTCACATTTTGTCAAGCCTTTTGTTTTCCATTTGTTTACCCTCATGAAAGCCCTCAAGGGGATCAGCGGCTGCTTTGCTGCTTCAGCAGGTGTAAAGTGGAAACTAAACGGCTTTCGCTCGCATAAATTGCTGCTTCGGCGAAGATTAGAAATCCTCTGAGGTTCGAGTGCGGCTTCACTTTACCCAAGAATAGGAAGGGAAGCGGCGTAGCGTCAGCCTGGTGAGAAAAGAGAGGGGAGGGAGGGATGTGAGATGCCGCTTGGTACCCCCCCTCGAACCCCTAACCTTCTCCCACTCCTGATCGGGTGCTGGGGGGAGAAAGTAGGTGAGAGGTTGAGGGGTATTCAAGAACGGGCGTCAGAGTGGGAAGTGGAGGGATTTATTCAGTGACATGAGTTTGTTTTTCTGGTGAAACTAGATGAAATCATTTTGCCAGAGAGGGTGACATTAGCTCCCTGTTGTGTGTGAACGCTGTTATGGAGTTTGTTTGTGTTCAATCCATCAAACGCTCAGCTTTGCTATGAGCAGTGGAGTCTGGCCATGAATCATTAGGGCCGGACCTTGTTGATCCTCCTCCTCCGTCAGCTCCTCGCTACTGTACTCACCCAGATTTTTTATTTATTTATTTTTTTTTGTTTTGTTTTGTTTCTGCTCTCTTTCGGGTGAAACCGTGGCAGAGCATGACTGAGAGTAACCTCAGCGCCTGTTTCTGTTGAGCCAATCGTTTCTACTTCCTGATGTCTCTCCACCAGCCCTCCCTGTTTGTGCCCAAGCCTTTTCTTCTCCTCCTCGTCTCTTTCTCTCTCTCTCTCCCTCTCTCTCTCTCTGAGTAGTGCCAAGCCTTTGGGCCGCTGACCACACATTCAGCCAGATTCCACGCTTTTGCATTTTCGCTGACTTTTATTTGAGGCAGGTGGGCAGATTTTACCGCTCAGATACCCGATAAAATCTGTATTAATCAGAAGAACTCTGCTTGCTCTCCCTCTGTGGACGGTTTGGGCCAAAACTGACTGATATTCTGGACTGTTCACAATTTTATCTGCATTGACAAAAAAAAACCCACGCCGGTCCTATCTAAGAAGTAACCCCAGAGCATGACACCGCCACCCTCATGCTTGGTGGTCTCATGGTGATGTGCAGTGGGTGGCGGTGAAAGTTGCTGCCAAAACTTTAGAAAGGATTTTATTTCTTCAGTTCACAGCACTTTCTCCCACAAGGTTTAGGAAGACTTTAACAACGTCTGGGAATTTTGTTAGAGAGTTCATCTGTTCAAACTATTATATGGAAGAATAGACATGATGGGAATGTCCAACGATGGGAATCTCCTCAGTCAGGAAGGAGAGAGATTCTTTGTCCCAGAGGCTAGCGGGTTTTGGACAGAAACGGTCAAATCCACCCTAGAACAAAAGCCAAAGATGTTGGCTGAAGCTGGTAGGACAGTGAAACATGTCCTGCACCGACATGGGCTGAAAGGCCACTCAGCAAGGAGGAAGCCATTATTCCAGCAGAAACATCAAAAGCCCAATTGTAGTTTTGGTTGCATTTGGAGGAAAAACAGGTGTGCTTGTAAGCCTGGGAAGAACATCCCAACTGTGAAACACGGAGGTGGCAGCATCATGTGCAGGGCTTTTTTTGGGGCGGCCAATTTCAGCTGCACTGTATAAAATTGTTGAAATCTTTCATAAAGTGTTTGGTGTTTCTTATTAAAATGTAAGATTTTGCAAAAAAGAAAATACAAACCACAAGACAATTTTCAACCATTTTCTAACATTTCTTGTGCCATACCTGCAAGCAAACTGGACAATGATGTAAAGATTTAAAAAAAAAGGAGAGAGAGAGAACTGCAGCGCAGCAGAATAAATTACATCTCCGTGTTTGTTTTTGTGTGCAGACTTAAACATTTGCTTCTGCACCGTGTCATTTTCATGCATTTCTCCAGGCATTTCTTGCAGCCATGCAGCTCCAGGAGTGGTTGCGTTCGCTTTGCTCCCACGCAGGACTCAAAGGCTCCGAAGCGGAGGAGCTGTGGAGTCTCCTGCCGTCCCTGTCGACCTCCTCTCTGCTGGGGCTGGGGGCCCTGGCGTCCTTCACCGTGTACTGGCTGCTGACCCGGCCCCGGCCCGTTCGTCCTCCCTGTGATCTGCAAGCCCAGTCCGTAGCTGTCGACGTGAGTGGCCCCCGCCGCTGACATTTAAGCCTTTGGCTGCGCGCTAATGTCATCGACGTGGCAGAGCGTTCGGTCGCCGGTAAATGTTTGATCTGTCCGCAGGGAGACCCCAGCTGCAGGAGATCTGCTCTCCTTAAAGATGACAATCTGCTGGAGTTTTACTACGATGACATCAGGACGGTGTATGAGATGTTCCAGAGAGGTCTGAGGATATCAGGTGATGGATGAAGCAGGGCTCTCTTCCCACCATGCCTCGCTAAATGTCATTTTACTATGATTTTTGTGTGAGAAGTGGCACAAAGAGTAGTGTATAAGTGTGTAAGGAAAGTCATACACGACTTGCTTTTTGTTTTATTTTTTTTAAACCATCTCATGTCTGAAACGTTTGATATTTCCATTCAGGCCCAGAAATTGATACATTGTGTCGCCACCTTTTGATGTGCTTAGCGCGTCTCTTTTAAGGCATGTCTTCTCCAGGTACCCACATCTACACTTAAAAATTTTAGTTTAAGCTCGTCAAATTGCCGTCTATACCAAGTATTTTTTTTTTGTCTAAAATTGCCCTGTTTGTCCACCATATAATTCTTACTTTTGTCTCTGCATTTTTTTTTTCTTCTGCTAGATCCATATTCTCGTAAATCCAAACTCCCTGCCTTCTGAAGGCTCATGTAGATTTTATTTACGTGCATCAGATTAAAGGGGATTGAATAACAATGCAGCTGTCAGCTCCTTTTTACTTCAGAGTTATGCTCTACTTTGTCTTGCTCTGTCACATAAAATCCCAGTTAAATACGGGTTTGTGTTGTGACATAATGTAAAACGGTCCAACTGGTGTAAATAACAAAAACAATCAAAGTGCAAAAGCAAATTGTAAAAGTGCGTAAAAAGTTTGTTTCTTGCCTCTGGTGGAAGAAATAAACTGTCCTGCTTTAAAAGTCAGACCTGCCGCGTTCAGACGCAGCGACTGCGACTGTTGTATAAATGGTAACTGTTTGTGGCCTGCAGGAGATGGTCCATGTCTCGGCTACAGGAAGCCAGGCCAGCCCTACGAGTGGATCTCCTACTCCGAGGTTTGACGCGACTAAAGTTTGATCTCTCCGTCCGTCACGGCACCATTCCTGTGTAAAGCCTCAGTCTTTACTGTGTGTTGACTGGAGCTCTCCAACCCTCCAGGTGGCTCAGCAGGCTCAGTGGATGGGGAGTGGGATGATTGCCAAAGGTTGCCAGCAGTTTGTTGGGGTTTACTCTCCAAACAGGCCAGAGGTGGGAATTCATGTTTTCAGCCTAGACTCCAGGAAACCTAAATCGTCTCCATTGACAGCTTGACGAAACCTACTGTGTGTGCGTGCGTGCGTGCGTGCGTGCGTGCGTGCGTGCGTGCGTGTTTGGCTCGCCTCTCTGCTCACGAGCAGCTGCACACACACAATGGTCTCAGAAGGAAATTATTTTAACAAACCAGTAAAAATCTCAGAGAAGCAGATATTGCTCCTCTGCATATCAGGTGAAACTATTTGCAAACAGAAAATGTTTAAAACTATTTTCCCCAACAGCAGGTTCACCTAGAGGACAGACAGCACTCAGATAAATAACCTAAAACCTTCATTCAAGGCCCTACAGGCCTCTGCTGGCATCTTAAATTAAAAAAAGTGATGAATTATGTAAAAAGGAGGCCTAAAATGCCTTACATTTGTTAAGTAGCATGTGGACGCTTTGCTAGATTTTACTCCATATCTGATTAAATTAAACCCTTTATTTCATCACAAACACCTCATGGACTCACTGCAAAAACACAAAATATTACCAGGTATATATTTTTTTTGTCTAGTTTCTACTGCAAACATCTTTTGACATTTTGGGATAAGACAAAACTAACTTACAAGTAGCTTTTCAGGAAGAAATATGAGCTTGTTATATGTCAATAATTCATTGATGTTGATGGAAAAAGTTCTAGTTCTACTGGTAGATTATTTCACCCATAACTAGAAACCAGAAGAAAAATACTTGGTTCGATTTTGCGGGGTTTTTTTTTTCCTCCAATGATTTAAGCTTGTTTATTTTTCAGACACACATCACCTTACATTAATCATACTGTGAAGCGTTTTACTGCTGGATTAGTGCAGAAAGGGTAGGCTCAGCATCGACTCTTGAGTCTTCAGTATCATAAAAATGTTTTGTCCTTTAATTGCGTCCATTAGGAGGGCAGGCTGTTTACGTCCTTGGCGCCGTTGAAATCATTTACAAACCAGCTCATTTTTTAATTCTAAAGTTATTTATGCAGGAGCGGTGAGAGGATGAGGTGTTAAAATTAAGCAGCTTTATTTGACTTCCCCAGAGAGTCGTTATTATGGGTTTCTACGGCTGAAAACAGAAACTGTTGCTTTAAATCAGACGTTGTTTGATCTTATTTGTTGCAAATGTACATATATAACACATTACTGTGGCGAGAGACACAAGCATGTCATCAGATTAACTTTTACTTAATGACTGAGAAATTAATACTAATGAACTGATGGATTTTTTTTTATTTTTTTTACATTTTAAAGATTGATGTTGCATTTTACCTGCTTTTGTGTAAAATAATAATGACTGTTGTTCGCTTTGGCTATATGCCACGGAAATGTCAAATTGATATAACTGAAAGAAGATGGGATTATTTATTGCATTACTCCACACAGGCACTTTCTTCTTATACCTAATAAACGTGTCTTTAGTTTGTGTAAATATTCTTAATTTAAATGTGTGGCGTGTAATCATCTACCTAAATGCTCAACAGTGTGTGTGTGTCTTACCACGCTGCTTTGTCTCCCTCTGCTGGCGGCAGTGGATCATCTCAGAGATGGCCTGCTACACCTACTCCATGGCTCTGGTTCCGCTGTACGACACGCTGGGGACGGAGGCCATGGTCCACATCCTCAACCTTGGTGAGAAAACCAAGATCTTCCTGCCTGGTTCACGTCTCAAACTCTGAGTCTTCATTTAAAAAAAAACAAAACAAAAGAAGAACCTCAGCAGAACAAACAAGTCGGAGTCAATAGAGAAAATGTAGAGAGATCATCACGAACAAAGTGTTTGTTAAACTTTCTTCTAAAGTTTTTTTTATGACAAAAACAATCTGAGATTTAATTTTATTGTATTTTTTGTATGTTTAAATAAGCTGTTCTTTGGTGGGACTTTGGTGTTGTGGTTGTTTAAAACCACTAAGATCTTCCTGCTAAACTCTGTTCTTTTAAAAATGGGACATCATTTCAAACATTTAAAATGTTTCTACATTGAACCTTTAAAATAAGTATCAGAAAAGAAGAAACTAGAGGAGATACAGCATGGAGTCAACTGAGGTAAATATCAAGCACTTTTCAAGTGCAGCTGCAGTCAGGCCTTTGTGACCTTGGATCTTTTTCAAATGACTAAAAATATGAAAAGTGTGTTGTGCGTTTCTATTCAGCCGCCTTTATACCGACAGTCGCTATTGTCAGTCTGAAGAAGCCCAGCTTTTCTGTGAAGGCCTCGTTGAGAACATAAGTAAACAAACAGCATCACAAAAGACCAAAGAATACAGCAGACAAGTCAGAGATAGAAGTTGTGGAGAAGTTTAAGCCAGAGTTATGTTAAAAAATAATATTTTAAGCTTTGAAGTGGTGAAGATGGACAGATGTAAACGCAGGAAAACCCTGGAAGGAAACTGTTTCAAAGTAGGAAAAGACTTCAGACTGAGGGGGAGTTTAACCTTCAAGCAGGAAGAGTAACCATAAAGATTCAACAGAGCCACATTGGAACGTTTAAATCAAAATGCATTCCTTAGAATGGCTCAGTCAAAGTAAAGGACATGCATCCAACTGAAAATGTGTGACCAAGACTCGAACGTTGACGATCAGATCAATTATATTCATGGCCGTGTTTCTCCATTACACCCGACTGAGCTTGAGATGCTTTGCAACAAACGAGGGCAAAAAACTTTAGTCTCCAAATGTGAAAAATGTTAGAGGGAAAGCCGGTTCCACTCAGGGCTCTGAATGCACATGCACGCCTCTTCAGATTGTTACTTGTTAAAACAAAACAAAAGAAAAAAAAATGCTTTTCCTTCCGCTTTGTGTTGGTTTGAATATAAATAACATGTATTGTCCCTCAGTGAGTAATTATTACCACATTCAATCCCAATAAAATACCTGCAGCTTTGTGGTTTTTAGCTGTTCAGAATGTCCAAAAGTTACATTGATGCAAACCTTTGTTTGTGTGTGTGTGTGTGTGTTTGTTTAGCTGAGATGTCCCTGGTTGTCTGTGACCGAGAGGAGAGGGCAGCGTTGTTGCTGGAGTGCAAAGAGAAAGGCACGACTCCCAAAGTCTCCTGTCTGGTTCTGTTCAACGACTTCAGCCAAGCCTTTGGAGAGCGGGCGAAGAAGTGCGAGGTGGACGTCCTGAACCGGGAGCAGCTCATGGTGAGTGGGTGCCAGCGTTCAGCGGAGACTCTTTTTTTTCAAACACACGTGCTTTCCAGTCGCTCCCATCGGTGACCGTGTGTAAACTGTGCACTTTTGTAGGAGCTGGGAAAGCAGAACCTCAAAGATCCTGTGGTGAGTTTGTCGTCTCTCAGCCGCGACGTCACCGCACCGAACTGATTCATGACCTCCTAAGTGCCCGCCCGACGACTCTGTCGTTGCCCCTGTCCAGCAAGATGTCATTAACACTCACTTATGACCCAGACCGAGGGCTTCCTCCTCTCTAAACCTGAGTCACGTTCTCATATTTTTCGCTGTCTGCCGCAGCTGCCCCAGCCTCAGGATCTGGCCGTGGTTTGCTTCACCAGTGGAACCACAGGTACGCCTGATCTCAGAGGTCTCTGTGTAATTACACCTCTCTAACATCATTAGAGGAACGGCCCTCGGTGCCCACATGCAGGCCTTCTTTGCGGTGCCGCTGTAGGTTCCTTTTTTGCTGTGCAGGGCACGGCAATAATTTCTTGTTTATTTATCCAGGGAAGCCCAAGGGAGCCATGATCACCCACGGGAACATCGCCTCCAATACTTCCTCTGTCATTAAGATCCTGGAGGTCTGTCTACATTTCCACCTCCTTGTGTAATTGAGAACAGCCTTGCAGCTAGGGTCGCACTCCCATCTGCTTGTATCTCAAACCTGTTCCCTCTCCCTTCCCTGCTGTGTCTAATGGTATGATTAATTGGATGTTTGATTGCCCCGTGTCGCTGTGAGATACTTTAACTAATTGCCCCTGTCTAAAGATTGTGCTGTCTAGCTGCTGCTAAAGAGACGCGTTTGATTGCCTGCGGGGCTGCGCCCGTAATCCCGCTGCCTGAACGTAATCTCTCCCCCGAGCTTTGCTCATCTCTCTTCCTGTCGCCTCTCAGGGTTCGTTTGTGATCCGGCAAGAGGATGTGTCGATCTCCTACCTGCCTCTTGCCCACATGTTCGAGAGGATGATCCAGGTAGTTTATCGTCTTAGCTTTTTGTTTTTTTTTTTTTCTCTCTCTCTGTCTGCTCCAAATAAAATCCTTCTCCGTCGCAGCTCACAATGTACTGCTACGGAGCCCGAGTGGGGTTCTTCCAGGGTGACGTTTCTCTTCTCATGGACGACATTAAGACTCTCAAACCGACCCTCTTCCCCGTTGTGCCCCGCATTCTTAATCGCATCTACGACAAGGTCAGTGAAGCGCTCGGCTAAGCCGTGAGAAGGCTCCAGAGAAAGGCGGTTCTCACCTCTTCCATTTTCCTCTGGTTTCCTCTAAGATCCTGGGTTCGTTGACCTCTCCGTTTCAGCGGGCTCTGCTCCACTACGCTGTCAGGAGAAAGCAGGCCGAGCTCTGCAGAGGGATTGTGCGCAACGACAGTCTGTGGGATAAACTGGTGTTCAAGAAAATTCAGGTCAGAGTCTGAGAAACACACAAGTGCCTCGTCTCCCAAGTCGGTTTCCTGGTGTTGCTTTTATATCAGGGTTTTCACGTTTTTCTTTTTTATAAAACAGTATAGTGCTCTGAAGGGTGTTCTGCTGGTAGGTTTTAGGTGAAAGTCTGTCATATTAAGAATAGAAACAAAAAATTACTTCTTTTTTTTACCTTCATTTACTTAAAACTAATGATGTCACATTTTATACTGAGATTCCACAGTGGCATCTGTAAATTTTGTCTCAGCATTTCTTCCACATTTGTTTCTGTGGCTTTAATTCAGTTCAGTTAAAAGTACTTGGGGAAATTAAATGTCCTAAGTAACGTTATCTGGGGTTTCTCAAAGAGGTTTTGAAGATGCTGGTGGCAGGAAGGAACTCCTGTAACAGTCTGTATTACGACGGTTATGAAGAAGCCTCTGACCGAAGACACTTTGTTGTTGTCTCATAAAGAAGATGTCCACGATTGTCTGAATTTTATGAAGAATCCTTCTTGGTTTCATAGTAGCAACATAATAGTTTTAACATATTGTATTCATAAAATGGAAATTATTTAGTCTGCCCTTATTTATGAGTTTATTCAAAAGTTAAGGTACACCGAATTATATTTACATAATATGGTACTATTGGTTTACTTGGATGTTTCTTCCCATCAGGCTGCCCCATATCATGACACTGCCACCACCGTACTTCATTATTTAACAATACCGGTCCTTTATTGCGTCTTCAATTTGAGTCAAGCGATATAACTGATAAGGCCATACTTCTAATACTTTTATTTAAAAACTAGAAATATTTCAGAGTCTATTTTATGGATAAAAACATTTTTTCTGTTCTGTTTTATCGTGACTGTTTTATTCATCTGTGCATCGCTTGAATTTAAATGGCATGGCGTTAGTGCGTACATTACCTGTGAATAATCAGCCTCGCAAATTGCACCAAATTCGAATCCAAGCTTCTCTAGAGAAGCACAATTGTTCCAGCAGCTGATGCCAAAAATCACCAGCAGCATATTGGACCTGTGGGAGTGCATTGAAGAGGCATTCACACATGCGACGTAGAACCGAAGGAGTTTGGCTTGCTGTATCAATTCAGATGGGAGACTGTGACCAAGGGCGACAAAAGTTCAGACAGAAATGAGCTCAGATCCATAGCATGGCTGTCTTTTGACCATTTTTTTTCTTTTAATATTAAAAAGCTGATTTTGTTTTACTCTGTATTTCAGGCCAGTTTAGGAGGTAATCTCCGGTTTGCCTTGACTGCCTCAGCACCCATCTCCTGCACGGTGTTGTCCTTCCTCAGAGCCACTATGGGCTGCATTATATGTGAGGGTTACGGACAGACAGAGTGCACTGGAGGCTGCACTTTCTCTTTGATAGGAGACTCCAGCACAGGTTTGGATGTTGCTCTTTTAAAATGCCCGCATGTCCTCATCAGATACGTAAATGTCCTTTTTCTTTTGTTTTGTCTTCAGGTCATGTTGGAGCTCCTTTGCCATGCGCTATGGTGAAGGTGGTGGACATCCCTGATATGAACTACTTTGCTAAAAACGGAGAAGGAGAGGTGAGCTTTATGATGCGTCGCATGTTCTCCTCTAGCCTGGATCCTGGAGATAGTTTTCTGTCCTTTTGTCTCGGTAGATCTGCATCCGCGGCCCCAGTGTGTTCAAGGGTTATCTGAAGGACCCGGAGAGGACAGCAGAGGCCTTGGACAGTGACGGCTGGCTCCACACTGGGGATGTGGGCCAGTGGCTTCCAGTAAGATTGGGACATAGTCAAGACTATAATGGAGGCCATCAAGAGAGAACTGTTCACGTTTTGTCTCTATGAAATGTAGTTTATGTCATTCTAATTCTTCAGAATTCTGCTTTACTCTCTGTTGGTCAACGTGTAAGCTGAAAATACGTGAATAGGTTTAGCGGTTACTAATGCTTACGTGCAAACTGTCTTTTGTCTAAATGAGAAAATATTCGTGTCACTCCATGTCTTGTGTCAGAACGGCACGCTGCGCATCATCGACAGAAAGAAGCACATCTTCAAGCTGTGCCAGGGAGAGTACGTCGCTCCAGAGAAGATAGAGAACGTCTACATGCGTTCTGTTCCCGTCCTCCAGGTGTTTGTGCATGGAGACAGTTTGCAGGTGAGCCACTCAATAAGGTCGTTTTCAGTCAATCCGCAGGCAAAACGCTACCAAGAGAGAGTGTGAGATGTTTTGACTTTCTGTTGTGCTTCATGTCGGCAGTCCTATGTCGTAGGTATAGTTGTCCCTGACAAAGAGGTGTTTGTTGAATGGGCTAAGGAGCGGGCCTTTGTGGGGTCCTACCAGGAACTGTGTCAAAACCCAGTAAGTCCTACTTCAAATGTTCTTCATCTAACAGCTTGAAAGAGTAAAAAAAAAAAAGCTGAGCAAACTTTTTCTCTGACAGGATGTAAAGAACGCAGTATTAGAAGACATGAGGGCTGTGGGGAAGGAAGCAGGGCTCAAGTCCTTTGAACAGGTGACTTGTTTGTGACATCAAAACTGATCTCAGATCAAATTTAACAGCAGCCAAGAACACTACGGTGATTTTTCTCTTTGTGTTTTCTCAGGTGAAGGATCTTTATTTACATCCGGAGATGTTTAGCATCGCCAACGGCCTTCTCACGCCCACCCTAAAGAGCAGGCGCGCCGACATCCGCAGGGTGTTTCAACAACAGCTAGCGAACATGTACAAGACTCCGATTTAACTCCAAAACACCCGAGTGTCTACAAAGGGAAATGCTGTCCATGGTACCTGAAGATGATTAGTGGTGATATTTTGTTTTTCAAACACTTTTAACTCCACTTGATATTTGATTGAATTTCACTCGGATGTTTTGTGGCAACTCTATTTCTAGTCAGTGCGTCCAAGCATTCACGATCTCACCGTTGACTCTAATGCCTTCCTATTATTCACTGGTAATAGGAGCTGCTTTCTATTATTTGCAGAAAGCAGAATAACAAATATGATTAGGAAGTCACCTTCAGAGGCAGAGATTCACATTTTCATCATGCTGCACTTCTTTCTAGGAGATTTAAGGGTCTGTGTGTACGAGGGACATTTTGCTCATGAAAGTTAGATTGCTTGTAGATTTGTGTTGTACAGATGTTGGGGACTTGTATAAGCACACTTTGTAAAAGTATTTAAACCCCTTGAACTTTTCATATGTCTCGTCATGTTACAGCCATGAATTGCTATGTATTTCACTGGGATCTTAGTAAAGTGACAAAATGCAGGAGGCCTACAAAATGTCCATGTAAAATTCCTGCTTTTTCACAGTCGGTATTCGATTTATTTGAATAGTACCAAATAGTTGAGTTTTATGTTTTCACCCTAAATATCATGAAGCAACACTTTTGGCATTGTGTTAAAGAGCTACTTTTGCCAGCTAGACAAACTTTGATCAGTCAAAATCGATAATAATTATAAAATGTGAACTGGATTATGTCAGATTTAATGGACATAACTTTATTTTAGTCCCTCGTTTCAGTTCTTTGGCATCTTAACCAAACCCACATCTTAACAACTTTGGGTTCATTTTAAAACTCTGAAGTAAAAGTAGATCTAGAAGCTTAATGAAGAGCTGAAATATTTTTTTTATTGAATGAGTACCGTACATTTATCTGTAACACATGAGCTTTTATGGTTTCTTTTAGCAATAACTTTAATTATGCCATCCTTGCATTGCACTGGATTTTATTATTTTGTCATACATTAAATATATATATATGAACACCGTGCAGTTTTATGTTTTAAATAATAGCAAAAACTAAACCTAATTTACTTCTTCTCAAATATGGGCTTCCATGTTGGTCTATCAAAAAGCCCAATAAAATGCGTTTATTTATGGTTGTAATGGTGAGAGGTTTTAGGGGTGTGAATGCTTTGAGGGTTTTCTCAGCTCAGTGGTAAGACCTGTACAGAGGATATCTTAATTTAAGCTCATCAGAATAAAAGATCATTTCAATCTGCAGTGATAAATAAAATGTGAACTGATAAACCTGTACAGTTTTCTCGAGACTCTTCATGTTCAGACTGAGATACAAATGAGAAAGCAGCTGGTTCCTCTTTTCAAACTTCATTAGACAGAGTAACACAATAAAGACAAAGAATCCCATTAGTTCTGTAAAAAAAAAAAAAAAAAAAAACAACTCTTAAAAAATAATTTAACTGATTAAGAAAAGCACCTTCATTTTTAAAGTTATTTCTGTGCCACATAAACAACTTAGGTTGCAGAGGTCAACTCAAAACAACATAAAAATGAAACAAATCAACTTGTTACCATACAAAGGAAAGAAAGACAGAAAAACAAAGTCACAGCTGAGAAACCAATGTGTACATAACCGTATAGTTTAGCTTTCATACCGAGGCTCATCTCAATAGAGAGTGAAAACAAAGCAGTGCGACTCCTTCCAAAATTAAAGGAGGCCAGAAACAAAAACTGGCTTCCAACCCTGGTGTTGAGGGTGAAGAGAAGGGACTTTCTAGCATGCCAACAATGTGTGAGGCTCTTCGCTAACACATACTCTCACCAACAATAGAACAAAGGATGGGTGCTGTGAACAAAAGGAAAGCCGGTTGCTGTGAGCAGCAATTCCCACTAGAGGGAGTACAAGCATTTTTCTTGGTGGAGACGGTTCCTCTCTCCCGTCTGAGAGGATAACCTTTCAGCAGGGCAGCGGAGACGCCTTATGCAGAGGTGAGACGTTAGAAGCCCTCACACACGATGGCACAGAAGTCACTTAAATATCACAAGAAGATAAAGAGGAACAGTTTTTTTTTATTTTTTTTTACAATAAACAAGATGTTTGTGTTTAAGTCCTGTTTAGTAAAAAATTTAGACTTTTAGTAACACGAGTGATCAATAAAACGTTTCTTTAAAGGTAACATTAGAAAACAAACTCTCTAAAATAACGTAGTAAAACCTTATAATCTGCTTTAACACATCCTGATTCCATTACTACAGAAAACAAGAATATAACATATTGGCTTATAAAGACGCACTTGGCTGATGGCTTATTTAACGTGGCGTTCAGCTGCTCCGCATTACAACGTCTTTGCAAAGAAGGAGAGGAAACAAAAACAAAAAACATCAGAATGTAGTGCAAAACAAGAGGGGCCCCAATGAAAGAAACCACCAATAATTTTCAGGCCACTGCTGTCCGTCTGAACTCCTGAGGTTTGGAGGGGATGAAATCCATTCAGGGAGTGATGAAAAGAGCACATCCCGATCTCCGGCATCCCCCCCCCTCAGTCGTCGGCGACGATGGACAGAGAGCGCAGCTCGTTGAGCTTGGCCTCGGTCTCCTTCTGCCTCTGCTCATCAGTCAGCCCGGCTTCGTCGATCTGCTCCGTTAACTGGCTGAAGATGTTGTACATTTCAGTGAAGTAGACCACCTGACGGGCAGAAAACACACAAGAAAAGATTGTGTCATGGCAGGGGAGAAGAAAAAAAAAAACAAAAAAACAAAAAAAAAACATAATCCCCATCTTTCCTCTGAAACAAATGTATTCAGGGGTCAATCCGCAGACCTTTGTTCACCGTTAATCTCACAGTCTGATCATGCTTTGACTCGCACGTCGGAAGCTGCCGGTCTCATACGTCTTCTCCTAATGAGGAGTGATTTGAAGAAGAGGGAGCCCGCAGAAATCAAACAACTCTCACAAAGCCCTCAAAAAGCCAGCACTTGAGTGGATAGTGACCCTGCTTTTCTCTCCCAATCTGAACAAGAGATGGAGTGTTCACTGAAAGCTTTCTTGACACTTCCCACCCCTGCTTCTTCCCCTTAGTGCATGAGTCAGGCTCCCTGGAGAGTTGCTTTGATGATTAATAGACTTTAATCACATTACAGGACTCCAAGAAGAGTAGGCAGAGAATAAAAGTACTGGGAAATGAAACCCCCTTGAAACCTACAAGCATATCTCAATATTTATTCAAACAGCAACGCAAACAATGCCACGCTCTTGAGGGGACGCGCGAGGCGTCTGTGGAACAGCATAGATTTTTCCGCTGCAGAATAAAACAACCCGACCGACCAAGATAACGAGACGGGGGGGAGCGGAGGGAGATTTACTTACTAAATCGAATTATTTGTTGACTCAGAAGTTTGTCAGAAGTATAATAAGGATTTCAAGCCAGAAGCAATAATGTCAGGTCTCTCCAACCACTTTGCACAAGCTCTTTTAAGTGCTCAGTCTGAAAGACATTGCCTGTTTACACCAATATGTGCCACCTAAACCACATGAGTGGGCTCTAAGTATTGGGTTACTGCTGTTTGTAGGGGTAAAACGGATACACTTTTTTCCCCCAAAAGTGACTTGTTGAAAGGGCCATCGGAAATGTCCAGAAGAACGGTGATGATAATGTACACCAGATCACTGTGCCCTCTGTATCCAAAGCCACTATTTCACTGCTGGGAGTAAGCACGGCCACACACACCTGCAGCTACTTATGACACAAAGAGGAAAGCACAAAATTAACCAAAAATGCAACAGAGATGGGGGGAGTTGTATAGTTTATAGTGAATGAGAAAAATTTAAAATAGTGGGTCAGAAATTTGTCATCCTGCCATAAAAAGGAACCCAAAAGTCAGAAATATGACTGGGGTTGTTAATTTTGCTCTTAGCACTTTATTTCTACAGTTGGTTTCCAGATGGCTCCAATAAATGCTGTGTTCAGAAAATTGTTGAATACAATTACTGTGAACTATTTTGCAGCACAGCTTCCCTGCCTGATAGGTAGGTACGTTTTAGTAGGACTCCCACCTGTGTGCAGCTGTATGACAGATTTGTAGCCAAGGACGAATTACAAAATACCTTATATTGCCCTGCATGTCTCGGATGTTTCCCTGTTTTTATGTGCCTGATTCAACCGACTGCAGTTCAGCAAACTGCCTGTTCATCATCCGTCAATTGAAATCAGCTGGGCTGAAGCAAGGAAACACCTAAAACATGGAGGGCCATGTGCTGTGAGGACCAGGGTTGGGACAGCTCCTAAACTGTGCAGCTTTGGCTGCTGCTAATAAAGTTTTTAAAGGTTTCAAAACCACTAAACATACACTTTCTTCTAGTTTAACGTCCTCTTACTGAGACACCAGAGAAAGCAGAAGAGTGACCTCAGTTTTTTTTTTTTTTCTGGTCTTGTCCCAGCTGTGTAAATCACAGAGTAGCACTCTTGTCGCTATACACTTCCAATCAGATGGCTGCAACAACGTTACTACGCTTTACTTGTGCTTGCAATAAAAACACGTTGTGCTGTTTAGAGAAAAATTCTCTAGCCAAAACCCTCTCAAGGAGCTGGAGACGAGCACCACCCAGCTCGGTTGGTAAGGTAACGCTGTTTAAAAGCTACAGCTGGTAAAGCATTGAGCAGCTGTGCCGACCAAATAACCTCGCAAACATGAGCCTGGTTTAAGAAAGCAGAATGACAATCAGTTATAATATCCTGCAATAGGAGTATTTACGTCAAAGCAACTGCTAAATCTAACAGGTGTTTAGACTAATTATTTTATTTTTTAACATAAGTCCAAGTAGCAAAATCAAAATGGCAGAATAAAATGTCATAGATAAATTAATTGGAATGGTTATTGTTATGAATAACATTTTTGTATTTTTTGGGTGAAGTCAGATTTGAATTATAATACCATTTTTAAAAAAATAAAAATCTAATTTTATTTCCCTTTTATTCATTAAATGTATAAAAACTAAGATCTTCAAGTTTCAGGCTCTAAATGCATCACCCAACAGGACATACTAAAAATTATTTTGATTTAAAGTAAAAATCAAACAAAAGATAATCCTAAAATTTCTATTTATTATGGAAAAAAATTATCTGAATTTAGTAAATGAGAATCCTCAGGTCAAACCATCAAACAATAAACAAGAAACCTGTATCAGCCTGAAGAGTTGATTTTTACTCAAGGTTATTGTCCTGTGAGAAGCTCATACCGGCCTGTGCCTCCTCTGAAAATCACTGGAAAAGACTTGATACAGTGAAGTTAATGTTCACAACAAAAGCAGCCTTTGTGCCTTTATCTGACACAGCAGGGAGGAAGAGAAGTGCATGGCTAAGGATCAAGTCCGCTTATCATCCTCTGGAGAGTGCTGTACTTCATAGCTGGAGTCACACACACACACACACACACACACACACACACACACACACACACACACACACACACACACACACACACATATATATGAACAACAGCAGGTAAATAAGCTTGAATTTAATCCCAGTCATTTGTATGTCTATTTCTGTTGGGCACAGTTTGATGTTACATTTGCAAGTTCAAAGTGCATCAGCAAACTCCTTAATTGACAATAAATCACAGATAATCTAATCTGCTAATTAGGAGTGTGCCAGTGACTGTCCCAAAGAGGAAATGACATGGGCCAAGCAGGTCTGTGCCGGGTGGGTGGGGGAGGGGGGACGCGGCGGCGCTAACTTCAGACACTCAGCTGCTTAAAGACGAGCTCCAGGTCGGAGGAAGGCCTGCAGGACTGCAGCGGAGCCAGACAGACGAGGCCTTCCTCAAAGCAGTGTGGGCCGTCACTGGGGGATTAATCACATTAGGACCGCAGAGAGGGAGACAGACTGCCTGCGTTAAACACACCCTTCATCAGACACTTCATCCACTGTTAACAGCTCCCTGCTGACAGGGCGTGTCTGCAGCTGCGGGAGCCTTCATCACGCTGCGATTCTGGGGAAGTCTGCTAACCTGCGCCCGGATGAGAGCCTCGAAGCTGGGCTGGAAGTAGTCGATGCGGCTCTGGTAGAATTTGGGCATCTCGTCCAGCAGCTGCTTGTTCTTGGCCTCAAAGTCCTCCTTGACTGGTCGCAGCTCTTCTTTCGCCTGGAGTGTGGAAGAAAACAAAAAAAAAAAGAGAGAGAGAAAAGCACAAGTCACATATAGCCTGTTTTAAATGTAGAAAACTCAGGGTTCCTGCAACTTTTCTTATGTTTTTCAGACTCAAACTCCCAGAGTTTGAAGTCCTTTGTTGCTTGATTTCTTATTTTTAAATTTGAGTCAGGTTTATTAGTATAGCACATTTCAGCACATCATAAAAACATCATACAGTCATCAAACAAGCAATGAACATTACATCTTGTCAAATGCCATCATCAAGCAAACACACATCAAATATGTTGATCAATGTTTCGCTAACCAAGGGCAGCTCTAAACAGGTGGGTTTTTAGTTTTGACGTAAATGAACTCAGTGTTTCGGCTGTTTTGCCGTTTTCTGGAAGTTTGTTCCAGATTTGTGGTGCATAGAAGCTGAATGCTTCTTCTCCATGTTTGGTTCTGGCTCAGGGGATGCAGAGCAGAACCAGAACCAAAGAACCTGAGTGGTCTGGAAAGTTGTTACAACACCAACAGGTCTTTAATGTATTTTGGTGGTAAGCCATTCATTTTGATTTTATAAAAGAAAATGCTCACTGTGAATGAAAAGCAAATATTTCTAGAATACCCAGGTTTTATATATTGAGCCTGAAACACCAAACCTTTTTATAAAATGGATGGATGGGTAGAAGAATCACTGAATGAATGCATATCCAGATTGTTTATAAGCCCTTAAAATGGTACACTGTTATCATTTACTCTGTTAAGAAAATATATACAAGTTCCAGATAAACAAAACTAAAACCCACTCTGACACGAGTTAGATTTGAGTAAATCCATTACTTGAGCCACCATGTTTTTCTTATTGTTATGAAATATATTTGCCTAATTCCCACGGAGATGCAGTGCAAAAAAGGCTGTAATCACGACCACAGTGAGGAGGAGTGGGTAATGTGGGCAGACTTGGCTGTGAGTGGACTCCAGCACCACTGATCTCTGTGTGAATGTATTAGTGGGTAGTCTGCTGTAGGCATAGAGTTATGGAATACACAATGAATAATTGTGAGAGGGTGAGAATTTTTATTAAGGGGGATAGGGGGAAGTTGCAATAATCATACACTAACATATTGTTTATGTGCAAGCATTATGATAAGCACCTCTCGCCCCGGTTTTATTTCGCCGCATATGTTCGCTGAAATGGCCAACAAAACGTTGAGCGAGGATCGTTTCTTTAAGTGCGCACGGATTCAAAGGGCAGGGATGTTGGGCCTCTTCAAGGCTTTGTTCCCCTGACAGAGCTTTTCTCAGAGTGTGTGGGTGGCTCACCATGTGAGGATGTGTTAGAGGCAATAGCATAGGCAGCGCTGCAACATTATCTGTGAATGTGCACGCTTATGTAGTGGCCTCGCGGTGCGTGCATGTGTGTGTCTACAATTCTCAATTACGTGCCTGTAGATGTGCAGCAGTGCCTTTTTTTTTTTTTTTCAAAAAGGCACAACTTGAGAGAGCCTGGCAGCTTGCGTGGGTGAAAGAGTGCACATGTACTGTATGCATGTGCTAAACTACTTTATTCATATCCAGTCAGCATTTGTGTCTTTTTTTTTTTTTACGCTTACGATGCTCCGTTCTCAGGACACAAACAAACGAGAGCAGGTGAACCCTCCTCCTCCTCCTGCTGCTGAAGTTAGAGCGAGACTTTTAGAGCGCCGACGTGTGTGGCAGTGCCAAACAAAATACCTGACAAAGTTTGACAATAGCTGGCCCCGTTTTCTCTTTCTCCTCGTACTTCTCCACTTTGGATTGCAGGCGCTTGTAGTCCTGGAGAGCCTGCTCCCGGCGCTTCACCGCCATGTTGAGGCTCGGGAAGACGCCGCTGTACCTGAAACGACAGACACATGAAGCAATACTCGAAGTAAAAACAATTCCCAGACTGTGATGGGGAAAAAAAGAAAAGATAGCTGAACTTACTGAAAACAGTGAAAGTGCACTGCATCATAAAAGCCGCTGTGATTTAATAAAATGGCTCTACTCAACATCTTATTGTAGAGGTGCTCTCCATCCCCCAGAGGACGGCTCAGCATTAAGCTTCCTCTCATCTATTATCTAATTACTATAGTTCAGGGTGGCATGAAACAATTCATTTTGTGACAATTATCATATTTCAAATGAAAATATATTCTTGCAACAAGAATCCTGGTCTTGTGCACTAAAAATAGGAAAACATTCATCTGTAACTTAGCAACAGGAGTCTGAGCTTCATCCTGGGACTTGTTGCACTGGTTTTGTGGCTGCTTTTAATGGGAGACGGGAATACCGTACACAAACATATTATCACGTATGATAATATTTTATGCAAAAATAAAAACTTAAAACGTTTTGTTTGCATCTTCTTTACTTTAGGAGGTATAAATTGACCAGATTTAAGTGCAGTCTTAAATGACAACAAAGTGGAAAATGATTTTAAATTAGGGCAAATAAAACCTGAGCAATAAACAAAAACCAGAGAAAACAGTTTCCCAAAGCAGGCCTGGAGGATTACTCTTACAGGTGCTGATTACACATGAGTCAGAAGTAAAAACAGTCGTAATGAAAAATTTAGATAAACCTATTCTGAATGAGTCATTTAAAGCGCTTCATCAGCTGTGTAGGCACACTACTACGGTCGCTTTTTTAACGTCAGCCATTAGGTGTAGCGTTATTAGCTGCAAAATGTGTGGGCTCCGTGATTTACGTTGCTCTCCATGCCAACCCTTGCCCTGCTATGTGCGGCAGATCAGGGAACCACCGAGACCGTGCAAATGGATTGTGAAATCCTAGATTAGAGCTCTGTCTGGTGCTGCGCCTTAACGGAGGCTGCCTGGTTAAAAAGGGGGAAGGCGCTGAGGATCTCTTCCAGACAAGCAGGGATTGTTTCCGACAGGAAGTGAAGCAAGGAGTGGTCTAGTAGTGTTTGAGTGACATCACGCAGCCCAGCCCAGCCCCACAGCCCACGCTCTACCGCTATTTATAAAATCCCACTTTGGCCCAGTTTATGGCAGGGGTGGAAGCCGATCCTTGAGTCTACTATCTGCTCCAGCGTACACATACTTCAAATGCCAGGGGATTATGTAACTGGCCTCAAGGCATGAGTGCTTTCCAACGTAGTTCTTGTGGTTGATGACAACGCAGCAGCACACCAACTTCTCCATGACACGAAGGCTAATAGAATATCCCCCCAGCGCAGCTCACCTGGTGCCCGTTTCTTCTGCCAAACATAAACGGGCTGAGGCTTGCAGCCTAGGAAGGGACAGTGCTGCTGACAGCACTCAGAAACCTCACATCACTACTGCCTAAGTCACCATAAATGAGAAAAAAAATGTAATTATAAGCGGATGATCACTCAACCATTCCCCTTCTTCCTATCCCACATGCTAATTCCAAAGTGTTTACAGAGACCAGGGTGTTCAACCTGGGGTTCTAGAGCCAAAGATGGTTCTTTAGGCCCTCTTAATAGTTTATGGGTGTGTCTCAATAAATTAGGGCATTAATTCACTTCAATAAGTCAATTCAAAAAGTAATATGGGGGAGAATGCTGACTTGACAACTGTCCAGCATCGATTAATGTGCTAGAGAAGCAGGGTAGGACACAAAAAGTCACCGCTAAAGAAGAGGACCATTCACAAAGGGCTGTATTGAGGTGCAATACAGCATGGAAAAGTTGATTGGACAGAAACAATGCAGCAGAAATAACAGAGAGAAACGCAGGCTGGAGAAGATTGTGGAGAAAAGAAAAGAAACAGAAATAAAACAAAGAAACTCTTGGCAAAGAAACCCATAAGTAATGAATCAGAACTTTATAAACTGAATTACAAAAACTTTTTTGGCGGTATATATATATATTTTTTTCACGATTGAGGAAATGTCAATTCAAAGCAATTTTAATTTTCTTTTGGTAAAGTCTTTTATGATTATATTATTTGTATAACCTTCAAAAATTATGTTTCTTTTAACCATAAAACAAGCTAATTTGATATATAGCGTTTCCCTCGATGTCCCTGTCTTGGCCGAGCAGCTACTGGTCAAGCAGGCAAAGTCTAAGTTGCATTCTTTATCGAGGGCTGTCGGGCTGGATGCTGCCAAGGGCACACCACGATGCATGTGACAGGTCAGGCTGTGGTGAACAGGCTGAATGGAAATAGCTTATAGAGCAGAGTGTGTTTATGAGCAGCTGCCAATCCACAGGCAGGCCAGTCTGAAGCGTCAGCCAAGCCCAAGTCTGGTCTAGACTCCCTCAGTCTGGAAGGCCGGGTGTCCCTGTTGACTTTCACCATCACATAACTCGATTCTACTAACGTAGAGAAAAGTCACAGAAATTGGCTGAAAATATATAATAGCTGCTTTCTATGTCTGTCACTGGGCAGAATATGATATAACACAGTTGAGAGCAATAAACCATGGAGAGGTGTTCACAGCCTTCAAAATTAAAAATAGGTTGACTTCGCTCTCGCTCCTATGATTTAGTTGCTTCTTTCATTGATATATTTTATTTTCAGAAAGAAAAACCTTTGCAAAAAGAGAACAAAGACTTCTGGCACTAGAAATGTCCTTATTCATGAAAAATGCAGCATTTTTCATGAATGCTGCATGTATGAAAAATGCATAGTTTGCTGTTTAATTAACAAAAATAAAGGCTACATTAAAAAATGATTCCTTGAAACATTATTGCCCATATGTTGAGGAAATTACAACATTGTGAAAGTGTCTGACCCCTTAAATAATTCTCATGTTTCTTTTTGTCATATTTACATGTTTTAGATCACCATCAAACAAAACATTGGATAAAGATGTCCTAAATACAAAATTCTGAATTTTCAATTAAAAACTTCTTTATTTAAGGGGGAAAAAAAGCTATCCAAACTGTTCTCTGGAAAAAGGTAAATCAAGAATGAAATCTGATTGAACTACAGTTGTTTTAGAAAACTGAGCTCGGCTTCATCAAATAAACTCTGGCCTGGTTGTTACCTGGCAAGAATACATTTAAATATAATCTTCCTGAAAGATTTCAAAAAGCATCAGATCATCTGGAAAAATGTTACAAAGCCCTTTCTGAGATTTAAGAATGCCAGAAAGTGAGAGTGATAGTCCGCAACTGGAGAAAACATTTAAGAAAGAAGAAATCTGTAAAACACAACACCTTTTCAACTAAACAGTATTTACACAACGCAAAGTGCTTCACATAACAGAGATTCAATTTCCATCAAGAAGTATCAAAACAATCCAAACATGTGGACAGATTTTAAGTCATTACATACATAATTTTATCCCAGTTACAATGCAATACTCAAATTTAGTTTATAATACCAACAGGGAAAAAAGTTTATTCATCAGAGGATAATTAGCCGATTTCATTAAGTCACTGACATCGAGCCGTGAAACAATCTCTCATAGTGTGCAAGCATGCAGCGACAGTGGACAGGAACCCTTAGGCTCTTTTAGTGGCTTCATTTAAAAGAACAACACAGCTAACAGATAAGATCTGAACCCAGTAGTGAAATCTGCTAAGATTTCTAGAACAGATCTACACATCTATTTCTATAAGCTATAGATCTAGAAATATTGAATTAAAGCTATAAAAGCTAAAATGGAGAATCAAAAGCACCATAAGTGGTTCTAGACTCAAATATCTGCTTTGCTGATTCTCACATTTTGTTCACTTGAACTTAGAACATTCACAAAAAGCATTGTTCAGTGATGTTCTTCATAAATAAGGAAATTATAAACTTTAACAGTCATAAAAATTCAACAAGTCCAGCCAGAATTGAATCTCTGCCCCTCAGCTGTCAGGCAAGGGCCATGAAGTCCCTTTGGCTTTAGCCCTTGGACCTGCATCAGGAGCGCTCTTCCTCTGATAGAGACGGGTGGTGCAGGGTTTTTTTTTTTTTTTTTTTTTTTGCTCAGTCCAAGCTCAACCCAGGTCAAAGGTCTCAAAACAGGCCTGACTTCTGTCTCGCCCAAAACAACAACAGAGCAGAAAGGCTACGTTAGGGAGCCCTAGATAACACAAATGCCTCCATGCCCACGCACCTCCCCTCCCCCCCACATAAACACAGTGATGTCACTTAGTGACCCCACTGAGTGGATGAAACTCACAAGCAGCTCCGAAGGAAAGCTGATGGTGGAGGAGGGCTGTTTTTAAATTTGTTTTTTGTTTTCTGTGCACTTCACCAGACTAAAGGAGAAAGGATGGATGCCAAAAGCTTAAATAGCAGTTACAGAAGGACAATGTTGAGTAAACGCACGCACGCACGCACACACGCACACACACACACACACACACACACACTCGTGCACACACACGCAACTAAGTGAGAGTCTTCCATTAATTTTACAATCGTCCTTTCAGAATTTTGCCAGTTGTACTTAGAATGCCACAAGATCACAAGCAAGAATATTTAGAGACAAGTAAACAAAAAAATTAATGAAGCACTAATGGAATCCTAATGGAAGCTTTAACGCACAACAAGGTTCGTGTCTTAGCTTCTTCTATGGACAACACCATTATAAATTAATGAGTGGAAATGCTGTCTTTTAGGGAGGCTAAAAATTAAAACGGGGAGGTCAGCTCAGCTTGGCACTGAAACTAAAACTTGCTTCCACTGCTCTATTTTAGAATCATGTTAAAGCACAAGTTGCTCAGCACCCCCACCCTCGAAAATCTGGGCTGCTGTCTGTGTGCGTGTGTGTGAGAGAGTGTGTGCTGTCCTGAGACAGTTCTCTTCCTCAACCAATCCACGGCTCTGGGCCCAGGAAGCTGGGCCTGTGCCATATTCTGAGCCTACCCACACGTCCGCCTGCCGCCCACCAGGAAGAGGAAATTAGAACCATTCCATCCTGTCATTGCTCCGCCGCCGGAGCACATGAGGGAGAGAGGGATAAACGCACACTGACACCGACCTAACCCCGTCATGTTTTCACAGCGCGTTCACTTCATATAGGTGATTCCCCTCTCCCCCCACCTTGCCCCTCACTCTCAAAATGACAGCTTTATGGGGGGGGGGGGTGAGAAAGGTCAGCAAAAAAATTGCTGTAGAAAGATTCTGCTTTTGTCCTCTTAGCACATGTTTAATATCATGGGAGGAGCAAACAGGAGGAAGCGATTCCTTAACTAGCATGCCGGAAGTTGGGTGGGATAGCCCAGCCACTCCTTCCAGTAACTTTGCTTTGCATTTGTGTGTGCGTGCACATGTGTGAAAGTAAGCAGAGGGACCTTTATGAGATGGAATAGCACTCACGGCATCTCAAATGGGGGCGAATATTAGGAATGGGAACCAAATAAACTTTCTTCCAGACACATTCTGACCACAGCAGCTCTGCTCATTTTTACAATCTGTATAGTTAGACTGAAGGCCTTCCTGTGATATTGCATAACAGCGTTGCTTTCAATCCTGGAAGAATAGGGTTTAGACAATAACAATGTTTATGGCACTCATCTTAAATGGCCCACAGTGGTGAATACGTTATGAAAAATAAGCCACAAAATGAAACCTGACCTCTCTAATAATGCTTTTAAAAACTTTTTTTTAACAACATCTTGTAAAACAATCATTTTGTTCAGCCACTCAAACCAAATGTTACACAAATTCCCTTTTTTGGTCCTGAGCTAGAAAATTAAAACCTGAAAGCACTTACACAAGAAACAAAATCAAATAGAAAAATTAAGAGTAACCCTTACTTTTTTAGAGGGTCTATGACGGTCTTCTGGATCTGGTTGACCTGGAATAAAAAGGACACTGTTAAGATTAAACACACCAAAGGAGAAAATATAATTGTCGACTTGCATTATATCAGAAGATATTTTTTATGTAAAAACTCCAGACTCGCATTTCCAAAGTTGTCTATGTTTTTTTAACTCATTTTAAAGGTGTGAGTATAAAAATTATATATGACAGATGTGTAAAAGTTGTTAAACAGATGGATGATTGAAAAATGGACTTATGAGCAGGAACTTGATGGATAACATAATAGATGGATGAATTGATGAATGGAGGAGGTACAAATGGGCAGATGATGTGTAAACACTATGAAAGCATGAATGAATGGACGAATGGTCAAAAAGATGAAAATAAATGAATCCCAGAAAGCCATCTTTCTCTATACCATACATTTCCCTGTATCTCTCCAGATCTAGAAAATACTTAAACTAAATTTCAGACTTTTAAGGCCGCATAAAAACCCTGAACCAAAGACCCAAACAGCTTCTACATCTTTTTTCTAATTAGTGGCAAAGTAACAATACAACACAAACACCAATAATTATGTATAGCGCAAAATGAGCAAACAGAAAAAAAAAGGGAAAAAAGGGGAGGAGGGCTGGCAAAGAAACTTTCATGACGTTGACTCTTTTTATTGTACGCAAGCCCCGAGGAGAAATCCCTGAATATTCATCGAGTCTGCGATACAAAAGGATGGAACTGTCAGGGGACGGACATGAAAGCAAAGCCCAACTGATTTGAAATCCTGTGCAGGGTGGGCTGCCTTACAAGATGAAAGTTCTTAACAAACAAACATTTTAACAATAACAGTTTATATTTTCAAGCATTCTCCTTCTGGTTGTCAGAACCGACAGGGGAGGGAAGGAGAGGTTGGGGGTGTTAAATGGAAGTAAACGAATAACACATTATGAGGCCTCCGAGCTGAAAACCCAAGTCCCATCAACAGAAGTTGGTGCGCAATTAATGAAGTTTTAGCGTCATTTACATTGCAGAGATAAAACGACTACAAGAACAGCCAGCGTAACGGCGCAGTGCCAGCAAGACAATCAACTCAAGTGATGAGCATGCTGTTGAGAGTGAAGCGGGGTCTAAAGGGAGAAATGCGGAACGACAGCTGCATGAGAACAATGAGCCGCTACAGTAATCATATGTTCGCTTTCTATTGGCAGGACAGTCAATCATCACACAGCAGCAAGGAAGCAAGATCAGAGCTGCGCTTTGTGAAAGTGCCCTGACCATCTCTGAAAAAACACAACACTCACTGCTTCAGTGAGTGTTGTGCACATTTCCAACTACAAAATGGTTGATGGTGGTTTGAGGGAAAACAGAGAACCAATAACAAATAAGTACATGGGAATTCACATTTTCTTTGTTTTACATATTCACATCCCCAGCTCCATCCCCTCCCCTCCTCGACTTGAGCTGCACTGCCGCTTTTAAGGTGAGAACACGCAGTAAGGCGGGAGAATAACAGCAACAGATTTGCTTAAGCATGTTGATGCCCTCTACCCTCTGCCCCTTCCCACAGTGATGGGGGGAGGGTGGGGAGCAGAGCAATTCCTTGGAGGCCCCACAAAGCCTGAGGCCTGATGCTCAAGCAGTAGTCTCCATCAGTGAGTCACGGGGCAGAGGCCATCCCGGCACACAGGCCTCCCAAAAATACACACAGATCGCTGAGGAAATCAATATCCCTCCAAACGGAGCATCCTCCACCACGCTGCCGCCATCTACGCCGGGGCTCGGCTTCGGTAGCAGTGCGCCGCCGGGGCTGAGCGCCCTCCTCAGCCCCAGAAATAAACACACAGACCTGGGCCACTGCTGCCTTCATTATCGCTGCACGTTTTATCTGCTGGCTTTCTCACTCGCGGGCCCTGCGGCGCAACATCTCGTCTCAACGCGGAGAAGAGCAAAGGGTGGATTGCTTTTGTGTCTGTTTTGCTTGAGCAACAAGGTTTGCCGTTTGTGCCGTCAGAACCAACCGCCAGCTTGAAGGGAGAAGTCAGAGTGGTGTTCTGGAGAGCGGCGCTGGATTATAAACACCTTGCAAACCTAGAGGTGATGCACACTCTTGGACTGACCAGAAAGTTCTCACAATCACTATTTTGCCTTTAGCTCAGTTCGAGCCAATATTTAAAAGCGTAGACGAGCAGTTTGGGTCCAAATCTGGAACAGAGTCCTAATAGATTTTCACTTGTTGAGACTCAAAGAGCAAAAAAGACAATAACTCAACTGTGTCATCAATGTAAAGTCCTGATGCTGAAACTGCTTTTCACTGTGTGTTTTGATAACATGAAAAAAATTAAGTGAGCATCAGTTTGCAGTTTGTATTTTCAAATTAATGTTAGAAGAAATGCAGAAAAAAAGACACTTCTCCGTATTTTAGTTGAAAAAAGTAAATAAATAAGCTTTATGTTTTGAACACGGTCCAAGCAAAAGCGATCTCCAGGGTTCTCTACCAAGTCGAGTCCTGGGACATTCGCACCCCATATCACAAACCACACTGTCCAACCCACGTTTCACTTTGTCTAGTCACTCAAAATGGCTCCAGTAAAATTTGATGAAGTGTGACTATGGGCTGTCTGAAAAATTGGTATGGTAAAGCTGAAGCAGCAACTTTGGGGACAAAAGTGACAGTCTCAGAATAATAGCCTCTTGCTTGTGGTCAACCTTAATTTCTACAAGTTTTATATTCGGGGGGACAAAACAACTTCCGCAGTAACACTGAAGACACTTTCTATTTATTTGGACCCAGACAAATAACAAAAAAAATCCTGACATTTTACCAAAAACATTGGATTACATCCTAAAGTTAAATCACATTACTTAACTTTGTGATGCAATTCCTGGTTACGGCAGGTTTCAGTAGACTTAAAAATAAATAAGATTTTTAAAATTTAAATTTAAGGCCCATATGAAATTATTTAACTTAAATAATTTATTTAACTTCCCTGTCTTAAGAAAAATAAATAGAACTCTGTCAACAAATAACCGATGAAAGATGGTATTGGATAACATAACAAGAGCGATGTTGCACAACAAATAACTATAAGGCAGCTTCGTTGGCTGGTTCACACAGAGGATTCAACGTGTGCTGATAAATCCCTTCCTGCAATGTTGTTGTTGCTCTACATCTGTTAGATTTATCAAAATAAAACCACACAACCCATTTCATGTAAAAATCCAGACAGCACTTTTTACACAAACAGGTTTGGTTTAGATCAGTGAACTCAAGCAATAAGATGCTTTTAAATGTTCAAAGAGACAAACAGAGGTGAGGGAGCCCTTGCTGATATTGATTTAATATTTCCTTTTTTTATTTTATGTGCTTTAGTGTATTTTATAGAGTTTTACAAATCAGTTTTATCCTAAATTTGAGCTAATCCTGCCAAATACAGTGTGGTTTTACTCTTTTGATGACGCATTACTTTTTTTTACTCTCAGTTGTGTCTAATCCCTGCTGCACAGCAACTGGTTGCATAACAGTTTTTTTTGTAGCACTTTGCTTAAAGTGCTACAAAAATGAAGTTGACATTTGTAAGGCATTTTTAACCAAAAGTATTAAATACATACATTTTTAAGACTTTTAAGGTCAAGAGCAAACTCTGAAAAAGTGTCTGCTTTGCTGTACTGATTTGTTTCCCTCCAATATGTTATCACTGTTTTTTTTTTCCAGAAGCAAAACGGAAAAAGACAAACACCAAAAATATACCACGCCCTCAAAAGCAAATATGTACATTTCCAGGTGACATATGGGTCTATGGTTCTTGTAATATTACGTGATGGTTTCTAGCAAGAGTTATATTATCTACTATTTGCAAAGATAATTATTTTCTCCCTGTGGTTAACTATTGCAGTATGAAATCATTCTGGCTGACAGTAAAATATGGAAGCAAAAGGAAATATTTTAAGATAACAAATGTGAAAAGCCCTGAACACCTTCTGGCTGGGCAATGAGTCAAGAAACAAAGCTTAAAAAAATAAAAATAAAAATACATACCTTTCCATGATCTCCCCTTCTCTGCCTTGTATTGTTTGCTGTTTAAGTGTCTACCCTTCAGAGAGAACTGCCTTAAGGATGCACACATGCACTGCTACAATGATTCACATTATAAGTACCTGTGGCAATGATTATAATCACAGACTGGAGAATGCCGGGCAAATATAAAGAAGAGGTCAATGGAAATAAAACTGTGGAAGGGCAACCAAGACTACTCTATGCAGTGGAAAGTTATCTATCAATTTCAGATTAGCTGTGAAGAAACTATGGAAAACGGTGAGAACACACATCAAATATATTTTCCAGATCTGCAAATTATGTAAATATAGGGCTATAAATTTGTATTAAGATTATTGCTTAAAACTAATGAAAACTCAAAATTCAGTTTCTCAGAAAACTTGAATATTATACAAGACCTATAAAATGTTTCAAATCAGAGATATTGTGGTATAAACTGCAAATATGATGTTCACAAACAGCGATGGTCGACAGTCACTTCTCTTGACCCTTTGGGGTTTAATATTTGCGTTTAATATTTGCGTCAAAGAAGTTAAGTTGTTAGCCTGTAACCATGGCTATTCAAGCCTAAAAACACCAACTTAATGGACAACATGTTGCAGCAAGCACAGACGTCCTCAACGCTGATGTCAGCGTTCACAGTCAGCATTTCTAAAGAAGTATTTAATTTTTTAAAAGAATTTCCATGAATGATCATGTGTTCCAAAAACACTTCAAAACTGAATGGGTGGGATAGCTCTGTGCACCCATCTGATGATTGCATAACCTAAATAGTAGATTGCACATTTTGCCAACAATTTTTGATGAAAATGCAATCAATTAATTATAGACCCTGTAATTAACCAGATCATAATTTTAATCGAGTCCCACCATTATTTTTAATTGATGATATATAAATAGGAAGAAGATACGAAGTAACAATATAGGCAGTGAATAATTCCTATGAGTTTTGTAGCAGGTTTTCTTCCCTAGACAAAGCCCCACCATTGTTGTTGAGTTATTTTGGACACCGGTGAGTCACAAACATCAGTCTCACAGCTGATAACCAACACCTTGAGCTTTTAAAGCACAATACGATAGATTCTTTTCACAAAACACAAAAGGAGGAAACACAGAGAAATAGTTTTTAGCCCACGGGCTACACAATATAGATAAATATAAAAACATCCAAATTTAACAGAATGCTGTCCAGTTTTCGATGCATGTCTAACAAAAATACTACACCCGATAAAACTGTCATTTTAATAGCGAATGCCAAGACAAAGCCGACAAAGAATGTAAAAAAAGGGAAATTTAGCAGGAATGAATCTCACCTTTTCCTGGTTAAATGCATCCATCCTTTTCATGGCTGTGTCTAAAGCAGTCATGGAGTCGAGGAAGGCCTGGTCCTGCTCACACAGTGGGTTGCTCAGCAGATCTGCAGAGATCTTCACTGCTGCTTTAGACATGGCTGACAGCCATACATGCACAAGACAGAGAACACTGTTAAAACATTGCCAAATAACTGTGTCAAAAAGGCTTTAAGCGTTTTTTTCAGTGTATGAATCCTGTATGTGGGAGGGTATCTAAAGGCTTCAGTGAAAGCAAAAGAAAGATGGCAACAATGCTGCCCCCCATTGTAAAAATAAAAAATAAAAAAATCAGAGGTTGGCAGGGCTGCCTGCCGTTTTGAATATTCACCAGTTCACCAAGAATCTTTGCCATGTTTCTTCACAGCAAAATTTACTGTTAATCTGCACACATGGTACTTTGTTAAGACACAGAGCACATTTCAGATTAGGGCTTCTTTTAGGGTTTTTCTCTTTTCTACCAAAGAGGCTCGCTCCAGTGCTAAAAACCAGGACTGTTTAGTCAGTTCTTTACTGGTTACATAAAAATAACCAGTTTGATTTCCCGGAGCCAAAGAACCAGCATGGAGCCAGATTACCACATCACTAAAAATGTCTCTTGGACTAAATGTTTCATCCTCCCACCGTCATTATTTTCAGTTTTTGGAGAAAATCAAAGTGCAGGGAGACAGTTTACAAAAACAAATCCCATTTCATTATATCTGCAAACCGGTCTCCTACTATCTCCATTTTAATTGATTAGGACAGCTTTTTACAACATGCAGTGTGTCATTGTTTATTAATCTCAATGTCTGATTTAAGCGATAAATCTGGATGTGTTGATAATTTCTGGTGATAATGAAAGACCAATAGCGTTTAAGAACTGATACTTAAGTTACTGTGCATGGGTTTGATGGAAAATATCTGCGATATCAGCAATGCGACATCAGCGATGCGATATGCAGGGATGCGATGCATAGGCCTACATGGTGGTGATATCAAAATAGAGGGGAGATAAAGTGATAGTGAGCTTATGTTATTCACTGCTAATCCAACTTTTTAAATAAACTTAACTTTAGTGAAACAAAGAGTTAAGCATTGCATTTGTAATGTTTTCATTGGTTGATTGTCTCCATGAGGCCATCTACGGCTGCTGAGAAAAGCGTTTTTTCCTTCTGGCTCGGAAGTGGAGAAGAAAATACAAATAAAACTGGTTTGGTGGCTTTTTGGTGCTGTTATGATAAATGTGCACAGGGGTTACAAGGTGAAAAGAAGGCCTGCACTGAAACTAGCTTTATGCTTGTTGCATTTTGCCCCGGAGACGATTATAATAACTGCTGTCCCATTTTTGAATAATCATTCACTGGGTTGTTTTAATTGAGATTATAGAAGAGTCAATTCAAAAGATGGTCTGAGGAGAACTTGGGTAAATTATTAGTATTTTTTATAGATATATATATAAAATGTCAGAATGGAAAAAAAATGAAACAGCTCACACAAGGTGGTTGATGTAAACATTTTTCTGTTAAAACTTAGTCATAGCCACGCAGCTGTCACTGCCCTGTGATTTTCCCTTCTAGCTGGGTGGCCAGGTCTCCATTTTGGCAATCCTCCATGTTTATTTACCCATCTCTGTACTGAGTCACTTGCTCCACGGGCAGACTCAGACAAAACCGCCTAGGACTGGAGTTGGCAATGGTAGTCCGAGTTCACAGAGGTTGGTGAATGCGACAAGAACTACTGGCTGCAGACCAGGTCTTGACCAGAGTTTGAGTCTGTCCATGGACAATTAAGTAGTAGGATTCACTGGAATAAACAGGGCGTTTACAAAAATATTCATGCCAGATCAAACTTACTATCACAAACTTCAATGTATTTTACTGAAGTTAAGAGGCCACACAAGAAGAGCATTAATCAGAGCAACCATTGAAGTTTGAGGATGCGATGTGACAAAATGTGAACATATGAGTGCTATGAGTACTTCTGAAACTCAATTTACCATTGCAGCTTTACTAATCCTTTGTAATTTCAAAATGTAACCCTAACATTTCCCCCTGATCATATATGTGTGAACAAAGCTGAGACTATCGCTACCTTAAAGGAAAGGATGGCTAACATAACCAACAGTCATCTGTTTATTACAGTGCTGACATTCAGGGCAGGTCTGGTTGTTTGCTGGGTTAAAAGTTGGTGGAGATGGGACCTAAGCAGCACATGGAATCCATTAACAATAATGAGGCCCTGACAGCTATGACACTTTGATGATGCAAACATCCATATTCCAGAGCACAAAGGAGAGGAAATGAAGGAGGTTCTTGCTCCTCTATCCGTTCCTGCTCCGCCGCCCCCACAACCGACTTCTTACCACAGGCCATTTCTACTGCTACTTCACAAACACACAAATCCAAAACCAAAAAAAAATAGCAAATACATGTTGAGTAAACATGGTTGCTGTTGCAGACAAGTGCAAAAACAAATGATTGCAAAGACGATATACAAATCAAAGCCAAAACTGAGCAGTGCACTAAATGTAAGATGAAATACAATGGCAACAAGATTGTAGAAGAGTTTGAAAAGGAAGATTTAGACGGAAGCACCTTTTGTTTTATTTGTCACGTCGTTAGCACACCACAAGAAAAAAAAAAACAAAAGAAAAAAAAAAAACACTTGCATGTTACGATCCTGGTAAAACCTGCTAAGCAACATCCAGTACGTTGGGAAACAAGTGGATGGATCTGAATGGAAAACTCCAATGATAAGACAAGTATTTTACCAGAACACACCTAAATCAGCCTCTGTGCTTTTCTTCATGTCTTTGTGAAGCTTCTTTGTCTGATCCTCAAGCCTGTTGGAGAAGAAGGAGAACATTTATCAGATAACTCCTCATCTACTGCAATAAAAAATTATATCTGGGACCAAGTGTGCAGGAAAAAAAATCTATGTAGAAAATAAGTTCCTTTTCACTTGTTCATGTATAAATCAAAACAGATGAAACATAGAAAATGAAACTAATTTAAAACAAAATATAGTTCAAGAAAAAAAATTAAACATTTCATTGCCTCCACATAAAATCTGTTGGCTAATTACCAGTACTGGGAATCTTTTTAGCACTGTAAACTACATTTCTGCTCTAAAACATTAACATCTTCAATCATTCCACTCCACATATTACACTGATGCTGTTAAAAAAGGCAATTACCAGACTAGTGAGTATGAAAACACATGCCATTCATTATATCAATTAAGGCAAAAAGGGGGTTTAGGATCTCCCAAGAGACAGCTATATCACATCACTTCTCTTGATTTGACAAAAAATGCAATGATGTCGGGGCTCACTTCCATCTATTTATAGGACTATATCATAAAAATGAAGAACACCATAACTGCAAGCCTAAAATGTTGGATTTATGGTGTAAGAACATGAGAAAAAATGCAAAAGATTTGAGAAATTGGATCTTGAAAATGGAGGAAATAATTTTAGAGCTTCAAATATCCAGCAGCTGATAGATAATTCCATAGAAAGGTAAATCGACACATTAGCAGGTGCTTAATATAGTCATAAATTATTTTAAAAAAACTTATAAGATCATTATAATTTGTTAATTATTTATTTTCAGTGTTGTGTGAAGGTATTTGACTGATTATAGATTTCTTCTGTACTTGCTTCGTTGTCACACTTAAGTTCTTTCAGGTCATCATCAAGTTTTCATGTCAGAGAAAGATAACCTTACCAAACAGAAGAGACTTTGTTAAACAATGAATTCAATTACAAATTTTAAAAAAGCAAACGGCTCCAGCCCTGTGTGAAAATTTAACAGGGATTAACCACCTGTTGAGGACATCTGAATGTACAACCAAGCAGCATTAAAACAAGAAACCATGAGTAATCTTTCCAAACAGCCAATATATTACAAGTATTTTGAGTTCCACCTGCTACTGACAATGCAATAAACGTTAAGAAATATTGCCTTCATCATATATCTGTTTAAATGCAACAACTATAAGCACCCAACAATATTAAAGGCAAAGAAGAAAAACAGAAAAATCTAATCTAATAAAAGTTATTTATTCTTTAAACTGGAAACAGAGCAACTTGAGGTCAGAAATCCAAAAGGCACATTTTGACTATGAATTCTTGAAATTAATGTCACAAGATCTTTATTCTATACCCCAATAGCGTTTACGATCCGACGTCAAATTCAAATCACTTCCAACTAAAAGAAATTTTGTACTACTACTTTTGCTCCACTTAAAATGTGAAAATAATCCACAATCCTGGTGAGATGTGATCACGTTAATCTGCATTTCAGAACATAAACGCTAAAAACTATTCTTAGTTTACCTGTTAAAAGTCTGAAAATGCCTTACTGAGAGTGTTACCTTCTTTTGTGTGCATTTACCCTGAAAGCAAAAGTCCTTGGCTCCTTTAATTAAAGCTTTTCACTAAGGTTGGCAGATTTTATCTTTGTACTTGAATGAAACCTCTGTAACCTGTCTGTGTGATATTCAGCAGGGATTGGATGGGTTTAAATGCTGTTTGCAAATAAAAATGCAGGATATCGCTAATGAAAATTAGCAGGGAATATGAACTCCAGTTAGAAAAAACCAGGAGATTAAATGCTGTGGACATTCAACCAGTTAAACATAATTAGCACCATCCCACCACAAGGCTTCACTTTAGCTAAGAGTTCATCCGAAAAGTGCTGCCTTCCTTTTAGGGTCGTTTTGGGGATGTATTTCTTTTGGTCAGGTTCCTACAGTGGGAATGTAGCCAGGAGAAAAACTAACAGAAAACTACGAGACTTCCTTAAAAGATTCCTGCAATGGAAAAGCATCAAAATATGAGGCTAGGGAATTCAAGTTGAAGTTGCAGGATGATGGGTAAAGCCATTTTGTTGTGTAAATAAGCCAGAACTGCTTAAGACCAGTGTCCATACACTCACAATTTTGCCTTTTTCTACCACCTCCTCCATTGCAACGTCTCCACAATACTGCTGTCCTCTCTACTCGGTGACAGTGAGAGACCCTTTCTGAATGACTACCAGGTGAACGCCTTGACTCTCTTTCCAGAAGGTGCTAATAGGGTGACCTACTGGTAACTCTGCTACTCTTTGCACCAATGCACCCATGGTAGGCCTGTGCAGCCACAATCTTTATGAAACTGCACTTATTTTAAAGCACTTATAGCACCGATGCCCTGGGTGGCATCCAATGTAGTAGAGATTCAAAAACATTTGGAAATGCATGTCAGATTTATTTTAAGTCATCATCATGGATCCTGATTTTATCAATTGCTCTGTTTAAGACTGGATGGTTACTGTCATCATTTGTTAGTTAGTCGGTAGGTGGAGTTAAACTCTCATTCAACATAGCTTGGGACAGAGGAATGTTATCTTTGGAGCCCCTTATGATGAGCAAGGGCCTTTTGTTTAAAGCCTTGCTGTCAATATTTCCTGAAATAAGGTATAACCTGCTGCTGCATCAGACTGGATGTGATTTAAACATTCATGTATGCCATATGTCAGGCTACAAACAAAAACAAGACATTTTGGATTTAAAAGACTAAATTAAAGGTCAAAATCAAGTTCAAAACCTATTGTTCCAGTGTTATACTGCAGTATATCTAATTTATTTTATATGTGCCTACATATATGGCTTTAATAACTGATTTTTCAGCAAATCATTATAAAATTTATATTTCCATTAAACTTATAGTATAACATTACTAAAAATGTCATAACACAAATACCAATAAAATATACTTATCAAAAAATATAATATGATTATTAAAAAAAGCAAACATTTTTTATCTGATAACCATTCAAAAAGTTGCACAAGGCAGGCATGACTTGCCAAAATGCAGATAGGATAAATGTCAGAAAGTGTTTTGCCTGTAGTCCATGGATGCACCGCGATGTGTTGATATGGATCTCTAGGGTGGAGAACCTAAATGTCTGCACATGCCCGCTGCTCTGACTCATCTATAAGGTTTATTGGTACCACACCTTCCTGATAAAGGGCCCTCCTACTCAACAAAACCTGAGTGGAAAGCTGTGCTCCCACTCATTTTTCAGGGCCCTCAGGGAGTTTCTGCATGCAGTGATCTTGAGATTTTAAGTGCTATATATTTCTGTCTCTTCAGTTTCATAAACACATTGAAATAGCGACTTCTAACAAATTATAATTTTTAAAACTATGTAAAATGATCAGAAACCTTTGTACATCATCATGTATACAACACAAAACCAGTCAAATTTGAACAATACTTTTGAAATGCTTACAAACTTGACACTATAATGAAAATATTTAGCCAATAAAAATTTCATGCAGAAAAAAGGAAAACTAACAGTAATAAAAATATAAATAAGATAGATTTGGTGAGCAAGAAACCACCGTTCACCAAAGCAATGGCACAAAACATTGTTTCACAAACTTGCCCTTAATAATTTTAATCATAATGATTAACAAAACAGGCATATGTTACTGCAAATAAAAGTAATACTAGAATGATACAATCCAACTAGATAAAAATGCTACACATAAAATATCAATGTTCTCTATTGACAGTGCTTGTATAAGCAAACTTACTTCTGGAGCTTTTCATATTCGCGCTCAAAGTCTCTTTCAACCTAAAAAAGAAATAAGAGGCAGTCAACTTAAAATGGGAAAAAGAGTATAATAGTATCAAAAGTTAATTAAACCAATAGGGCAGATTCAATGACTCTATAACAGATTTTAAACCTTTTAATCTGGGTATAGTTCATTGTCATGCCAAGTGCAGATATGTAGAAAAGAGACATGTTAAAATAATTTTTTTGAATATTACGCTTTTAATTTAGTGAAAGAGGTGCTTAGTTAACCAAACTGCAGTGTGCATGTGATGCTAGTGTTGGAAAGTGGGTGCAGCAAAATAATGGAGAGTAGTGATACTGTCAAGAAGATCATTCTGTGACTGTCTTGTAATTACAAATACACATTGATGAGGCACTCAACTGCGTGTTCGGTCTGTTTTTTTTGTTTTTTTTTCTTCTCCAATGAAGTACAAGCGATACATAAGAAGAGCTAAAGTTGAATTATAACATAATATGGCTGGCTAAGCATTTTTTCTCACCTAATCTTTCAAACAATTGATTAAACCCATTGACAATGTCTTATTTCAGTTTGAATTACTTTTTACAATGAACTGGTACATTTACTATGTACCACAAAATAAAAAGTTGAATGAAGGTTTACACATTTTATATCATGCTCCCGATGACAAAAATCCCTGAGTGGAAATTCAGAATGTTAAATATGATGAGACCAAAAGGGATATAAGCAAACAATGTCCTTAGTTCAGTAATAAGTGTAACTTCAAAAGAAAGAAAGAAAAAACTGTAGCATCAAATTACATGCAACCTGCCAGTGATTTATTTTTATTACCTGTATTTATTGTTTATGAGTTTGTTTAATTTATTAAGATGTAAATTTAACATCAAAAAGGATAAGCGATTAAAACCGATGGAAATAAAAACGAAGTGGTCGGCTTAGTGAAGTCTGCGCACTAACACATACAGGCAGAGAGTTTATCAAGCAAACTAAAACTGAAACCTGAAGCATTTATCCACTGGAGAACGTAGCGGACGGATACCAGATCTGATTCTGACGCTGGCATTCAGCGGCTTTAAAAAACCTACAGTTCATTGTCACTTCTGTCTGCTCATCAGCGGCCCTTACGGGGTGATCTCATCATATGGTCATGCATGGTACTTGTGTTTCTGTGATTTGCAACAAAGCCAGACAGAGTGTCCAAACTGCTATTTTTCCACCTAAATTAAAGTACATGAATACTTTAAAACCACTTTTGAAAGCTTATATAACCTGGCTTATTTAACAGTGAGACAGACGCTTTATCTGCCTTGGTTGCTTTGAATGGAACAATGACTGAAGATAAACTGGTATGCAGCGTACGCACACACACACACACACGCAAACACACAAAAAAAACACACTAGTAGTGCTGCAGAATACAGCCAGGGACTACTCTGCACCTACAGCGGTTTGGAAAAAACAGCTGCAACTATTGTTAAAAGGTTTAAGAAATTAAAAAAAAGAAATATTCATACAAATGTGTCCACTAAAAACATTAATGTTGACAAATTTTCACATATACAGGTCTACCAGTCAGCTACATTTAATCACCAAAAACTACAACAGGATGAAGTTTGTCAGGAATTTTCAGAACAGAAGAAAGAAAAAAGTAAATATCGAGTATACTGGTGGTCTACAAGCTACTTTAACTGTGTTAGAAGAAAAATAGATTGATTCATCAAGCAGCTAAAAATCAATCACTTTACACAGTTTGGTTAACAATCATCACATATACAAGTTTTTTGATTTTGCTACTTTGCAATACATCATCAATACTTTCTTTGGAATTAGTTGCATTTATGTTTCCTTACCAGCATATTTTGGACAAATGTGTCTGAATAAAGAAAAGTTTGTCCATTTAGACACTCATCTCCTTCATTAATAATACTAGTTGTTTTTAGGTTCTGCACTCCAGTTGTCGCATAATTTTAGACGGTTCTCTCGATGCTACGCATACTGGGACCAAGTATGGTGTACCCTGACTCTATGACTGTCCTATAGAAATTATATAACAATTAATGACGCAGTTATGTATGGCATTCAAAAGGTGTTACTGCAATTTAGATTAGATTATTAACTCATTTTAAACATGTATTGTAGTTGTTTCCCCCAAGCCCATTCAAGAGCATTAGACACGCCCGGGGAAAAGACAACTTAATTGGAAATTAAGCATCTAGATTTATATTTTTAAAAATGATAGATTAATTTTTTTTATCTGTCATTAGCAATGGTGACAACATTAATTGAATCTACCCTCAAACACTATTAAACCTGTGAATTAAGATTTTAAAAACCTGTATAATTATTTTGTTTTTTTTATAATTTCTCTTTAAATACTACTTAGGTGGTCAACCGAAAAATTTCTAGTTGCTATTATAGATTTTATTTTTATTTCTAGTCACACCAGAATGCCAACGCCAGACAGCATTGTTGAAGAAGGCGGACATACTGAGTTGACTTACACACAAATGCAAATTGGTTCTAATTAGGCATTTGGATGGCTTGTCCATCGCCACTTTGAAACATGTCGAACAAGTTACACAACCATAATGGCTTCCTGTCTTGTGGTTTTGTGGGCTTCTGAATTTAAACACAGGGGCAAAAACAATACAGGAAATAGTTCACACAATGTCACAAGTGGATCATCTGACGGGGCTGCGTGTAACCCACTCCATGGTTTTTACCTTGGATGGCACAGGAAGCTGGAAACCCAGTCTTACAGGGACTGCTGGGCCACAGACCCATTACAGTGGAAGTGGTTTTGCTACTAAGGGGAACACCCACTCGGTGCAACTTCAAGGTAATCAACTCTGTCGCCCTGACATGACTCTGACAAATTGCTTTCCAAAAATTCCTCTAGCTCCAATATGACAATATTTGTGTGATATATTTTTAAATTAGTGAAAATTAAAAGAACTACCTAAACAGATAAATAACAACACTTCAGCTGTTAAATGTTTGCTTTAGAGACTTACAGTTTTAGAGACTATCTGTTTCTTCGGCTGTCCAATCTTGAACGGCATCCTGGAATGACACAAAAAAAAAGCAATGAGAGGTGACAGACAAAAATGACCACCAAAAAGGTGAGATCACTGAATGCTAAGATTGTCATCAGCGACATGATGTCTGAGCAGAGGTCAGCACTGGTCTGAGGATTCCTTAATGCAGACGGAAGGAGGCTGTTAATCTCTATTCTTCTCAAACAAGCAGTCAGTGCCATGTACATTAACTTCATGTCATCGCTGATCACATCTGGCTTCCACAGCAAATGGATATCACTCAACAGAAGTGGTTGTACCCTCTTCTCTGTGTGGTTGCGCTGCATGATGACCCCAGCTGGCAATCAAACACAGATGCTTATTGTGTATTTGGGTATTATGCCTTCTCCTGAATGTCAGGCAGGAACCCATGAGCTACTACTCAAAAAGACAGTGGCAATTAGCGCCAAGAAACAGCACAACATTTTGTGTTTTTGCGCAAATTGTATCAAGCATGCACTTTTCATAATAAAGTGAAGCATCTGATATACAGGCACTGAACCACAAAGAGATCCTTGGGGCTGTTTTTGATGAAAGAAAAAGAAACAGAACCGTTCTTGGTAAAACACTATTGTTAATCCACAGTTCAAAACTCTGTCCTTTGCCTTAATGAGCTGGTGCCAGGCATAGTGTTCTTGAGGTTCACAAAAAAAAGGTAAAAATAAAAACACATTTTACAAAGGTCTTTGCACACTTTCACTGATATGCCACCAATGGTGTAAAATCTACACTAAACGATGGCCAGTAGCTGGTGAAAGGCAGGGAGAGGCAGCAGCTGCGTCAGAAGAAAGGTGTGTAGATTAATGAGATGGAAAAGTGAGGGTGTGATGTAAGGCCTCGTTGTGCAATCAGAATACGCTTCAGTGAGAAAGAGCTTTTTGAAGACAGCTTTTGTCAAATTATATGGGTCAACTTGGTCAAACAACAGCAGAATTAATGCAGCCAAAACAGTATGCTGATGTCACTAATGCTTCAAGTATGAGTGAGGACAATATTTCATTTGGAAGCACCGTTTATTTTATGGGTCCCATTGGATTTTATTTGTATTCCTCTTGTTTTTAGTTACGATTTAAACTAATACATTAGTCATTTCACTATAAACATGTTTTTGTTTTTATTTGAAAAAAAAAGTGGGTTCACTTGCTGTTACTCTAGTTTGCGTGAGCCGCTGTGGATAAAACTCATGAAATTCGTCAGCTACATTTCACATGACTCACCTTTTTCTGATTACCTGAAAGATATACAACAGTGTCATGTTAGCGTAGCCGTCTGTTAGATTTGTAGGGCATTCCTGAACACAACAGCGACATAATTTGGCAGAGATGGGCTTGAGTATAAACGCTGGCTGGGGACCAAGTAGCGTTCTCCCGAAACTAGAGATGACATCAACCTCCCACGTTCACTTCCTATGTTGCAATAAGTTTTCCCAATGTAAGAGATGAAGCTAAACCGCCATTTGGGAATCTCATTGATTGAGTCCAACTGTTGCTATATACAGATTCTAATAATAACCAGTGTACTTCATGAGTTTAGGTATCTCCAAGTGGCAATTTCACCACATGTATGTCACGTCTTCATGAATCATGAGAACTTTGTTGACCTTTTAGTTTAAACGATGACTTGTACCCTTTGTAATAGCTACGAAATATGACAAAAGTGAATTAAAGAAATGCTTTTGTGTTTTATATTTTGAAGATATTTGGAACAATAACCTGTATACGAGAAAGATTAATTTTATTCCTAGATCCTATGTCTAATACAAAAATTCCTAATTGACAAAGAAACAATAATAATTTTACCTATCAAGGAAGAAATTTTATGGTTTTATAAAAACGAACTAAAATATTTTCCTGCTGGATGAGTTTTGTATCTAAAAGTACTTATTGCAAAAATCCAACTCCGAAACTGCATTTGAACTGTTTAGAAGAATTAAATAGGAAAACTGCAAACATCCCTTTAAGCTCTATCAAAGCACTGTAAAACAATAAATGTCTTGGTTTTAGTGTTAGTCTGATCACAAAGAAGACACGGAATTTTAGTTTTACCTAAAAATTTTGTTGGTTAAGATTGTTAGTGATTCTTTAAAAAAACAAAATAAACTCAAACTGTAATATGTGGAAAAGAAACAGAGTGAAATGTGCTTTGAAAGTGAAAAGAGCAAACAGAAAGAATGTGATAAAAAAAGGAGGATTGCAGACTCTGCTGATCATTTCTAAAGCTCACTAACACAACAATATTTCAGCTGGGCCTCCCACATTGAGAAACATTTGTGAATCTGGTCTTGTGAACCAAGAACAACTGACACAGAATAAGCCACAACAGAGTTTAACACAGGAATATTTTGAGTAGGGCTGCCCAATAGTAGAAAATGTTGCGACTGCAATAATATTGGTAAAAACTGCGATGACGATGTCAGGTGCAATATATACCTACTTTCTCAACTATGCTTCCTACACTCTCTGACCTTTAGCATTTTGGATGGTGTTGTTTGTGTCCAGTGTCTTCAGCTGTGAGAATCTGTCCATTAGAATGAAAAATGCAACTTCATAACACTTGGAATATATCAGCCACGAGTAATAATGATACTGATATTGCACTTCTGATATATTTGCAATATTCTGAAGTCCTAATTTTAAGTTAAACAAATTGTTGGCCAGAGATGTAACTGCACTTTGGATCATCACGAGTTATCGCTGTCTTTTTCAAAGCAGTGTCAGAAGGTATGCAAAGTACATTATAACTAACTGAAATTATTGTTATTATTGCTGTTATAACTGTAGTGTTTTTAATGATTTCAATCAGTCACTTATCCACTCTCAGCAATATTCTGAATGTATTGTTTCTAAATTATGATAACTGGTTTAGTCATGGTCTAGTGGGCGATTATCAGAGTATGACAACCTTGATTAAAAAATCTCTGCGACAGACTGGCGACCTGTCCAGGATGGACCCCGCCTCTCGCCCGGAACGTTAGCTGGAGATAGGCACCAGCACCCCTCCCGACCCCACTGAGGGACAAGGGTGTTCAGAAAATGGATGGATGGATGGATGGATTAAAAAATCTAAGTTTCCCTGTATTTATGCAATTGAAAGAAAATGTAACACGATAGGGTTACTTTTATTAAGCATATGCAACAATTTTTTTATATTTGTAAAAAAAAAATCACATCTATTAATTGCGATTAATAGATGTCAAAGAAACATCTATTAATCGCAATGTCTGACACTGTTGGTTGAAAAATCAAAAGGCCAGAATTTTTTATATTAGCATTGTGGTAAATGAACAGGGTTTTAACTGTCAATTCATTATAAAAAGGGGTATACTTTGAACCAAGGTAGCCATTTCGTCTCTACCATCAGTTAGCTTTTTTATGTAAATATGAACAAGAATAAATGGAAATAAATATTCAACAATCATGAGAACTTAAGAACTCTAATATACAGTGTTTCTGGTAATATTTTGTGCAGCTTTTCTTCAGGAACAAAAAAAGAGAGTATAATGTTTCCTTGATTCATTTTGAACCATTAACAAGTTAACCAACAAGCAATTAAAGAGGTATCTGATGTCTGCTGTAATAGGATACACGTCACCACCGTCACGTAAGCACGTAGGCAAGAACAAAGACGTAACAGTCTTCTTTATTGGGGACACATTATGTACTAGCTGGAAAACCCAATGGCTTTTCACTATAACTGCAAATGTGTACACCATTAGAGAGATACGGCATCATTTGACCTTAGATATTCCATGGAGCACAGAGGGCTGGTTGAAGATGTTGGGAAGTGGAATTGTTTTGATGATGACCCCAAAGTCAAACCTCTTACGTCATAAACCCTAGTGTGCAGGCCATGCTGGAATGCATCAGTCAGCAGTGGCAATAAAGGGTTCCTTTCAGTGACAGAGCTGTCCACTCTTGACCTTCTGGTTGGCAGTACATGATGGCAAAAGTCCTGCTTGCCAGTCATTACTGTTAAGCCGAAGTGAATGACGGCATGACACCAAGAATGTGTACAACACTGTAAAGTTAGTTCTTATGCATATACGTCACAATTGTATGGAAAAAGGTTTGTTTCTCTTTGTTTCCACTTGTGCAGCATTCATGAATAATGAAGAGTGAATGACACAAACCAAAAGAAGTGCAACATTGCCAAGCTCAATTTGCTTCAACTCACTTTATTATTAACAATCCATTTCCATTTACATGGATCGAGTTCAGTGACGTATAGAGGCAAAACACTTTCACACTGTGGGCCATCCGATCGGGAACTGGCAGAGATAGACCTATACAGAAACTACACTGTTGTATCAAAGAGAATTGTATCAATTCTACAAATGATTCGAGTATCCTGATTATTACAATTCCTTGAGGCAAATTATCTGCTTTGCAGCTTTGATAAATTATGTTTTACTATTAAGTGCACTGTGTTCCGGTCGCTTGATTATTTGTGTTGCACAACGCTCTCAATTCTGCTTTTGAGTTGTTGATTAATGCTAAGGGCTAGCAGCACAATGTCCAACTTTCAAGTTCGGTCCAGGGTATTCTAATTCATAGATTGATCCAGGTTTGTATCGTTTTTCGGGAGACCAATAGGCGTCCCTCAAATGACTGGTGCGATGCATTGAGGATGACAGCCTTTCTCTTCCCGGAGCTGCTTGTTACCTGGTGTTCGGATTTGACTGTTAGCACTGTAACCAAGGGTCTGATTACACTTGAATGCCAGATAATTATACTATTTACATAACTACTCATAGCATCAATGCACTTCATAATAACAACCATATCCAGGTATAAAGTACTTTAAACTTTAAATAGCATAAAGACAATCAGTTTGCTCTCTGGTCATAAAATAACAGTCACAATGTTGGGTGAATTGTGTGTTAAGAGTTAGACTATAATGTATCCCTGACATAATTCATTTAATATAGGAGACATTCTGAGTGTGTTTGTCAAAGAGTGATGAAATTATAAAAAAACATTGCTACTATTACAGCTACAACTAATCATGATAACACTGATGTGGAAAAATTATAATGAATTGTTAAATTACCTCTGCATAAAATGTTCCTACTGTAATGCATACCCCAAGAATGAGAATATTTTCTTAAATCTTGATAGTTCTTGGCAACATTTGGAGAAATTGTCCAAATTTATTAGAATATAGTAAGAAACACTGTGTAGTATTTTTTTTAAAATTTATTTAAGAGCTAAAAAAAAAAAAAAAAAAAAAGTTGGGGTATTTTTTTTAAAATTTATTTAAGAGCTAAAATGTTATGTAGGGAAATCATGCCAAAATAATTATTGTGATTTTACAGCAAAAAATATATATAATTTTGACATGTCACTCACACTTGCAGTGGTGTGGAATTTGGATTACGCCCTCGACACCTCCATTTAAAAATGGTATTTGCTGTTACTTGTGTTGTCTTTGACTAACATTTAAATTGGTTTGATGTTCTGAAACACTTAAGTATGACACCGATACAAAAACAATAGGAAATCAGGAAGAGGGGAAACACTGCATTTACACTAATGTGGTATTTAAGTTGGCATAAGGATGGTAACTTAAGTCAAATGCTCTAATTATCTCACCTGTGTGCCATTACTTTCAGCACCTGTTTGTTATTGGCTACTCAATATAATTCAGGTATGATGAACCAAAGAACCTCTAAAACTTACAGGACAGTGGGTTCCGAGAACCATAATGGATCTGCACCGATCCTGCTGCCCTGACCACTAGATACAACAAATGTACATTCTCTTTGAAACACTACCTGAACTTCTTTAAATCCCTAAAACTTGAAGGTACCAGCAGACGCACAATCTCCAAGATATTAATGGCTATTAATATCTTGGAGATTGTTTATATATTTATATGATTCGTTGTCGAGTACTAAGTTACCAGTATGGAACTGTTGGCTAAGAAACACTGTAATAATAGCTAGGTAAACACTTATTACAGAGTCACTTAAAGTTGACGACACTAAATACAGCTAGAAACTATTCTATCATAAACGAGTGTTTTATGTGCTTTAGACTACCTTAGGTCAAATTAACAAGGATAAACCCAACCAGAAAAGGTTATATTTGTGAGTCACGGAGTTTAAATGCTAAAGCTAACTCCGTTGCTAGTGTAGTTTGGCTAGCGCTTCCAGGAAATAGCCGGAGCCCCAGGCGATTATTCGCTCCTCGGTAATTACGGAAAATGGCTCGACTTACAATTTATTCATAAGCAACACGTCTAGAATGTGGCAGAGATACATACCAGTTCATTTTGAGTGACTTTTATTCCGTTGGGCCTGGTTAATAGTGTTATCTCCTCAGAAACATCGCTTTCCGTCACTCCATTGGCGAGCGTTCAACAGGAAGTTACTTCAGCCGACACGCTTCAGTTTCCTCTAAGGTTGTTTTTTTATATATATAATGAACAGAGCTAAGCAAATGTTATAGATGTGGCGTATTGAATATACTAACTCATAAAATAATTGTTTTGTTATCAAATGGTTTGTTTATGACGTTCTTTTAATTGTGTGTGTGTGTGTTTGCAGGAAACGTGGAGAACCAGGAAAGCACAAGGCAAGTTATATATTTCTTTATTCAAGTACTTACATAGAAATAACAAAACATTTGCATTACAACAAACTGAAGTGCCAGGTAAACAGGGGAGCACATCTCCCTATCACAAAGATATAGTAAAATTAATTTAAATATTCAGCTCCTCATAAAATGACCTTATTATAAGGTAATAAAACATTAAATAGGCAAAAGACATCCACAACACTTTGAACAAGACCCCTTTTCTTTAACAAAAAAGCTAACAGAACAGTTATCCCAATGTGTTTCCAGTAATCCATCTTGCATTGTTGTTAGGTTTGTTCCTTTTTACCCATGTGACTTTTTTCATGCAAAATTTAAAAAAAGGGAGTGCCACCACCAGAAAGTTTGGGTGGCACTTTCCGTGCACATGCAAACATAAGGATATTTTGGTAATGAAAGGAAACACAGCACAACAGAAAACAGTGAGCATCGACTCTGTTTTAACACCAGCTTCACTGCTGAATCCCTGACGCCACCCTGTAGTCCATAAGATGACATGAGTTGCTATAATAATATCTACATGTTATTGAAATCATGTTAGGTTTTTTTTTTTCTTTTTTTCTTTCAGTTTTTAAGTGAGGCAAAGCTCAGTGCCTGGCACAGGGCCAATTTCACAAAATCTGTATCAAACATTAATGCACAAATATTAGCACAAGGTTGCCTTCAGCTACAAGCAGACAGGGGTTACGTTTATTTGTTGCTCCTTTGGAGTTATTGTCATGGATTGTTTTTGATCAGCCAACCCTGCAACCCAGTTCAGCGTAATGATGGCTGCTGATGTTGGCACAAATTCATCATGGAGCTGAAAACCGTTCAGCCAACTACTTTTGGCCAGCAGAGTATTAAGCACATAATATAATGAATTATTAGTGGAAAAAAATTACATTTAAATTAGTTTGTTTTGAGTTTAGCAGTTATTTCATGAATTCTCATGGCCTCCTCCTAATTGGTATACAGAAGACAATTGTGCAGCCTGTGTTGTAATAGCCAACCTATTGAGAAAGCAAGTAGTGCAAGTAGTGGAGGGATAATATAAGTTTTACAAAATTTACAAAAACACATACAAAACAAAGTGTAACAGACACAGTGGGGTTGATTAAATATTGTTACATGGCTTCATTTTGGATGTTGATATATTCTTGCTGTTATCCCTGCCTACCTTTTCATCATTCTTCAACACAAAGCAACAGAAGCATAATGTTCTCTAACATGATAGAAATATTTTTTGGTAAAATAAGGTCTAAATGATCTTCAGTCTGAACTCATAACATCGAATAACTCTAGCATTAACGACAGGCTTTTGTTTTCTTATTGTCTTTTATGTTGTGTCTATTCTTTGTCTTCTGATCCCTATATGGTTATTGCTTGTTACCAGATACAACCTGGTCCATAACAGTTTTATTGTGGAAAAATAGTTGTCAAACTATTTGGTGCTGTAGACTTGTGTTAGTTTGTCAGGTTTTATATTTCATATGCTGAAGGAGAAACTTTATTTGGCCAAAGTCCAACAAATGCAGTGGAGCTATAGGTTTCCGTGCTACACACCTATTGATTTACAGCTGTAGGCAGTCCAAACTTTTAAACTTTTCACATAAATCCAAGGTGGACTATTCATTTAACCATGTAGATGAATTTAGAAAAAAAACAACCTTTGAGGCCAAATTAATTGGAAAATAAGTGGATACTTGCCAGGAAGCAGAGCAGTAAAAACTGTTTCAGGAAAAAGAATGGATGGCCTTCAGAGCTCTTTACTGCATGCACTGGGTTCTCTGTGGCACTGTTTGTCTGCACTTTTCCTTTGACCTCTGCATTAGTCAGTTCCTAAACTCCTTTAGTCCAGTCGTTGTGTGTGCTGATGGGTACAGTATTTGTTTTTTAAGCAGTTTTCTTACGTCAAAAAGTACAACAAATGAAATAATAAAATATGTTAAAAAACAAACAAACAACAACAAAAAAAACAGTTGAATAAAAAAATAGTAAAACTTGTTTTCTTTGAAATTTGAAAATACAGTTTAAGAATCAGGTTTTAAAAGAACGTCAGGAAGCATGCTTCCTGTTTGACAAAGTCAGTCCAACCAATTTTTCTTTTAGTGTGATTCCTTTGCTGCTTGTCAAACGTGCGTATCACAGCATCTCCTGCCTTTCTTATTTATAGTTTTCATAATTTTTAAAATTGATTTCCTCCAATTACTTATGTAAAACAGTCTTTGAATTGCACAAATATGCCTTTTGATGTCTGTCACTAAGCCTGTAAAACAATCTTAAGTGTTTAAACTCCGTGAAAGTAAGGCAAACTGTCTTTCCTGTAAAACTAACTTTTTTTTCTTAAATCAAATATGCTTTAATAATAATTAATGGAAATACTACGATCCAAGTGAAGTCATTGATGGCTCACAGAAAATGTTTTGCTAAAAGACAAAAGAAGTACCTTTTTCTTTCAGTTTAAAAATGAGTAAAGTAAGTGAGGAGTCATTAGTGAGAATTATTTGCATGATCCGTAATGTATTTTGTTTATGAATAGGTTCAGTCATTTAGGAGAATGTCTTACAAATAACCAGTGTTTTTATACTGCCGAGAGGCTGTGGTAATTAAAATAACCAATATTTCTTTAATGGAGATACACAAAATAAAAAAAGCAGTTTATTCAAAGAACACATTAGTGCTGTTTTTAACTGGTCTCCCTTGTTAAGCATACAGATGGTGCCATCCTTTTGTTTTTTGTCTTTCTGAGTTTTTTTTCAGTGGAAGGTAGGACAACATATCTGGCACTATACTGCAGGGATCTACAACATTTTGACAATAAAATATTATATTTTACTGAAAATCTTAGGACACTTTCTGCACAAGCATTCAGTCAATTGAGAGTTCTTGTTAATGCAGACGTCTGTATTTACATAGTGTGCATGAAGGAATGCACTTTTATGCACAATTTAATACTGAACTGCAGTGCATTTGACATTTTAGTACAAAAGTGAAACTTCTACTTTAGCTACCTGCATACATATTTGTATACTGTACAAAAAGAAGGATACGTACATTTGCAGTCCAGTCTCTGAATTAAAAATATGTAAACGTTGATTTTTTTAAAATTATTTGTCTCTTACCGTTTTCTGCTCATCTTTTGGTAGTTTAAGCATTACAAAATGAGAAGACATGCCAAGGCCCATATTCATCTTCTCTTTAACGTCTCGTTGGCAACCCACTGTTTTTTTTTTTTTAATTAAATAGTTTGTTCTGTCTACAACGGTGCTCTTAGATGATTTAATTTGCGTGTGAGTGGCATATGTCTGTGTACTCGATTGCATATTGCAGAAGTCATGAAAAATAAACAGTATCATTGAGCATTTATATTAAAAAAAAGAGCAACAGAAAGTACATTTGGTAACACAACGTCAAACCACGTTTTAAAAAGGAGGAAAACAACACACAGGGTGTCTCACAGTGACTAAAAATAAATAAGTATTGGCAAAGGCATCAGTTGCTGCAGACATGTTTCTGCACGAAACAGGACAAGACATTGGGATTTGCTTCATGTGACCTATTCTGGAATAACCTGGATTCAAACAAACTGTGCAGATTCGTCTAAATCTGGTGTGTGGAATCTGATCTTTCTATTGTCTCCACAGCTGTGCTAAGCTGATGCCACTCCTGGGTTTGGCAAATATCAGGAACAAATATAAGGAACAACGTTGGCTGCATCACTGCAATACATTTGGCACATTCTTTAAAAATAATAATTATAAAACAACAAAACAAAAGAAACATTCAAATATTAAAAAAAAAACACACTACACTTGAACAAAAATAAAAAAAACAAAAAACAAATACAGTCACGGGCCACAATTAATAGAATCATGATGATACACAAATATAACCAATTGCACTTTTAAACAGCCTAATGATATTAATGCATACATCCCAGACAATACACCTTCTCACTGAGCTCCTTTCTTCAGCCTCTCTCATGCATTCTGACGTTCTTTCAATGAAAACAGTTTCTGTAAAAATGACACATCCACCTCATAACCTAGTGATACACAAAGATCTCTGTGGCAGAATGTGCTGAAGTGCCCATATCTGTGTTTACACTATGTTACAGTAGCTGAGGCTCTGAATTGCTTTTAAAAGACAAGAGGAAAGCAGCCCTTCCCCTCTGACCTAAACTAAAGACGTCCATCTCAAAATAGAAGGAACTGAAAAGAGCCAGAGTGTAAACAAAGAAGAAGAGAATCACCTATTTATTTCATAGTGAATGTGATCTGTACTTCCCAGGTCTCTGTATAATCTCTGGCTAGGGTCTAGTCCATGTGCATGTAGTGATGGTCATGACGCTCCCACCGCTGGCCCCCCGCAGGAGCCTGGCGGCGTGCTGTGGCTCCCGGCCGCCCCGCTGCTCTTGTCCGCCTGCTTCTTGTCCTTCTGTTTCAGGTGAACCTTTGCATGTCTCTTTCGCTCGTCACTCCTGGCAAATTTGCGTCCACAAAACTCGCAGGAGAAGGGTTTCTCACCCGTGTGCGTGCGGATGTGTGTGGTGAGGTGGTCGCTCCGGCTGAAGGACCTCATGCATATTCTGCACTGGAAGGGCTTGTGACCCGTGTGGATGCGGAGGTGACGCGTGAGCTCGTCTGAGCGCGAAAAGCGTCTGTCACAGTTCTCCGCAGGACAGGCGTGTGGCCGTTCGTGAACAGGCGTTTTGCTGGGACGGTTGGGGTACTTCCTAGGACGGATGGGTTTGAGGGTAAGAGTCTGAGGTGGCGGATGGTGCTGGGGTGGGTGCTGCTGCCCGCCAATGAAACCCGGGTGGATTTGCTGCTTGTCTTTGAATGCTCTGATGGTCTCCAGCGGCGTGATTGGCGGAGGGTTGACTCTGATAGGGTCCATGGTCTGGAAGGGTTTGTGCTCCATGACACCAACCTCTCCCTGATGATGAAAAAGGTTGTAGTCAGGGATCATGGAAAAAAGGCTGCCATCCATGGGGGCTTTGGACGTTGAGTGATATTCATTTCCAGGGTAGGCGAGAGCCGTGCTGGTGGCGGGGCTGTGGTGGAAGGAGACCTGATCCTGGTACAGGTCACTGCAGGTGGAATAGGCAGGCAGCGGAGGACCGTATACCTGCTCCATGTCTGACGATTGTCCACCCATGCTTGCTGCAGAGGACGGCGTCTGCGTCGTTACCGTGCCGGGTGATGGAGAGACGCCCAAAATGCCCGCACTGACGAGGCTTATGATGTTGTTGTCGGGGCACCAGCCAGAGCCACCGATGCCACCTGAAGGAGGAGTGTCAAAGGCGAACTTCCCCAGATACGTGACAGTCTGCCCACTGCGGTTGGACTGGAAGCTGGATCCATACTGTATGTCTGAGCTTGTCTTCTCGCTTCCCATGCCTAGATCCATGATATTATCTAAATGAAAGAAGATTAAAAAACACAGAAAATGAGCAAAATATCCTCCTGGTTTCTAAAAACATGAACTTAAAATCATCCAATCATCCAAGAAGAAAGCTAAGAAAAAAAAGTTTAGATAATTAACATTATTTTTGCCAAATGAACTTTTTCTAGCAGTTCTTGGTTTGTCCCAAAATAAAGCCTTGTTGCATATTTTTCAAAAGGTGACAAAAGATAAAAGAATAATCACAAAAAATCCCATACAGTTCAAGAAGAAACGTGAGCCCTGTCAGACCTGGAAGTTAAGTGACTTGAGTGCTGCCTCTGAGAGAGTGGTGTCTCTCTCTCTTGCAGATCCCACAAGCTCTCATAAATCAAGACCTAAACACCCCCTGTGATCCAGTCATTGTGTCCCTTAGGAGGACAGCCAAAGAGGAATGGCAAGATTTGATGTCTTAACAGCAGGGAGGATTATGAGGGCAGACGCCAAATCCAGAATGCTCAGGAATTTGAGACACATTTGCAAAAAAAAAAAAAAAAGGAACATCTGTAAGGAGATTTCAGTGTTTCCTCTATGTTTTTCTCCTATTATTGTTATAACATCGCATTTACACACAGACACACACACACACACACTCGCTCGTGCTCATTTTCTTTCTTTTTCTTTATCAAAGATGCTATGAACAACAATTGCACACCTATCAATAGTGATGAATTTGTGGCACGGTTGTGCTCAAAAAGGTAAATGTATTGCAGTTTAAGCATAATTCTTTCACAATAAGAATTTAAAATGAAAACCTATTATACTCTGCATGAATCCATATAGACATGTTTGCTCTCAACAATTACAAGCCACTGAAATTTGGCTGGTAAAATCATGTAGCAATAAGGCAATACAAAAATATTTTCAGAAAATATTATTTGACCTGTGAAAAAACAGGGATCATTTTATTATTTGTGGATTTTAAATTAATAAAGTAAACCTTAAGAGATTTTTTTTATCATTACGTTTATAGATTGTTTTTTTTTTTTTTTTTTTTTTTTCAATTTTAACCTGAAAATGAAATAAAATTTTAGGCACAAAATAAGGTCTGTACTCTTTCTTCGTAATGACACACCTGTTTTTCCTCTTAAATCACAGTTAGTGCTTAATCTCTATTTACATTAAATAAATACTCACAAGTAACCATTTTAACACTGTATGATGTAAACTTTAGCAAAAATTAACAATTTAACAGAAACACTCTGTTTCTGTTAAATTGAAACAGATTACAGCCAATATTACAGCCAATAATAAAGCAGATAATTATATTTTATTGCATGAACAAATAAAAATGTAGAGGGCTTATGACCTGATTCACTTGACTTTAATGGATTTTAAGCCTAAAATTAGCATGTTTCTTTTAACACCTGGCGCATGCTTAATTCAAACACACATCTGTGATAAATCAAGGAGGGCTATGTCTTGGTAAATAAAACTACGTGTGTTTCCATCATTTTATGGCGGTGAGAACTTCTGATTAATAAACCCGCGTGTGAAAGTCGCTAAATTGAAAGATTAACGGGTAGAAAATTAGAGATTTTGTATTTTTCTCAGCATTATTCTCTCATTTAAAAGATTAAGCTTTAGCTCTTAGATTTCTTGTAATATTATTAGCCTGTACAGTGCATCATCGTACGCGTCAAAATGAATAGAAAGAATTTAAACAAACAGACGTATAAAAACCGTTTTATTTAAAAAAAATAAATAAGCGAATGCAATTAATAATGCCCGCTGTTATAATTTCTTAAATATAAGGTGGCGCATGGGCCATGCGCTTTGAGCGTGTTTCACATAGGAGAAAGCTCCCACACACGCCTACTAAAACAGTGTTAATAGAGTTGTGAATGAAAGTCATTGTTTTAAGTAGCTGACCCCCCCTTTGCTAGTAGATATCAAATCTGAGACACTATGGACTAACCGCAGTGGCACACTTACCGATTTCATTCAGAGGAGTCAATCTATTTTCTGCAATCTTCGTCAAAAAACTCTTCCATGAAAAAAAAAAAATTCTCAGATTTTGAGAAATTAAATCACAACACATCTTCTTTTCCAGATTTTTTTATTGCTATTGTTATTATTATTATTATTATTTTTAGAATTATTCATCACCGCGTGTTTAGTTGTGAAATGAGTTGTGTTCGTTTGCGTTTTCACGCTGTGATTCATATTCTGACGCTTCGGCAACGGAATACTGACTCAAAACATTCAAACAATAACAAAAAAATGAATAAAATCAGAAACAGTAACTACTTATATCTACGTTTCAATGGGTATACCAAGTGATTTACACACCTGACCTCTCTAAAGTGTGGGCTACTAAAGGAATCTGCCTTTGTGCGCAACAGAGTGGGAGCGCAAACAGGTGCTCCAAGTCCGAAGACAACTGTTGCCATCCCCGCTCATCGCACTTTGAGCTTCATTTTTAACAGAGCTAGTAAATTCGAGGGAGGAAAAAAAATCTTACCTGTGTTCATCTGTGAATAGTGGTTTATAGACTCCGTGCTGGTGAAAATATTCATAGAGGTGGGGATGTCCTCCTCCGGGTAGAGACTGTCGGGGATCGTGTTTATTAAACTGCTCATGGTAAGAGGGATCTTGTCCGCTAGTTTCCCTGTCATAGCAGTTATGTTCAGTCCGACATTTACAGAGGACAGCGCGCAGGTATCCAGGTAGACACACGGAGAAACGCACAGGTGCTGCTCGGGCGAAGGGTAGCAGGAGGCAGGCGCAGGATGGATCCCGGAGCTGTAGCTATCCAAAGTATCCCGCGGAGGACGCGAAGCGCCGGTTGTCTCTCCTCTGAGCGCTCGCAGCCTATTGTTATTAATCTGATCACTGTGGAAGCTGACAGGCTGCTTGTGAGGGAATTTGAAGTCTGTGAATCAATGAAGGAGGAGGAGGAGATGATGGTGGTGTTGCTTGAACAAGAGGAGCCGCTCTGCGTGCTCTATTGGAGCTGGATAGGGGACTCCAGTCTACCCGTGTTAAATAGGGGGATGGAACATTTGTGTGACGTAGATGACCATATATGGACATGGGCGCCCATCAGCAGGCTCTCCGCGCGTCAGTCAGTGGAAACTATAGTGGAGGCAAAAGACTCCGAGGGAGATATCTAAGTTTACAAAAATCGAGATAGCGCGCCCAGCTGCGTCCTCTTCCCTGGCCTTGTAAAAATAATGGCAGCACATAATCTTGATTATTTTCAGTTCTTGTGGTACCTTCTGTAGAGTGTTGTGGCTACAAAGCATGTCACTCACACAATGAACTTTATCCATAATTTACGACTATCTTCCCACAATATATTACATCGTGATATTAAAACGTGCTTTGTTGACTTTACAATCAAGCCTCATCTTGTCCCGAAAAGTTCAGACAGAACTTTGGATAATGGTGTTCCCATCCCCCCCTCCCCCCTCATTCTTTCCCTCTCTCTCCCCCTCTCCCTGTGAACTTGCACACACTTTATGCGGCGCTGTGTTGCAGAAAGCTGCTTCCAAACTCCTTTTCAAGCAGCATCATTGTCAAACAAAGACAGTAATTGACGGAGTTAATCGCTTGTAAATATTGCAAAGCTTTGCACAGGCTTGCTTTGACTTGGAGTCCAAGTAACCGGCAGAGTGGAAACTCCAAATAAGGCAGTGTCCGGCCCCGCCCATTCATGTCTGTATTTGGACATGCGAGTTCCGGATGAAGTAGTAGTAGTAGTAGTAGTGGAAAAGTGATCGGAAGCCACAGACGCTTAAAAAGATGACAGTGGACGACACGTCATGGTTCGCATTTTAACCAGCATGCAAACTGTGAAAAAACAAACAAAACCATGTACTTGGTGAATTTGAGAAAAGCCCCCTCTATAAATTAGTTGGTTACACACACACACACACACAAAATAAACTAAAAAAAAACTTGGTGGAACAAATAACCAATGTGAAAAAAAAAACTTTATTTAGTCATGACAAGTGGTTAAATTGGGGTGAAGAGATTATTGAATATTTTCTAATTTTGTATTATACATATGTCGTTAACTTCTATAAAAAAAGACAAACAAAACAAAGGCCTCTGGAATATTTTCAGAAAATATTGAATGGCATGTCAGTGCTTGCATACACAGACCTAAGAAATTAATAATACTCAATGAAGCATAAGTGTAAACAGAGTGTGTGGGAGAATTAGTCTGAATCATCCTTGGTGTTTGGGGGGCTTACACAAACAGAGCAGTCGCTGATCCTGTCTCATTACCAAACGCAAGTCTTTACACTCAAGCGTGCCTCTTGTAGTAGCTAAATGTGGTCTGATCACTTTAGCTAAAGTAGAATGACAACACTAAAGTTTTTTTTTCTTACACAGCCCGATCTTTTTTTGCAACATTCTGACCTAGACATGATTTTTTTTTTTTTCAAATGTATTTCCATCTCTAATTGCCCACTGCGAAAATATCTATATTAAAAAAAAAAAATCCCCAAACCATATCAGGCTATCTCATGGTTTAAAGTTACAGTTTCAAATCTGTTAAGTATTTCTGTGTACTGCCAATCAGCTGACTGAGAAACAGCTACCGAGTGTGTAAACATTTCTGGTCACAAAGAGCACAGATTTTTTTTTATGTTTTGAAAACTCAAGGTATACCAGACAACAGTTGTATTAAGGTAACACTGTTTAAAACTACAGATGACAAACTATGACTGATACATCTACTGAAGAGACTGGCAAGAACTGCAAATAGTTGGGCTAATTAACAAGCTATTGTTACATTTTCCCGTAGCCCCAGTGTAACTTTTAAAAAGCAGAACATCAAACAGATAAGTTCTGTGCAATAAGCATCTGAAAATTAAATTAAATTTAGTGGATATTTCTTTGACGTTCATGCTTGAATCTATGAGTCAAAATAATAACTGTTAATATATGTTACAGATAATTATAATCTGTATTTTGTGTGGGGCACAGTTGTACTATTTGTTACTTTTTTTTAGTTTTAATCAAAGGTAATGGATCACAAAACAGTGAAACCAAATCATTTGTATTTTTACCTCTATATGTGGGAAAAATCTAATTGCATTCAATAGCATCCTCATGAGTTTAATCTAAAATGTTTGCATATTTAAAGCCTGGCTGATATTACTATTTTCACATAAATATATTTTTAGTTTTAAATTTTGTCCAAACATTTGACTTAATGTACTCCAACATAAAGCAAAGATCCTTATTAAAACTGTATTTAAAATATTAAAGCAACAAGTCCATGCGAAAAGCAAATAAAATAAAAACTTGACCATATAAATAATTGCAGAATAATCGCATGGCTTGTGTGTGTCGGTGTGTGTTTTAGGTCCTTAAAGTTGCTGCCTCGTCTTCCCGTTACTCTGTGTAAATAAGAATTGCTACCTGATCCATACCGTCACACAGACTTTCACAAAAACAGCGGTGTTCCCCGTCATGTTTATGGATGCAAACCATCAGAGAATCCCCAGGTGTGGCGTGGGACTCTCTGTACTGTGAAGCTTTTCCTTGGGGAGGGCGAGAGTGTGTCCATCTCTGTGGTCGGAAAGTTGGCCACCCCGGCTGGAACACTTACCTGTTGCAGGCTCGTTTCCTCGACTGAGATGGCTCACAAGGGGGAGGGCCTGTATTGTTTGTCAATGGCTTGTGGCGTGACCTGGCTCAGCGCGCATCGCCCAGCTCTTTTGCATATGGGAATTCCATGGAAGCAGAGGCCCATTTTAAAGTGCTGTGGAAAACCTCCAAGGCACTGTGGATGTATAGTCAAATTAGTTTTTTTTTTCTTTCCACATATAATCAAGTTGGCTAAAATGATCCCATGTTGTTGGTGAAACAGCTGGAAATATAAACATACCCACCTGGAGAAACAACTGACCAAATACTGCTTCATTTTATATTGACTGAGTGCAGTAAGTTCACCACTATCATCTAGTTAAAACTAAACACAACCAAGAATTTGCTTAAAACGCTGGCCACCAACGTAATCTACGAGTTTATTCAGAATGTAGAATGAAATAAAAATAGAGAATATGCATTCAAAAATACTTAAATGATTCTACACTGTGGATTTTCTCCTTAATTTTCTGGTTCATTCATTTATCAGACATAAAGGCGACTTAAAGGCGATAGCGGTCACATATGGTAAGAGATGTTGACATAAATGTACATCTAAAAAATCTGAATATCATACAGTTCAGTATTTGTCACATTTCAGAAAGTGAAACTCAATTATTTGTACATCGAGTAAAATATTGTAGGCCTTTATTACTTGTATAATTTTGATGATTATGGTTTATATATGATAGAAACCCAGAATTCAGTGCCTCAAAACTGTGACTATTATACAAGATTAATAAAATAGGATATCTATTTTACTGAGAATGCTAACGGGAATGCTAGACTTCTAAAGAGTATGCATCTCTTGTACTGAATACTTGGTTGGGGTTTCTTTTGCATAAATTCCTTTATCAGTGCGGCATGGCATGGGGGCGATCAGCCTGTGGTTCTGTTGAAGTGTATTCAAAGCCCAAGTAGCTTTGACATTAGCCTTCAGGTCATTAGTTTTGTTGGGTCAGGTGTCTCTTGCCTCCCTCTTGATAACACTATAGATTCTCTATCAGGTCAGGCCAGTTTGCTAACCAGTCAAGCAAATTTAACACCATGGTAATTGAACCTTGTTGTGGTACCTTTGGCAGTCTGGGCAGATGGCAAGTCCTGCTGGAAAATGAAATCAGCATCTTCATAAATCTTGTCAGCAGCAGAAAACATGAAGTGCTTTAAGACATTATGGTTGACTAGAAAACAGTTGACCAACACCAAAGGCACCTCAAATCAACAGTGACTGACCCAGAATGAGAGACCATTTCTAGGACATCAATGCAGATACATTTGAGTTATAATTGGTGTGAAACCATGAGTTTCCAATATTTAAGTCACCGAATGTTGGGTTTCAATTATCTCGAGACATAATCACCAAGACTACAAGTAATAAAGGGCTCAAAATATTTCAAACAAAATATTCTAAATATTTCGAACAATGAAACAGTTTCACTTTCTGAAATGAATGGCACAAAATCTAAAATTTTTTCCATGATTTTGTTTAGATGTACCTGTACAGTGATTTGAAAAAGTAGTTATACCCACTGGACTTTTACACATTTTCTTACATCACAGTAAAGTGTTGTATAGTTATACACAATGATTCACGTTTTTTGCTGTGTTCCACCCGCTCTGTTTTGTTTCCTTGAAATAAAATGACAGTATTAACAATGACCTCAAAAACACATTTATATAGTAAATGGAGTCATTCTGAGTGTAATTCAAGCTCAGTCTCAACACAGCTTACAGCCTACTTCATCAGCTAGATGACATCATTGAACAAACAGAATCATTAAGACCAAGGAATAGGGCAGATGGGCCATAATGATGCTTTTCTTAAGCAGGAATAGTGAAACCGGTCAGAGTTGATAGGAAGATGGATGGAAGAGAAACGGGGAAATTCTGGAAGCAAACCTGTTAGAGCGAATCAGGTGCTGAAATGGTACAGGTGGAGGTTACCCATATGTATCAAAGATCTTAGGAGGAGAGGCAGTTTCTAAAGAGGCTCGGAGTCCTCAAGATTTGATGGGTGTGGAAGGACAACCCTGGTCTTACTACTGAACTAGTAGCTTGTTTGACAGTGTTGAGTTTTGTCCAGCAGCTGCAAACTTTGTGCATCAGGTGTATGCAGGGGTTCAGCAGGAGTACACATACAGCATAGCAATGCTCTCTGATTTTTATTTAGGCACAAAATTATGAATTAGATTTGAATAACCACAGATGCTAGTCGAGTTTAATGAATGCAAAAGGAAGCAAGTTTTGTTTTATTTCGCACAAAACAAAACAAAAAAAAATTAGAAGCTTTCGGCCACACTTTTGTTGCAACTTTCCAATAGTTTCACCAGAAGACATGTTAAAGGTCACCTTCTTTATGGGGTTTTATATGATGGGATAAAAATATGTGCTTAGATAAAAAAAAAACAGATTTAGTTATCCAGTAACATGGATGAATGAAAGAAGAATTTCACTCTGAGACGGGAATCAAATCTCCTGAGGAATTCAAACTGCATCCAACATGTGCAATTAGATATGGAAATATAAACTATATGAATAATAACTGATCAGATGTTCCTCTTAAATTCATTCTAGCACAACTCATAACATGCAGTAACTCAGAAATACTATGATGAAATAATCCTTAGCATTATCTTGCATATTGGATCACTTTTTGCCAATGAGACAACTGATCCGATTATAAAAATGATAAACTACAGTAATATTGACTTCATTAAAGAAAATATTGAAAGCCTTATTCACATCATCAGGGAAAGTGAGAAGCGTATATACTCTCCAGCACTGAACTATAACTGTCAATTTTTATTAATCATAACATTTAACTCTTGACATTTGGAGTAAAAATAAACACGTTAGAGGAAACTGAACGGCAAAACCCAGCTGGTTTGGCAGGATCTCTCTAAAACATAAAGGAGAAGGGAAAAAAAATGCAGTGCATTTGGAAGTGCACATCTTGGCATTTCAGTCTTGTACTGATGGATTCAAGTAGGTGTTTTTGGAAGAATGCTCTCCTACTTGGCATGCTTCACAATGAGTGTGGAATTATCCTCCACTTGCCAGTTGTTAGAAATGTGATTTTATAAGTCAAATAAGACGAGCAAATCAAGGTCAGGAGCAACACTCGAACCGATGGGTACTTATTGTGCGTTCAAAAGCAGTGGGTTCTCTCACTCTCACTCACTGTGGGCCCGTGTGTATTGTTTTGGTTGTTTTGTTTGTGAACTTGGGTGCTTTGACTGCTGAGTCTGGGAGGCAAACAAAGCACATGCTGGACAATTGATCAATGATCTTCCAGAGTTCATGTAGAGGGCACATTGGGGGTTACCAAGGCTGGCTTATCCACCAAAGGCACAAAAGCCTCCTTTACCTGCTCCTGCCTATCCCACTGATGAGACACCAAACTAGGGTCAATGAAACCACCAACTAAAGATTGATCATCACAACATCAAAGTCACTCATGTAAATCCACCCTTTTTCAGACATCTGGGGTATTGATACAAACGCTCCCGGGAGGAGAGTTGCTGGTTAGAAACCAATATTCTTCATGGGGGTGGGGGACGGGACTCTGACCCATCCTCTACAAAGACCTGTAAAGTCTGAAGAGCATTTTAGTGTGGATGGGTTGAAAAGTTTACCCACACCATCCTCTGCAGACTTGCCAGGTGAGGCTCTTATGCAACTCTCTCAAGTTCAAAACAGGTTCATTGTCCTCAAGTTATACTGAAGGAAACATCGAAAACTCAGCAGCTGTTTCTTCAGATAAACCAAATACCTGAAAGTAACTCATTGTTTCCAGTCGGGGTGAGAGTGGTCAATGGAAATATGATAAACAATGACACAAACAGCAAGTTCCCTTAACTTGGTGCATGACAGGCCTGACAGCCCCTCCCCCTTGTCCTGTCACTCTAGAGTATTTTAGTTCAAGTTCCACTGCAGCATCCGGCAGAGCTGCGGTCTCGGTTTCACCTCCCACTTCCTTTTTTTGGCCCTGACGTGTTTCCGGCCCCTGAATTAGAAAAACTCTTTCCACACAAAGTTGTGATATCAGGGCCGTCTTCCTTCTCTTGTCGCCCGTGTTCGGAAACTATTAAGAAATCCCCAGTGAAGTTGAACTCTATCTCCCGAATCCTTTGCTCCCAACCACGAGACCAGAGATACGGGGCGACATCAAAAACCCTTCAGCTAGAGCAACACGGAGAGGAAATATCTCTTGAACTCGACGATAAGATAGAAGCTGGTGCAAGCTTTGAAGAATTTCTGCCGTTTAATGCACGGAAAGCAGGGAAACAATACAAATGAAGAAACAGTTTAGTTGGTATAATTGTACTGTTGTATTCTTCTTCTGATAGAAGTATTTCAGCATCCGTTAGTCCTCGAAGTTCTGGGTGAGAAACTGCAAGGCAGCCACTGGTTCCCCAAGGTTAAACCTTTTGACAAAGGCCTGGAAATCCCATTTACCTGGAGGTGCAGAAGACACAAAACACAGATTTTCATTAGCATTTAAGCAAAAGAATTGAGAGAAAAAAAAACTTAAGGTTTGCTTTCAGTCCAGCAAAACACTCCAGAAATGAGCTGTACTCCGAGTGCACTCTCTGGTGCATTACGAGAGCATTTCTTCTGACCACTTGGTCTGTGTTTAAGGGATCTGAGGCCTAACTGAGCAACACATGGCTCTGGGATGTGAGTCACTGAGAACAGCTCTGCTGAAAATAAAACATGTTGCTGTAATGATGGAGGTGGGAACGCAAGGACGTATTGGCAAGATGATATGATTCAATCGCCTGGACTGTTTTTTTTCTCTTCCCTCCCCTTTTAAACAAACACCAGACGGCCATCCGGCTGGTATGACAATATCACTTCTAAGATTTTGACAACCACTGATTCCCTGCAGTTTTCCCTCCCTTAACAAAAAAAAAAAAAAGAGGACAAATTCACAACTATGATTCCAAGAAGAAAACCCTGTGTGCTTTAAACTTGCAAACTTCAACAGATTCCACAAAGAAAGAGCGCGTGTCTGCATCTTCATATGTCTGCATGTGCATCAGACAATGCTTTGATGCTTTGTACTGTAATCCAGGGAATCGGGGACATTCTGGTATTTCCATGTGTGCGGTAATTAGACTAACAGCTGTTCAAGAATTGCCTTGGGAAGTTGAAAAAGCCAGCTTCTGAAATGGTCCAAATCCATAGAGAGAATGGACTCAAATAGGGTCAAATCTCAATATGTCTGGATTAAAAAACCCCAAACAAAAGTCATCTTTAACATTCTGCTTCATCTGATATATATATGGTGTCACTTTTTGGCCATCAGACAGCAGCATGCATTAGAAACGCACAATGATCAAGCATACAATTATAATCTCTGACAGGTGAAATGAGAGCCATTGATTATCTTTACTACCAAAATCTGTCAGTATTGAAGATTTTAGATGCTCTTCTACAAGTTCCTCCCAGTAGTTTGCTGGGCCTTATGGTTCATTCCTCCTGATGAGTCTGTTTGAATGCTGCCTTTCTCACACACAAGTGTGGTGGCTGCTATGGAAAACATTGACTTTGTTGTTGTTAAGCCAATTTGATTGAGGACATCATTTATTTGGAACATTAATTTTTAAGAAAGTTTGAAAGTTGGCCCAGGCTCAGAAATGTTACTGAAATATTTCCACAGGGTTTTCCTTTTTCATCACGTTACTTTTTGTGAAGTGCTCCAGTCCTTCCTGCATCAAAACACCTCCACTTCATGACTCAGCCACCCCCTACTTCACAGTTTGGATGATTACTTTTTCAGGCTTACAAACTTCCCCCTTTTTTTTCCTTCCAAATATAATAATCTTTATTTCTAGACACTAGTTTTTTAGTTCCATCAGACCACAGGCATGTCTCAAAAATTGTCCTATGTATTTGCTGACACTAATCTTGCTTTTTTAAATCTTGTTTTTAGAGAAATGGCTTCTTCCTCCTCGAGTGGCTTTATTGCTCATGTCTACACTGTATGTAGGTGCTCTCTTATCAATTCAATTCAATAATTTCAATTCAGCAAGTTGAAATTTTGTTACTCCTGGCTTAAGATGGTATAAATTCAGTCTGATTTGATGTCAAACTCTGAAGGGAAAAAGATTGTCTTTGTGTAGAGAAATCTCAGGTTTAAACTATATTAAATAGCAACTGTACAGTAAGTCCTCAAAGTTGATGAGTTAGAAGCAGAATGTTAGAACAATGATTTCAGCAAACTTGACAAGTGTGACTATGTTACTGGCTACACGACTGCATTAGAGCATTTTCAAAACTGCAGCTCTCCCTGCTGGAAAAGAGATTTGCAGACAGCTCACACAAAGACACACAATAAAAAAAAAATGAGTCCAATTTTGAGCAGGCTATGGCAAAAAAAAAAAAGAAAAGTCCAGAGCAGAAAAACTTATGGTTTTTGTTCTGTTAAGCAGATAGCAGCAGCAGGTACAAACAAAACAAATATCCAGGTTATGGACAAATGAGCAAACCAGGCAGTGATACAAAACATCCAACCAATCAATAAAACTTTTAAAAAGGGCCATCATCCGAGCTGAGATTTGAAACAAAAGTAAAGATATTGTTTTTATTGTTGTTGCAACAATATCTGAACAAAACAAAATTCAAGCATCCCAATCCATATCACCAGTGAGGGTCACCATCTGTGAGGGTCTAGGCAGGGACCCACCTTGCGCTTTCAAGGTGTTGATCTAAAGTCACATCAGAATACTGACCCAACCACAATGGACCCACGATGATGCTTTTCCCCATTTAGAAGGTTTAGAATGGCTGCATCATTCTCAAATTTAATGAAATGCATTTTTCCTTGGTGAGACAGTCACTGGTTTACAGAAGTGGGATGGGAGAACAACCTTGTTGTGATTCTGGTCTGCATTACTCAGAATATGTAAAAAGAGGTTCAAAGGAAGACCGGCTGTGAGTCATGGACTCACTAATGCAAGTGGCGAGCAAAGCAGATTTGTTGCTAGGTCTTATTGAAAAATAAGTTAATTCTGGTTCTGATGGAAAGGTGTCAGAATACACAATTCATTGTAGTTTGATGCTCCATAGCTCCAGGTTAGTAAGCATGCTCCTACTGACCCCTTGTTCTTCACTGAAGCAACATCTTTTAAAAAATATTAATATTGAACATGATTAAATTATACACAGTAGGCATGCAAAAGAAACATGGACATACAAAATAAAAATAAAATAAAAAACATTCGAGGGAAAGAAAGATGCAAAAGTTATTTTTCTATTTCCACATGAACCGTTGGCTTGAACTGATGGTGTAGATATGAAATAGCTGTAACAATGTCAGAGCGAGGCATCTGTCCTTTATTTTATTTGGTATTTATCTAGTGACTTCTATTGTTGTGTACTTTTACATCATGTTGATTGCTGGGTACATTATCTGAGGAACAAATTACACCCAGATGCACTATAGGTAGAAAAACCTTCTGCTGACATCTTGATGCCCAACACCGCAGCACACAGTCAGGAACCTTCTGGAGTCCATCCCTCCACAGGTCAGAAAAGAGTGTAATAACACACTGTTGGTCATAATGTTATGCCTGATTGGTGTAGCTCACCATTAACAAAGGCACAAATCAGAAGACTTAATTGATATTAGATATATTCTGCATGTTATCTTTTTAATGTAATCATTAATTGCTATAGAGAGCTTTGAAAAATAAGCAGAATTTGCATTGTGGAGCGATACCTAAACAATTTTTTTCCCAACCCGTCACACTTTTTTTTAGTTTCAAAACCTGACACTTCCATGTGGCTGTGAGTTCGGGTCAGGTTCTGAGCTCAGTTGGGGGAAACAGGATGAATAACAACTGGGAGATGAGCAGATGAGTACCTGGATCTCAGCAGGTCATCTCTGTGAATGAAGACTGCCAGCAGGGAGGCCACCAATAATCATGAGAGGGCAATGGAGTCAAGTGACCTGTCTGCATTAAAGGGCATGGCCCCAGCAGACCCTTATGGGTCTGTGCTTCAGTCTCAGATAATGCACCGCCTCTGCAGATCCCCAAACTCCTCGGCATGTCCATGACGAGGTCGCTCACCCCCACAGCTACTGCAGAAGGGGAGACAGCTCGGAGATGAACTTTACATAAAATACTGGGACATATCTGACATGTCATGTTGTAGATTTCGCTATTATGATAATGAAGCAAAAATACTTTTTCATCTGGGTTTTTGTTTTCTTGCCTTACAGCGGTGTTGAGCAACATTTTCTCTAAAAAGTACTGGAGTCAAAGTCAGGCAGCGATTGTAAGACTCTGCACACATAATCCTGTCTAAAGCTGTGCAATCATTGGGGCTCATTCCAAAACGAAGTAAATTCTCAGTACCCGCTGCTATCGCGCTGGTTGGTACCTTGCGAATGTCTAGACTTACAAGTGACCCTAAAATAGGCTGGTGCTTGTTTGTAGTGCAGAGACACGTTTCCGCCTCTCCCATCTGCATGCTCATGGAAAGGACAGATAGTGTGGGACCTGAGGGCGATGTTAACATCTTCCTGCCTCTCCTTTTGTTTCCACCTTGCATCTCTGCCTGGGTATGGCAGAAAGATCAGGACTGCTGCGAGGTGACAGAGAACTGCTACATTTAGTGGTGTGGGCGGTGTCCCTGTTAAACCTCTTACACTGTCTCAGATATACTCAAAATCCAGTAATCTTTTTTCTCGCAGTAAAGTCAAAGGAGCCATATCAGAGTAAGAGCCTGACTGAGGTTCTTCTTATGAAAATAGATGCAGGAATATTGCAGTGTTTATTTTCAGGATGAGGAACTTTGTTGCTGTCGGGATTCAGCCATAAGACAATATCTCTGGATGTGTAGAAAACCGCTGGAGAGGGATTAACCTGGGAAAACTCAACATGTCTGTTGATTTTAACTCTCAATGTGTTGCCAGTTTAATGCTGTAGATTATTAGATCTGCGAGGTGAACAAGTCTAATTTTCCAGGGAATACCCAAATCACCAAACTTAAAGTTGTTTTTACATTAAAAAAAACCTAAACATTGCGCTGGTCAATATGAACCAGCATAGGAACTCCAAAATTCAACTGTTGCATAAAACTAAGCGAATAAGGATGCATTTTCCATTATATCAAATTGCATTTAATACAGTACTTAGAACATTAGTACAATTAATGGCAACAGTACTCGTTTAAATAGTAAAAACTGAAATAAAGCTTTATTTTTTTAGTACACTTACGATTTTCCCAAGTTTCTCATTTTGAGATAATTCAATTAATGTACTAGCAAATTTGTTGCATGTGCACGATTTTGTATTGTAACTGTGTAGCTGTGATCTTGTAGTGGGCTTGCAAAAAAGACAAACCTAGTCAAATAAAGTTTGGTGGATTCTTAAGCAAACGTTAGGTTGTCTTCCCTGGGTTTCCTAACTACTGCAGGTTGTCTTTGAAAGCCTTTCCTCAACAGATCTTTTCACTGAAAGATGCCAATCAGGAAATTTAAATAGATCTGTGCACAACACTTGCAATTGTCAACAAGTGCATCTCACCAGAAATGGAACAAGGAACACAACGTTCCTCCAAAACTGATAGGAAACGCAGAGACGAGGCTGCCAGGAGGGCTATGGCAGCACTGAAAGAGCAGCAGGACTTCCTGGCAAAGACTGGCTGTTCATAACATTTGACAACAATCTCTAACATGCATTGTATGTCTGGGCTATGGGGCAAATTTTCAGAACCAAGTTGTCTTCGATGAGAAAAAAAAATCCACCAGAAATGCTTGAGCCCTGCTAGAGTGAAAAAGATCAATTCACTCTTTGCGACATGAGATAAACATTCTGTGCAGTTTTGATGACACCAAAGATGCAGCCTGAGCTACAACAAAGCAATTTCGATCGAAGGATATTCATGTGTTCTTCTAGTGATCCAATCAAATCCCAGCTCTAAATCCAACTGCAAATCTTAAAAATTTATATTCACGGACTCACACAGACATACTGAACAAACTACAGGACAATGTTCATGTAGAGAGACTGAATACAGATGTTTGCCACATTTGTCAAATTTTTATTAGCAAAAATAATACTAATAAAGGAACATGCAATATTTTCTTTTCACAACTGCACATTACTTGTTCAAATCCCAGGAAAAATAAAAATTAAATGACAAAGAATGCCTTCCAGGGTACCCTAAAAGCCAAAAAACTGTAATTTAAAAAAAGTTAAGTTTAACTTTAATACACTAGCAACCTATTTCCCCATGTTTTTAGTGTATGTGATTTAATCTTGTGTGCCATTTTCTCATTTGAAATACAAGTGAAAGTTCTGATCTGACCTCAAATGGTCAAATTTTATCAGGGATGCACACATTTGTGCAGATCAGCTATAGTGAAATTATGTCCTTGCTCTTAAATGCAAGTGTTAAAAAAAACAGATAAGGATTACTCTATATGCTTTCGATAAATGTTTCAGATCAAAGTTGTGAGTTGAAGGACTTAAAACCTTTAAACCAAACCTGTCAACTTCAAGATGTCAAGATGTCACTTTAAAGCAGCTGACTCCAGCCTAAAACTTGGGCCTGCTATAGCAACCAAATCCTGGCTCTCTTGACTCCTCGCAGCTCTGATTAATGGTAGAGGCTGTGGGTGGGTGGTAGACATGGATCTGCCCATTACCACACTACAACATTGCAAATGGCTTCAATTACTGCAGAGTGTGCTGAGCTGGCAGTACAGGCTCTGGGAAGCAAGATGAGCAACGTGTAGGATCCAGCAGCTAACTCCTCTCTGATCCATTCTTTTATACAACATGATCGTCACCCTTGTTTTTACAATCCATCAGAAATAAATGAAGTAAAAAGCGGCTGCGGGATTCAAAGCAATGTATTATTTATAAGTTTCTATTTTTTCCAAGCAAATAATCTCAAACAGTTTTTGAGACGGTAGATCTGCACATTTAGAGTGGCTGCTAAGGTCAGGAGATGGACGGCTGGATGTGTGAACAGTGTATGCGGAGTGTATCGTGTAAACTGAAACAACACTAGGCAGCCGCTCTCAAGGCCTCGGGTTTTCCCTCCCGGCATTGTAACACTGTTTCCCCCGACAAACTGACATGTCGGCACCAAACAGTAGCAGGACATAATAAGGGCTTGCCAAGTGCCTGACAAGTATCATGAGGGCCTAAGCGCCCACGCCTGCGCCCCCGTCTCCACCCCCCACCCTGGCACAGGGGCAGTCTCCAGTCAGGGACAGCCTTCCTGAGCCAGAGCAATGGGGATTCCCTAGGATAACGCCCCTGTGCCCAGTGCCAAGATTGCAGCCCCATGTAGATCCTTATGTAACAAACCAGCTGTCTCCATCAGTTCACTGACCCACATTCATAACCTTAACCCTGGAGGCAAAGCAGACTCCCACGGTTTCTCACAACAGCCCCTGCTCCACCTCTAATTGTTCAGTCCCCTCTGGCCAGTGCTTATTACTTAACTGATGGTCAGAGATGAAAAGAAGAGAGACGGCAAATCAGAAATAAAATTGAGTCAATGACTCCACTACTGGAAGTGGAAAACGATCATTAGGAGTCCTCCACCCACGACTAAATGCTCTCCTTCACAAATCACGTCAATTAATGTCATCGGTTATGAAGAATCCTCTGTGTGTCATACCACATGGAGGGAGGACAGATGCTAATAAGTGAACATACTTAACGGAGGAGGTGGGAGACATGGGATTCCCTCTGTTCTTCTCGTCTTGGTGTGCATACTGCGCACATGGTCGTGGAGGCTAATGACAATACAGCAGGTAAAATAATAGAAAGATGCATTCAAAACCAAATACAGGTGCATCTTGTTGGGATATAATTGAAAAGTTAATTTGTTTCAGCAGCTTTATTCTAAAAGTAAAACTTGGGTAGTTTATCAATTACACTCAAATGGACAAGTTTCAAAAGTTTATTTCTGTAAATTTGATCTAAGAAGAAACAATGTATGAGTTTGTAGGCTTTAGCTGGTATTTTTTTTTACCATCTGTACCATGATTTAAGACATCCATAGTCATCCCTGTACCAAAGTCTTCTGTAACATCTTGTCTTAATGGTTACTGCCCAGCCACACTCACTCCTGTCTCTACAAAGTGCTTCAAAAGGCTGGGGACGACACATCGGAAGCAAACCATCAACGTAGCTGAGGACTCACAATATTACGTATAGAGGTGGAACCGGTTCACACAGACTCCATCCTGGTCCACCATGCCCACTCCCACACAGAGAATAAGGACTCCTATGTTAGGCTGAACTTCGGTTCTGCATTTAACACCATTTTCCCACCAGAAACTGGTGTCCAAGTTGGCTAAACAAGAAGTACCCAATGCGTTAAGATTGACTTAACAAAAGCAATGCCACAGTAGTTATCCATTTTCTTGATATACGGTGCTTTTAAAGTAAACACTCCAGCTGCACTCCATATCTGGTGAAATTGCCACAAACCCTTAAATGAGCTTTGCACTTTTTCTTTCCACTCAGCTTTCCGGCAATATGTCTCTTATCCACACTTTGAACAACCAGCGTCTTTTTAAAATGCCGTCTTTGGCTTTCCAAAGCATAATAAAGACTCTTTTCTGGACAGTAAGCGGTCACCAATATGATTGTGTTATTTAGAAAAATCTTTCTTTCAAAAGTGTTGCATAGTAAAATTTTCTGGCAAATTACATTTTTGAATTTCACCAACACTATAATTAAATGATAAACCTATACAAGTTTCACATTTTGAATTGAATCATTAAAAATAATTTACCTTTTTAATGATCTGAGATGTGTGTGTAAAACATGAGTTACCTTTATTTCTCAACATCCAATCCCATCGCTCTCTTCATATGGACAGTTATTCTCTCAAGAACAAACCCTTCAAATGAAACATTTGATTATCCAAGAGTGAATTCCTTAATTAAATTTCCCTTGAATAGATTTTGCAGGAGAGAGGAAGTGCGACAACGGGAGTTAAACTCATCCAGTAGATTAAGGATGGGTGGATCCGCTAACTGCAATTGCTTCAAAATTGGGGTGGTGGGTAATTGGAGGATGGCGGGGTGTTCAGACTATTTGTATTTTTTCTTTTATGACAAACATTATATTTGAAACATTCTATTTTAACAATGTGATGAAGGTTTACCGGAAATTACCCAAATGTGACTTGGGTGTAGCACAAATACAAAAAAAAAAGTTCATCTGTTCTGACATTTCTTTTCCCAAAAACTTTAAACATCAAACACACCTCAGCCTAATGTGCTTGGACTGTTTGCTGACAAAGCTGTCAAAACTTCAAACAGCAGAGACTGGCAGCTCCACTTGTTCACCGGCACCACGCTTGAAAGTCTCCAACCGCCCTGATCTCCCCTCAAATCATCGACTGTGACCCGAGTAGAACAGACAGGGAGACACGCCTCCTGCGAGCTGCTGTGCTGTTCATCTGAGAGCTGCTTCGCACCTTCCCACTGACTTCAGACGGTGGAAAAGTTATTTTCGAACAAGAAAGAAAACAAAAGCTCTGCAGCACAAACAAGACTGACTTCTGAGAGACAAACAAAGATATGGTAATGATATCAACAATAATTAATGTTCAAATTGAACCGTACGTTCATGTGTACCGACACCGCTGAGTGGGGATTTCAGGTTTGCCAACACACGGCCAGGCGGACTCGTGCAGGTGTGCGTGGGAGCCGGTAATACTCGTCTTGACCTGGTGGGCATTAGCACAGCCGCAGACTCGCTCACTAACCTCATTAACATTTTCTTTGTCGGGGTTCATGCACTCGAACAAAAACTGCCCACCAAAAATAACTCCAAGTGATGCAATAAAACCTTACAGTTGTGAGAACAGACAAAACAAGTCCACTGATGTGTCTGATCCACAACGTTTCTTTCATCAAGGGAAAGAGAGATTTGTTGTGGTTACCATGAGAGAAAATGAGTTTGAATGTCTTGCTGTAATCTTCAGCAACAAAACGTTAGAATTTACAGTCATTGTAGATAACATTTCTGCGATCTAAAGATGCAGAGTGATTACCTCGGGAAGACTCCTTTTCAGTGAGTGATATCTTTGTGTGAGGAGGCTGCTCAAATAACATAAACTGGTAACGGTGGAAACCAGTCTTCTGCGGCGGCGTCGGTGGATTGTAATCTGCAAAACAAAGAACCAGAATCAGGAGAGCTGGCAATGCTGAGCTGCTGTATCGACTATAAGTCATTAAAAACCCTGGCATGGATTGCCTTTTTTTTTAGATGGCATTACACTAATAGCAGCTGTATATTCATAAAACTCTGACCCTGAATTGTATGCAATTTTCTCGTACTCGTGTTTTGGCTAATGGCCATGTAAATATTCTCATATACATGTGAGTGCATTTAAGAGATGTTGCTTGATTAATCTATTTTAAAACACAAAATAATAAGTTGAATCTAAATCTACTTTAAGGAATGGTTAAAAAAAAGCAGCAGCAAATAGCTTAAGCATATGTATTTAAAAATCATAACAGTTTATGATTGTCAAACTTCCTGTTACTACAAATAAAATCACCAACCATTTCATCATTCAAAAATAATGTAGAAGCATTAAAAAAAAGACATGATTCCCGTATCTTGTGCAATTATTTAATTTAAATAATTAGGATGTAATGAATGCTACATATACAGAGACAGTTGTAGGAATGCTACAGCTGCAGCTCAAAAATATACTTCATTTATTTTTCTGATTTAGTTAAAAAAGCTTTAAACTGATAAAAGAAATAAAACAATAAAACACATTGATATATTTTTCAAACAGAAAGGGAGTGGTAAGCTAATTATTTTGTTCTTTGTTATGTGAGCACATTTTCTCTGTCCTTTTTTTGTTGTTTTTAAAAACCAGTTTTAAATAAATCAAATCAAGTGTTTTTTTTTATTTTACAATTAAACCCCCAACTATGCTTACTAAAAAAAAAAAAAATAAATGGAAAACAATTTTACTTCAGACATGTTAACCCTACAGAAAGTTATTTTCCATGTTCTGTTCAGAATATGCCCTCAGTGGAACACCAGCAGATGCCATGGCTCGCCAAATTATCACTCACTGTGGAAATGTCACACTGGACATCAAGCAACATGGATGAACTTTGTGAATGTCCCTCAAACTCCTGAAAGAATTTCACTTCATAATTGTTTCAAGGCATTGGCTACCTGTGTTATTTTTGTCCATTTTTTTCTTGGCTTTTATTTGATTTTTGTTCTTCTTGGAATTATTATTGAATTATATTTTTTGTTAGGGTTATTGTACACAACTTTGATAAGCTATGTTTTTTTTAAAACATGTACAAATAGTCTTGAACTGATTTCCACTAAACCTTTTTTCTTCCACTTAACTTTCCACTTATATCGTTAGATATAGAATTCGGTGAATAGCCAGCTTCTTTCTTGCGGGTCATCATTCGGGCAGAGGTTGTCAATGATTGTCAAGTCAGCAGTCTTCCCCATTATTGTGTAGACCAGAAATTGAACTAGAATCTCATTTAGGGTTTTTATGAACTGTAACCCACAAAATTCATTAATAGAAGCTTTAGATAATCCGTTTCCTTTACTTGAATAACTGAAATGGATTCATTTTTCCAGTCTTACCACCAAGAGTCATTCCATGCATTTTTCCTTCCGCCAGCGAGTAGCCCTGGTAAAGCAAGCACATCGTCAGTCAGGCAAATCACAAACAAAAAGTGTTCCTACAAACTAACACTAAATGATGTTAAATGTTGTTTGAAATATAAAAATTATTTACTCAAAGCTTTTCTGCAGAATAGCATCACAATTTGTTTGGTTAATTTAAGTCAAACACACAAGAGATGTTGTTAAATCAATGTCTAAAAATTAAGGAACAAACTGCAGACAAAAGACAGTTCCCAAGCACATTAAACCAGTGAGAGGATTTCCAATTTCCCATATTATTAATTGTATATTAATCTCCTGTTGCCTAGAAACAGACATCTTATTACCATATCAGAAACTCAGGTAAATTTCATAAGCCTTTAGATATTTTTATATATTTTTTTTTTTTACTATGCATTTGCCATGTTGAACTCCCTTTTTCTCAGGAAACACACAGAGAGTAAGGCCATTCACACAGCAAAAATTACACACAGACACGTTTGTTTAATAAACTTGGGTATTTACTACATGATGGCTGCATCCTTGAGTGGGAGGAAAATGACTAAATATGTTGTCTGTGAAATGGCCCCAAACCCACTTGAAGCAAGAATGGAAGTCCCCATCACAAACGAGGAGTGTGTGGTCTGAGCACCTATTAGTGTCCTCGTTCCTCTGCACACAGGCGCCCCCTACAGGGGAATCAAGGTGGTGTGTTACTAGACAGCAATCTGGGACAAAAGATGGACTATAAAGGAATGTTTCCCTCGTTTTTCTTCCATTTAAATTGACATTTCGGTTTACTTGATGACTTCAAATCAAATTGAACATAGTTTATATGAGAACAGAAATATTATTTAGCTTCTCTTAAAGTAGATGGACTAAACAAACTAATATTACAGTATGTCCACTTAATCATTTTGGTAATGGAGCAACCACGTTTATAATTTTTTTTAGGATTAATGATTGTACATATTTGTAAAGATAAATACATACACAAATTGAAACATTTCTCATGGAAAATTTATATTTCATAAATTTTTATTTTATGATTTCTAATCACATTTTGTACAGAAGACAAAAATATGATTTTGGCAGATATGAAGACATCATGACACATGCAGAAACCTTGTATTAAGAAATGTACAGTTGTAATTCAGTTTCTTCCAAATCTATTGGCCTTATAACTTTGATCAACATCAGCACAGCTCAAATCAGCCTGCAAGTGTTACTGAGGATTTCATCAGTACTCCAGCATGTGCCCCTCATTGTGTTCCATCTTATCTATAATCCCATAACGGCTGTTGAGGATGTTTCACAGAAAGTATTAAGTGTTTACTCCGACTGATACAATTCAGAAGATTAGCTTCAGCTGTGAGTATCTTCATCCACAGATCAGTGCGAAAAAAATAGCTTTATTTAGAAACAGCAAGAGTCCTGCAGCCTGCAGGATCCAAACCCATTGCCATAGCAACAGGTAGTCAACATTTTCCCACATCTTAATGCTCAGCTCTCGTTCGTTTTCCCTGGCACCCCTTGGCCTTTTAATTTCAGTAAAGAACACGGAGTTTAAATAACAGCAAATGAATACAACATCGAATTTCTGCCAATTAATAGAAGACAAGTCTATAGCAGGCAGCAGAAATGCATCTTTACTTATTCTGATAACCATAAGACTTCAAAATAAATTGCAGAAAATGTTGCATTTGATTTATGTTTAGCCAAGCTTGATTTCAGAGTGACGGACTCTGTAAGACATTATGATTTCATGGGTGATGGTCTCTGGGGTCTTCGCTGTGGGGTGTAATATTCCCAGAGTCTAAAAATCTACTGATTTGTTATTCATATTTAAAACAAATGTCATTTTTCATTCATGACTCAGGTATATGGATATAATGTGTGTGCATAAATTTTAGGCTCAAAATATATCAATGAAGGGCAAGGCCATTAATTAAAATTCATACTTAAAAATGATTACCCAAGTTATCAGTCATGCAGACTATTACACTTTAAATGTGTTGTGTTCTTTGTCTTAAATGAGTTATTTAAATACAACTGATTTCATACATGTTAAAAAAATAAAGAGGCAAAACAAACAACTGGGGTCTAAAATAACCCAGGTCACCAGGCAGAAAAGATAAATACAGATTTTTACACGTCAATAATAAAGAAAAACTGGCTGAGACATTCTCACTCCATCTTCTCTTCACCGTCTGATTACTTCATGTTAAAAAACCCAGACACACCCAGACATAAATGGGGTGGGAAGAATTTTCCTCTAAAATGAACAACAGAGAGGTTTTTTGCCAGTGGGAGGAAGTTGAAGATAATCTTTTAAAGTGATCTTTATGGGTCTATTGTGTAAAAAACAAAAAAACAAACCTAAAACTAAGCAAGCAATTATGGAAAACAGAAGAAGACCACCGGCTCAACACCAAGCCTGGAACTCATCATGCTCTGCAGTTCCTGAGACTAATAGTTTTGTTTTGGCACCCAAACAAATCTGCTATGATGTGCAAACCATGTTTTCCCAGGACAACATCTGATTTAACAAATAAGCTGAATGACTGAACATCCCTTCAGCAATCGGTGAGAAAACGGTTTCATTTCATATGTAACAAAAACAAAGTAAGCAAAGTCTTTTCATTTTCAAATCCTGCACATTTTTTTTTTTTGCACCTACATCTATTTCCAAACTCACTCCTGCCAGGCTGTTGAATTGATCCTGTTTGAGATTCAAGAATATCTATTGCTGGACTTGTACCAAAAGCAAAACGCCATCCTGGAATATCTCAAAAGGGCTGAAAACAAAAGTTGTGAAGCAGTGTGTCTCGGGCCTTGGACACCGTAGGGCAGGTTTCAGGTCTTACATTCACATTCATTGTTTTACACACAGCAGTCTGCTGCCAAAGTATATTTTGGCAGCAAAATATACTGCCAAAATATGCTTTACATTGGGCTATACCAGTAAATTGTTCAAACACTGGGACTTGAGTGAATAAATGAAGATATGGCAAACATATGACACAAATATGTTTGAGAACAGTTGGCACACAGCAGAGGCCAACTGGTATCGTAGTTGTCTTGCAATTCAAAGTTGTAGAAATGATTTCAGTTTCTTCCAGTCACGTTGATGTGCCCCTGGTTGCCCATTGATTTGTGTATTGGTGTATAAACATATGCATTTATGAATGTAAATGGGTGAAGGTGCATGTAGTGCAAAGCATTTGAGTGGTCAGTAGGACTGGAAAGGAGCTATATAAATCCAGAACATTTACACGGATTTAATCATGTTTTATATGTAGAGCAAACTCACCTATTCATGATTTGTTTTGCACAGCATATCTAAAATATTTAAAGAAGATGTAGCTTGAGAAGCTGAAATACCCAGCAATGCTAATTGACACACTACTGAATGGTCTTTGGAAAGCTGCCAATCCAAGAGTGTCGTTTGTTTTGTTTTTTTTTTTGTTTTTTTTTCTTAGTGCTGATTGGTTATGCTCCCAGGAGCAGAGATAAGGAAGTTGATGCTCGCTTCTGCAATACTGCCAAAACAGTATCCAAAGTCTGCATTAACGCATATTACAGTATGTGCTACAGCTTTTAAAATGGAGGGAGTCTTTTGTATTTCATGATCTCAGCTATTCGCAGTCGATTGTGGTCTCTAACCCCTGAAGATACCAAGGCTCCACTGTACCAGGATGAAGGGTACAAAAATACAGGGGTTGAGAACATTACATTTACAAAAATGTTACAGTCCAGTTTTATTTGTTATGATCTCAACATTAAAATTCAATCAGTTTTACACACTCCAAGTGCGCCCAAGTGTTTAAAAGCCACATTAATCAAAATGCAGGCTGGGCTGTTGTGACTTGCAGCAGACCTCAAGATTTTGTATCCACTGAGCTGACTGCAAACAGAGTCTACTTAGTGTAGCAAGAGAATAAATAATGCTATAATTGGGTTGTTTCTGCAACGATTAATAGCACTTGCTGCTGATTCTCTGGCACTGGCATGTACATTCGGTATATGTGGCATTTTGCCACTGATTTTAAACGTGATCAGAGGGGATTAAGCTTAAACTGTAAGTTTGCATCGACACTGGAAAAACTGGGATCTAGTTGCTCTATTTTCACCATTGAAAAAGCGGCTATGCTGGGCTCAGCACACTACAACAGGAAGCATGTTCATTTGGAAATTGCCTTCGAGATGACAAAGCTCTTGCAAGCTGTTGTACATCTGACCCAGACCTCTGAGCCGCTTGAGATGAGCAATCATGGAAAACAGTACCATAGAGTCAAATATGAAAGAGAGCATTACAAAAAAAAAAAAAAAAAAAAAAAGAGATTGGATCTATGCTTTGTGGGTTATTCTAAAGATTTTCTTTTCCCAAAAGATCCATTTTTCTTAGTCTATATTCTGTTTAGTGTAGGTGCAGCCTGTTCAGATCCCACTGTTGTGTCTCCAGCTGTGGTGTTGCACACATTTCATCCTGCCTCTGTTGCTCATTGCGGCAAAGCTTGCTTTTATGTCTTACTGACCGTTTCACACTCTGACTTGAACAAAGGTACAAGATCTCAAACAACCTACACAATATGAGCAATGAATAATGCCGAAAGTCTAGAAAAAGCTACATGGCTGGCAAGCCTTTTTTTTGTGGGTCACATAACATCCCGACACTGTATTCATGAGCAGTTTCAGGACCAATACATCAGATATAATGAGTAAGATTTCTAGGAACATAATTTATGACAGGCATAAATTATGAGGCACGCACAGCTATAGTCTTTGGGTGGCTAGCAAGATAATGTCTCTTCCTGTATGAAAATAAACTAAATACGTTACATGACTTGGTAAAAAGCCTCAATCTGAGGCCGGAGGATGAGTGGTGTGTTTGTATAATGTGTCAACATAACTTCCGTTAGGAATCCTCCGACACGAGCCAGTAGGTAGGAGTCCACGAAGAGGCGGTGGGTGGGTGCAGGGGTGCGATTTCAGCAGGAATACCCACTTGCCCAAGAACCCTTCTCTTTCTTTGTGTGGGTGCGTGCTTCCCTTTGTCAGCAAGAGTTACTCATGCACCTCCTTGAATATCCACCACTTCTCCCTCCCTTGCTTAGCCTGTAAACCCACACCTACGACAATCAGCACCCACGTTCTTCTAATGCAGTTCTCAGAGCATCATTCTCCCTTTTACTTGCAGTCAGGCTAACAGACGGGGAGAGAGAGCATGACAGATGGTGTTCACAGCTCTATTTCTGAGGCTGGACTTGTACTGCCACAGCCACCCCCCACCACCACCCCCCTCGCCTATTCCGCTCAAGCCAAGTGCTTATGACTACCTCCTCTTCTTCCTCGCTGTAATCAGCCCATTCATTTGCAGGGTTATTGTGAATTAAGAGTCTGTGTACTGAGAAGAAACCTCGGGGCATGAGGGTTAAACACTGATGACAGAAATCGTGGGACTTTTTAATGATAAAATGACAAAGTGAAGTTTTATTATCATACATTTACAAACATGCTAGTCGAAACTGCCTAAAGATATTCACAACTTCAACTGAAAATGTGTGATTGAATGTCATTTCTCTGTCATGCAACAACCGAGTGCACTCGCATGACTCTAGTCTCATCTCTTCAGCTTCTCATTGTGATATCAGCACACATCCATATGTTTAACAGTATTTCAGAGGTGTTCAATGATATCATTGTGGTTCTGCTTAAATTCAAGCCCACAGACAGAATGCTAAAGAAAACTACCCACTTATGAGAATCGTCACCAGGTTCACAATTTCTTAAGTATAGCTCACCCACTGATGTAGAGTTACAGAAGGGTATAATATTATGACAGGTTTTATTAGAGCTGGTAGCAACTAAAGGAGTTTCAAAGTCAACAGCTAGTATATACCTGCAAAGAGCATGTACGATGTTCCTGACAGCTTCTCAGACGTGTCTGGGTGTTATGGGTTGCAGTCCCGGAAACGTCAATAATTGTTGGCTATTACACTCCTTGTGCCATAAATTGATGGATTGCATGCAAATAATTGTGACTAGTGAAAGTGTTCATACTCCTTGAACTTTCTGTCTCATCTTGTCACAACTTTAATGTTTGCCACAGGGACTTTTGTGAAAGCCGAACATAATGATGTCGGAGTAGGATTTTCAGTTTATATACAATTTTTATTTGTTTTAATTGTTTTTATTTTTAATGTACCGTTTGTTTTATGGGACCACAGATGGAAATGATCATTTTGCTAAATCCACTATATTTAAGACAACACTGTACATTCATGAATGTGCACTGTGACACTTAAATTAAAATCAATCAATCTGTAAAGTACTCTGCTGGGCTCCACTTTATTCGGGCTGCTTTGCAAGCGTTTCCACTACTGTTTTTTTTTCGGCATCTGGCTGGTAAACATGGTAGGGCTGTTTAGGTACTAGATGGTAAATAACTACTGCCATCTTCCAAATTAATAAATACTGTTCTTCCTGCCACATCGACAGCATCCGCAGCATTTTCAATCTCAGAATAATCCCAACTAGGCTAAAAAACAGCAACATGCACAGCTCTCTCTTCTTCTGTTGTCTCAAAAAATGACGACTCATGTTGCACAGTTATGAAGCGCAACACATACTGCAAGATGTGTGGAGGTGTGGTTCAAAGCCTCCACCTCCAGAGGCGTCCCCCTAGCTGCATGCGTTACAGGGTTCGTGGAGACAACTTCCAAGAAGAGTGGAGCAAGGCTGGGTGGAGCGGTGCAGCCAAAGTAGAGCCAGCGGAAAGGGGCATTAGAGAACATTAGTTACAAACCCGTTGTCCCTTCATTGGTTCCTTTTGAATCATAATGAATTTCAAAATCCCAATGTTGGCCTATAAATGCTTAAGTAGTTTTGTTCCTCTTTACCTTCCTAATTTACTTCAGCCTAGTCCTCCTTCACAGGCCTTTAGGTCAGCCAGGTGCTTTTAGTTGACTTGTCAGTATGTGAAAATCACATATTTTATGTGAAACATTTTATATTTAATTGTCATTCTGTATAAATCAGTTTTCACTTTGACATTACAGTTTTTTGGGGGGTAAATTCTTTTGTCAAAAAAAGCCAAGTTTTGTTGATCATGATTGATTTTTAAAGGCAATAAAAATGTAAAACATCCAAGGAGGCAAATGCTTTTTATAGGCACTGTATGTTATCTAGACATGGCATTGATGCATAGCTGACAGCTTATTGAAGTTGAACAATATGTGAGCAGACGGCACTAGACCATTTCTTAATCTTAGTCAGTTTGCACAATCTTTATGGAGCCTGTTCAGGTACACGTTTGTGTAAAAATGAGAATAAAAATAAGGTAAAAGTTTGGACTCTGGGAATGCTTTTTACAAGTTTATGGTGTGTTTATGGGAAATGTAGAGCAAGTAACGTGTGATGCCAGATACTAGCACTAAAGGCAAAGGTTGTTTTGATGCCTCTGCTCTAATGCACCTAAGTGTTCCAACAGGTTGAGGTCAAGCCTTTGCGCTTCCTAATTATTACTTAGATTTGCTGATTATTGATATATCTGCATTCTATGTCTATGAATTCATTTTGAATAGTACATCGCTCCTAGATTTTTCTCACAAGCTTCATCCATTTTTAAACCCCTGAAAAGGCTCAAAAGGATCTACCCATCTGAGTAGGATAGCGAACTCAGTGGGAGATCAGCGGGACGCGGTAAAATGGTCTGAACAGGAGGGAGAGAAAAATCGGTGGGGGAAGTCACCCTTGATTTGCTTCAATGGATCAACAAATTAACCCACTTAACAATAGCCTGCTGGACTAATGGGTTCACAACAGAAACTCATTTGGCTTTGGTAATGAACCCAAGTTGGAAACATAAACAGTCCAGTTATTAACTCTACAGTCATCACTGAAATCACTTGACACACCAAACCCACAATCCTTTGGTCGTGCTAATTAGCAGGAAGGGACACCATCACTGGAATCACTCACTTAAGAAAGTAGCTACCAGGCTCATTATCTCATCCATATATTCAGACTAATTTACATACATGCAACACCCCTTAAAGACTGAGCTGGTTTGGCCATCTCATTCTCAGAGAGCAGATTGGACCCAACGGGGCAGAGAAACGGCCAAAGTGAGAGCAACCTACTGAGCTAATTTTCATCTAACTTCGGTGCTGGTCCTTTTAGAGTGTGTGTGCGTGTGTGTGTAAGGGAGTATGGGTGCTGATGAGTCTGTACTTTAGTACTGTTGAGGGAAGCCCAAGCCTGAGTTCCCAAGGTAACAGTCTGTTTGAGAGGGGGCTGGCTGACTCATTTGAAGGGAATCCTGGAACCTGAACAAGGCTGCCCACTCGCCCCACCCCCAGCTTCATCAGCACAACAAGCAAACAAGGCGCTGACATGTCCCCAAATAGGGCTTCCCACTAACGGGGGTGGCAGTGGAAAATCCCTGCCTGAGTACGTCGTCGTTACAACACACACACGCACACATCTTTACCATGGCTACAGAGGTTTCTGCCTGCAAGACGAGAAATCCACAGAGATTGAAAATAAGATGGTGTGTACAAACACATGCTAGATTTTGATTAACACATACAGGGATGGCAGAGATGTGAGGGGGCAGGAGAGGAAGTTTAAGCTTATTAAACTGTCGTGACAATTAAAATAATATGAGGTGTGAACACTGACACAAAGTAAATGAGCATCAATATCTTGTGGGTGTGTGCATGACGTAGAGGGAGGAGAGAGGGAGAGGAGGACGTGGAAGGAGTAGGTGGACAAGAGAACGAACTCTTTGCCTACTCAATTAATCTAATTATTAAGAAATTAAAGAGAATCAACAGGCGTGTAATTGAGCACTTAAGTGTTTCAAGGTGAGTCTGTTCCCTTGACTTTGAAAGGATGGTAGTGTTGCTGAATCCTTTTGTGAAAGATCCTGACTTTTGGAACTAACTAACGAACCGCTGTATATTTGTTTAATACAGTGGCTCACAAAAGTAGTCAAACCTTTTTTTATAACTTTGTCACATTTTGTCATGTTACAACCACAGACTTCAATGACTGCGTTCAAGATTTAATGTGAAAAAAAACAAACAAAAAAAAAAACACAAAGTGGCAACTAATGGTGACGTAAAATAGGATGATACATGGGTTTTGACTTTTTTTTTTTTTTAAGAAAAATCTACAAAGTGTGGCGTACATGTGCTTGTGGCAAAGTTTACGTGGTGTTCTGGCCACTTTTCAGTAAGGCCAGATTTGTGGAATACACAACTTGCATTTCTGTCAACAGAATCATACAAGTAGTTCATCATGGGCCTCTTTGCCTGGGTGATGCTCTGTTTGCTTGCCTTGTAAGTTCAGGTGGTCACCTATGTCTTGACAAGGCTTGCAGTAGTGAAATACTCTCTTTATTGTGATGATGATTTGAAAAGTGCTTAGTGGGATGTTAAGTGCTTGAGATTTTTGTTTTAATTAAGTCTACTTCATGCTCCTAACTCCGTGGGAACTACTTAGGATTACGCTTTTCTATTCCAACATGACTGCACACCATTACACAAAGCAAAATAGCTCTAATGCAAATTAACACTAAGTCAGCCCTTCTCTTCCAGCATCAGTGTCTGGCCACACAAATGGCCTTCTGAAAACTGTCCTTAAATGCACTCCTAAACAATGTGGATATCTTCTAAAAAAAAGAGTCCAATCTGCTAAATCTGTATACCAATATCACACACAACCCTTTGGATTAAGTTTGAGATATCACTCAACTGAGATGCAATTACTCGCGTGTGGAGACAATTGAGAAAATACTTTTGGCAGTATGATGTAGATGTACGTTTATCATCCAAAACGAAAGCAACGTTTCCTAAAAATAACAAAATACTCAGTTTGGTCTTTTAAACAAAAACTGCACACATACAGGCACCAACCCTGCTGTTAAGTGTAGCTATTCGATTTGCTCCAGTCCAGTTACATCTGCTGATAACTCTATAGTGCATTCAGTGTCTTTAGTCATTAACAACTGAGAGCCGGTACAAAGGGATTTAAGAGGTAGAATTACTGTTTTGAATCGTTGGATGTTTAATTCTTCTATTATAATTGAGGCAGCAGGGAGACAAAGGTTATAGTAACTGCTGGAAACCTGTCCCACTTCACAGAAAGGTTAATGAACCTTACAAGTCCTATGGGAGATGGAGTATGCTGTTAATTTGACAAACGTGGGAAATAAATGCTTTTATGCTTTTATTGACGGTGACCAATAGCGGCCTTTGCTGGAATGAAAGGTTTTAGTCTTTTAGGTGCTTTGCTATGAGGCAAAACAATAACGTGGAATGCATTTGTTGGAAGAAACTAAGTACATAATTGTTTGAATAGCAATTTCAGGCCAAAAAGCATCTTCATTATTAATTCCTACTTTTACGGAACATATACTGTGCAGCAATGCACAGTAACTTGATTTGTGTTATGAAACGTATGCTTTCGTTCTGAATACATTTGCAGGAATGTTGGCTGCTTTAGAAAGCGTTACTTTAAAATCTACATATTTTAGCGTCCCAATTTATGCGCCATTGGTCTGGATTTCATTTTAACAGGTCACAAAATGCATTAAGTACTATCAGCTGGAGTGAATAACATGCGACTCCGTCAGCAGTTTCCACATTTACAAACTGAGCTAAGCGAAACATGGCTGTGGTGCATTCAGTCAAGGTGTCAGGGACTTGACCACCCATATATGCATTGTGCAAAACGACAGAAGCAAAAATCTGGGCTCAGAAACTTTCATGAAGCCGACTGTTTACAACAGTGTCTTTTATTAACTCCTCCAAATTTCTAGGAAACAAACCTTTAATCATTTTATGAATGCATCCACAGATGAGGTAATCATTCAGCTATTGCAGCTTTAATATGCAATAGTTGATTATTTTTACAAACTGTGCATAAATGCTGCACCAGGAAAACAAGAAATTAATAAAAAAATACAGGTGTCCTTTATGTTAAATAAGCTTTTCAGGTATGCAATTAATGCATTTCCTCACTGTTTATTCTGAACAGAGCAGTACATATTTTCTCTGGAACAAAAAAAGTGTGAGTACATAACCCTGATCTTGGCAACCTTTCACCGACTTTCTGTCTATACCAAAGATTAAATATTTGTAGAGTAAATTGTTTAGAGCAAAAAAAAGCCTGTAGTAAAATCCCTTCTAATAGTACTTTATAGTTACATTAACGACGCTGCAAAATATTTTTTATATTTAAAAATTCTATCAAAATGTAAATTCTTTTTACCACATTCATGCAGCTGTTTTTTTAAGTTATGTTCCAGATTTTCCATTTCATTTAGATTTTGAGACTTTGACTGGGCCACTAAGATAAGAATAAGCTGTGATCCACTGTAGCCGTAGCTGCACGTTTAGCGTCTTCTAGCTGGAAGGTGAAACTCCATCCCAGTTTCCAGTCTTTTGCAGCGTCTAACAGGTTTGCTCTCAGGATCGCTCTGTATTTAGCTCCATCCATCTTCCCATCAGCAGTGACCAGCTTCCCTGTTCCTCCTAGTTTGCAGCTATGGATACTATTTCTATTTTTAATGGCAGATTCAAAAGACTTCAGAAAAATACTCCATGATATATAGTGGATAGAGTAAATACATTATTGCCCCAACAGGGACATTTTGCTCAGTGAATGAACAGATTTGATTTGATTTTTTTTTTTAATATCGTGATCCTCCCTTAAGTTTTCTATAACATTATTCATGACCTATCTGATTTGGTAATAAGTCTTCATAAAGCTGTTTGTTCAGCAAACCTCCGAGGCCTTCTCAGAACAGCTGGGTTTATACTGAGATTACATTTCACACATATTGAGTAACGTCTAATGGGAGTTACAATGTGTGCACAATCATTAGCCAAGTAAGTATTTTGACCATTTCGTCATTTTAAAATCCCTTTACCTGTGACTTCATAATTACGCACTAGTTTCTATCGGTCCATTACATAACATCCCAATAAAACACATTTGAGTATTTTGTGTAAATGTGAAAAAGTCCAAGAGATATAAAAATTTCTGCTAGGTACTGTAATAGCAAACCTTTAATTGGCTGTGGCTCAGGGAGAAACGAGTCCTGCCAGGCAGCAGGTCTAGCAGGAAGAAGCTCCGATGTATTCTGCTGTATTTGGAAATTAATCTCTGTGCGCGTGAGCCAGAGAAGGTCTGGGAACATAATACACGTCACCTGAAATGTCTCAACAGATTTGATCCTCCTTGTAAAATAAAATAAATTTTTGGTTGAATTTTGGCTCCTGAGATTTATAAATGTTATTAGCAACAACAACAAAAAAGATAGTTTGACCTCAATTTTATGCACCTGAAACCAGCAGATCAGAAACACCACAGCTGATGTTGATAAAAAAGTGTTATGATAAAAGAGATGTGTGTTTAGTAGGAGTAGAAAGCTAATAAATTCAAGTTTGTTTTTTTAAACAATCTTCACATTTTTAAGAGGGCCGATTAAATTACTGACCAGGAATATTAGTGGTAATCCGTGTAGTTCTTCAAGGACATTGACGTAACTCTCTGTTCTTGCAGGGAAAAGAAGTCACACTCAGACTGCTCTGGCATTACAGTGCACAGACCAAAAACATATCTTCATGTAACCAGAGTTGGTCTTGTTCTGGATGATAACCCCTTAAAGACAACGCGGCTCCCTGCATCTCACCCTCACTTTCTCCCAGCTACACGGTCGGGTGCTGCTTCCCGTGCCCGTGTGTGCACCGTGCTTGCCACAGGAACACACAACAATCCGCGCTCCACAATCCCTCTTAACCTCTGACCTCAGCTTATTGTTACCTGTGAGCAGCGCTGTGGCAAAACATGTTGTACAAGTACTGCACAGCCCTGCAAGCTGTTTGTGTTCTGCAAGTATGGAGGGCAGGGGAGGAGGGAACGAAGAGAGGGAGCTATTTAATCCCCCCCAAAGGAACTCCCCTCTCAACCCGTATCGTGAACTCGCAGGCAAATCACGTTGCTGGAAGGCACACCACACACACACACACTACTGTCTTTTTAATTTCATCAGCTGAAAGAAATCTATACAGCGCTTTGGAATCTGACTGAGCCGCGGAGAGGAGTGAACTATACGGCACCCTGGAATGTAAACAGGTTTCTCACCAAGTGTAGCATAAAAATACAGCATTGCAACAAACCTCTCGGCTATGATGATGGTCAATAGCAAGGATCAGAGGTCCTTTTTTTTTTTGGTTGTTAGTCCGAGAGCATATCAATAAGCACAAGTTGAACAAATCCGGAGAATTATTTAGACAAAATGTTCCGATCTTACTTAAATTATGAAAGCCTAACATGGATGAGATGGTTTCTTTATGGTGAAAGGGGATTTTTATTTATTTAATTTATTTATTTTTTGTCATTTCAAACTGTTCCAAGGAATAATAGGAACTTTATCACCAAATCCCTTGCAGATACGGATTGTAATGTGCAAAGAATTGCAACATCTATTGTTCAGTGTGAACAATGCTACACACTTGTAGCATTCAAAGAAATGGGCACATTATTTAATAATACCAACACTAAGCCAAGCATTGTTGTTTGATTTGTATCCATATCAAAAACCTTGGTACTCTTACAGCAATGCACACAGAACCAAATTACATTAGCAGATAAATGCAGCAATTGTTCCCAAAGTGAGTGTTTTTTATTTCATTATACACAATCTGAGCCGTTTAGGCACTTTCTAAAACACGCAACTCAGCCTCAGCTGCATTTTTGCACTTGCTCTACTTTAGTAATAGTTTTAGAATCCAGTCATAATCTGCACTCGAAGTTAGACAGGCCACCATAATATCTGCCAACTTTGCATTCATGGCTGTCACACTTAATTAGCATGCCAAAATACAGGAAAAATATGTTGGCTTCAGGAGGTCTTTTGTCAACTCTTTGTTTTGTGTACAATTAACTGGCAAGATTTGCTGTATACTTAAGTAAGGGCTATTTTAGGTGAGCATAATTGTTAGTGAGTTGTTTTTATCAGCATGACTCAATCCCCTTCGCCGCACCGTATCAGGAGACACCCCGAAGAGGAAGCGTATTCCAAAGCCACAGCCCCGGCAGCCCCCCACTAGCCCTGACATTTGTTCATTTACCCGCCCCTTTCTACCCCATTCCAGTTCCTGTGCCCACACCTTCCAGCACATCACTCAAAGTTGACCACTTTACAGGAGGAACAGGTAGGCTAACTCCATCAACATCCCCCTCCTTTCCCCTTCCAGCCCACTGCCCCCTCCACCTGTACCCTCCAAACGCACAAAAAAATTTGCACACGGGGCCGACTGCCAAAGATCCTGTTTTCCTGACTGAAGTGGAGGGGAGGGGGGTATGACAAAGACGACAGCTTGTGTGGGGGAACATTGTCTGCGGCTGCGACTAGAAATCTTTTCAGGAAAAACAGGATTTTATACACAATGGCCGTGGGTGTGAAGAAAGGGGGCACATATTAAAAGAAGTGCCTTTATGTGTACAGAGCAAGCGGTTTTTTAAACTGCTCTTTACATGGATAAGGTCCAACGTGCTTTCCCCCCCCCTACTAGGCTTTAGTGTGACAGACTGGATCAGAGAGGGCTTTCCAGGTTGTCCTTGTTTTCTTGGAATGCGAGTTATTCTGTATATCCGGGCTAGAAATAAATGACGCACAGTAAACCAAATCTTTAAATGCAATATCTATGCTTTTTCTTAAGAAAAAAAGTCTTAAAATCAAGCAGGAGCATCAACAGGAATATAGGTTCCTCGAGCACACCACCAGGCTTTATGTAAAAACTGTAATTTATGTGTGATTGTTTCTTTGCCAGAACCCTGATCAGCATTCCCTATTTTAATTGTAAACCACAGCAGCTCATGTTCTCTGTGCAGTGAAACCTCTTCAATCATCTCACCACAGCAGCCAAAGCGGGGAGGTCAGTTTTTACCGAGATGGCAAAAGGCTTGGGAGGTTATCCGCTACTGTACAGCGCAGTGTGTGTGTGTGTGTGTAAATGTGTGTGTATGTACTTGCGTTTGTAGTATATGGACGGGGGATGGAGCTGACAACTGAGCGGAGGATTCTTATGTAATTCTCCCTTTAGGTGGCAGAGAACAGTGAGAGCAGCAGCCCACACTGAAGAAGAACCTGTTTGTTAATAAGCGGCGATAGCGCGATAATATTAGAAGAGGTTTGTCCACGGAGTTGATAGGGGGTCAGGGTAGGGGCCCAGATGTCGGAAAGTAAGAAGAAGTGCCAGAAAGCCCTGAGCTGTCATCTCAAAAATGAAAGAAAAACAAAACTTGGATGCAAGTGCATTCAAACAGACAGATGTGTACAACAAAAAAAAAAAAGGCCGGAGCTAACAAGCATAAGCACATGAACAGCTGTGAGGTAAATCTGATGAGGTTTAGTGAAGAATGACTTCCCAAAGCTGAACTCCATGTAGCACCACCTCTGACATTTATCTGGCTGCAGTTGACAGGATGAGCACATGCTCCAAATGTTAAGCACCTCCAGCTGCGCTTTAGTGTTAAGGACCATTGTTGACTTGTAACAAGGGAGGGTTCTGATTGTTAAACAAAAAAAAAACAAAAAAAAACAGTACTTGCTTTTAATTTTTGTGAAAGCCAATTTGATATAGACCTTAACATCAAAGTTTTACACTTTGAAAGCTAACATTTTAACATTTGGGCTGCAAACTCAGTGCCTTAAGTACAGTTCACATTTTGCTATGTTACAGCCACAGATTTCAGAGTATTTTTCACGGGATATATGAGACAAACCTAATGAAATCATAGCTATGAAGTGGGAACAAGTTAATTTATGGTTTTCAAATGTTTTAAAAAATATTTTCAAAAGCTTTGCATGCATTTGTAGTCAGCCCCCATAGTTGAGACTTTGTAGAACAAACTTTTATACCTTTATGTAAAATATTCAGCTGATATATATATTTTTATCCATAATTAATTTGTCAATGAACTGTTAATTCATTTAATGATGTTAGTTGGATTTACATCTGGAGTGAGGTAGGGCATACTGGCCAGAGCTCCTTCATCCCCTCATTTTTAACACTCTACTTGCTAAGTCTATCATTTTGGGTAAATGGCCATGTCTTGGTAAGTTTGCAGTCGTACCATCATTCTTTCTATTTTTCAAATGATAAATTAAACATCAGATATCTAGTACTTAGGATAACATTTTACAATCTAACATTGACTTAAACATCTCCACAGCTTTATTCCTAACTTGTCTGGTGTAGTCCTTGGTCTTCATGATGCCATTTGGTCATTAATGTTTTGTAATGAAACTTTGATACGTTTACAGAACTGAGATTTAATCGCACACAGCTCAACGTACAGATCAACATTATTTACTACCTTCTGTGGATAATTAAGTTTACTGGATTAATTTATGGGTATTAAAGTGAAGGGGGATGACTGCAGAAATATGCCACAATTCTTATTTGTAAAAAGAAAGGAAAACCGTGCGTTACCGTTTCCTTTTTAATTTATAAAGATGTTTTGTTGGTTTATAAGATAACATCCAACAAAAACACTTTGGAGAAGTTTGGTGTTGTAATATGACAAAATTTAAAGGTCAAGGGGGAGAAATACTTTTGCAAAGTACTGCACATTAAAAACCCCCAGCAACATTTCACTAATCAGATAAACAGATTTAATTAGCATGTATGCTAATCTCAACAATCTGTTCGTAAAACGCGTTCATTCTCTAGCTTTACATTTAAACAAAGGACGGCAACAGGTGCAGTCAGTGGAGTTTAGATTTGATAAAGTTGCATCACATGATTTGAAGCAAGAAGGCAGTTCTGTGAAAAAGTTTCTGAAACCATAAACAACCAAACTGTTAACCTGGGTTAAGAGCATGTTTGGCAACTTTGGGATGGAGAGAAAAAAAAAATCACATGAAAAAGAAAAATTGTTCACTTGCTTTGCGCCCACCCCCTTGTCATAAGATATGGATGTCCCGTAAGGTTATTTGTGTTTGCTGGGGATTGAAGTGCTCAACTGGATTAAAAACATACTGCATATGTTTGGAAATCTGTTTCCCTGGGCGTATGAGTGGAGTGAGCGAGCGTGAAGCAGCAGCTTGCGTCTCCTCCAAGAGAGAGGGCAGACACTCTCATCATTAGCCGGGCTACAATGTGCTCCTCTACCTGCTCCAATCTGCACAGCCAGGCTCCACTCTGACGCCAGACAGATGTTCCCACCACGAGGTGCAAAGTATTTAGAGGGGGAACGAGAGTGAGCAGGAGAGAGGCAGAAGAATGGAAATATTCAGCAGAGCACACAATAAGAGTTTAATTATGAATAATACTATTGCTTCTTTGTTCTCGCAGTGCAGCTAGTGGTGGTTCGACTGGCCTCTGGGAGACCGTTTTTGGCTTCCATATGGGGGCAGCTGTCTGTCAGAAAAATTAACACTTAAAATCATTACATGCACAGTAGGTACGGTTACAGAAAAAAACAACAATGCAAGAATATGTATGGGCTGTTTCGCAAAAACAAACTCCAGGGCTTCTGCAAACATTCAAAATGTAATCTAATCATTTTATGCTCCTAAGATCCTTTAAAAAAAAAAAATCTTAAAGTGTCACTTGTGATAGTCTTCAACATGTAAGAACATGCCATGCTCAAAGGTGTATGATGGCCACATTTCACTCATTTATTTTTTAAAATACATAAAATAAATTATATAAATAAAATAAATGCAATTCTAGAGCTCTGGTGCTAAGCAAAATCTGACACATTGGAATTATTAATCACACTAAAACTGTGGAGTTTTATTGTTTTTTTTTGGGGGGGGTGGATGAGAGCTTTTGTCCTCATCACCAAACGGTGTATATTAAAAATAAGAGACAAAACAACCAAAGTGTTATCATTTCAAGAGTTTAGCACCAAATTAAAAGCTGTAAAGAGGTTACACGTCTAATAGTTAGCAGTTAAAGGACATGTTGAGGTGTGGAGCAGATGATCTCTGCAGGCCGCAGAATTCACAAACACAAAGCCAGCTGGTCTAATATCGTCACAATACTCCACTGTTAGTGTTTGCTTGAGCTGCAGAAGAACACAGGCTCCTTCCTCTTTTGGGAGCTGCAACAATAGAGGATGTTAAAGCATGCATATCCCCCCCGTGCACTATAATAATCAGATGTCCATCTGGCCTTCAATAATCATACGATTGAGTCCCATTGATAGATTGTATTGGGGAACCAAAAGATCACACAATATGCTGAGTAAACAGAACTTAAAGTGACCTTATCTAGAACTGATTAGGAGATTCTGAATTGTATAAACAAAAAACAAAACCTGACCTTCAACTTTGTGTTCACAAAGAAAACATTCTAAGAAAGATTAATTTTGCAGTGACACACCTTTAAGCAAGGGACGTCTTAGGTTACACATAAGTAAAACCTGATACTACGTAACAGCAATGAACATCTTTTTTTATTCTTAAGAGCACGGGAGATAATTTTACTACTGCATTAAGGAGAAAAAAGTATCTCTTAGTGTTATGTTTATATAAACTGACTCATTCGGATCCAAATGACTTGCTTGTTGCAGTAATTATTACTGCAAGTCCTCACCGGAACATCTGTATTGATTTAGACTCCAGGAGAGCAGAGAGAAAGAGGGAGAGGCTCACAATCTGGAATTTGACTCAGAGAGCGAGACAACAATCTGTTGTACGCTTATTTTGGTAATTGTCCATAATTCATGTGAAAACGCGGGTGCGTGTTGAAGAATATTCTAAATGACTGTTTTTGTAGCTCAGAGGGTCAATCATAACAGGCAGCTGCATTGAAAATGCATATCCATCATCTAATAATGTTATTCTAAAAGCAAGTGGACAGCTGGTGAGAGAAGACAAGACATCCAGCCACACAGTTTGCACTTAATTGGTGGAATAAATTGTTCTTGGCAGACCAAACTAAAGATGTGATAAAAGACTTGACAGTTGATATAAACATAAAATTATGATTGTTTATTGTTTGTAACTTCTGCATTGTTATTCTGCATGCTTGTAAAGATGTGCTGATGCTGGTGTTTGTGACCTACAACAAGCAGCTGAGACAAGGCAACAAGTGAAGACAGCTGCAGAAATGGCAAAAAGCAAGGTGTAGGTTTAACATTTACATCTTATTTTTTCTTTTATGTGTGAAATAGATTTTCTTTTTGTTTTGTTGAGTAGAGCATTGTTTTCAGACTAGCTGCATGTTGCAAACATCTCACACTCGCAGTGTTTTACGGTTCGTTGAATTTACCAGGAAAATAATTGAGTCCTGGAAGTTGGAAGACCTCTTTGCCATCACCCCAATCTGTAGCTGTCGCCACAGTTTCTGTCAGATTCAACTCAGGACTCTGGTTGGGTCATTAACATAACATCCAGTCCAAAGATGCATGTTGGTAAAAAATAAAATACTTAATAGACTTGTACTGCCCAAAATTATGAATAATTATAGCTCTATATTAAACCTTTAATAATGTTTTAGAATTGTTCTAAAACAAATCCCTCCCATTGAAATAAGTAGCTTGCATAATGTGATTTATTATTGCTAAATGTTCTGTTGATCACCACCTTCCCCCAAGGTTTAAATATATTTGTACATCTTTAAAGGCAATAAGTTTATAGGACATAAAATTAAGACATCTTACAATGTCAATGGACGAATATAAAAGCTGACAGCAAAGATTTTTATAACTTCTGTAAGACAAATAAAAAAATCTAATAGAGAATATTGTACAGAAAACAGCCCTGTCAAAGGGTCTTATTTGGTTAAAAGTTGCCCATTAAATCATCCCATGTCAGGAAGCAATATTTACGTCTACGTTCTCTATAATGCTGTGGGTAAGCAGCACAGAACCTGGCAACAAGTATTCAAATATTACAAGTCGTGCTCTCCAGAGAGTTCTGGCATGGCTGACATAAAGCAAGGAGATCCTCAACACATGCTTTGTTAAGTGAAGAGCCATGTGTTGTGTTCGTACTCGAAGCAGAAGCGAGCAAAGCACAAACACACGAGGCACTTCAGCGTGTCCTTGTTGCTTCTTTTTCTTCTCTAATGAGACTTTAACTGAGGGATCGGCTTAAATGTGCTGCGGCTCGCTGCTCGGTCCAGGCTGACCTCACCTCGCTTTCGGCTGAATTATGGAAATCTTTATCTTTACAACTCCAAAGAGTACACAGTAATTATGGATACATCTTCAAACCAGGGCAAGGTTGTATGACCCTGGACCCATGAATATATATGAAGAGAATATGGCTGCTGCAGCTCATATTATTTGACTTGTTGAAAAAGTAAAACACAGATCCGTTTGGCATTTGAAATCATGACCTCAGAGTTAAAATCAACAAACATGCCGAGAATATTATCGCGCAGCACTCTTTACACTTTAGAAGACGGAACTAATTATTCTTTAATCAGCACTCATTAATTTGCTGATGTATGTGTTCATTCACAAATTCAAAAGACTTGAGCTTGAAGCAAAATCCGACGTGTTCAGATTGACACTTGAAACAAAATGGAGGTTGTGTCATGTCACCTGGCCACCGTGGTCAATTAAACACCTCCCACTACAGCTGCCTTCACTCAAAAGGCTCATTAACCCTTCTGACCAACCACCAGTCACAATCAGAAAAACATCTCATCACATTGGCCAATCCAACATGGGCAGAGCAGGTCAACACCCACACAAGTGACAGGAAAATGAATTGCTTGAGAGAATGTCGTCTATCTGAAGGCTTGAAAGATATTCGTTTATTCACAGCTGGTGAATATACCGGGCTTTCTTCACAGGCTTGAGAATAAAAATTAAAGGTGAAATTTCATGAAGTGGAAATGATTACGTTTCTTCTTTTAGCAGTATACCAGTCTGTCCTTAAAATGAGGTAAATACTGAGGTAACTACTATGTTGTTTACATAACATGGACCAAACCAACTTTAGATACAAGTTTAAATTTAACAAATGAGGCTTGTTTGTCAGACTGGAAGTACCTTTTAAAAACAACCTTTTTGCAGGTATGAAACATGCTTTATTCAAGTCCACATTTCTATATCAAAAAGGTTTTTCTACCTCAGCCTCTGATGAAATCACATGAGGAAAGAACTAGCTACTAAAATTTATTTTACAGAATTACAAGCCAATCTCAAACCTTAAATTCATCAGTAAAATAATGGCAAAAGGTGTGTTTCAACACCTAAATAAATGTGCTCACCACAGTATGGAGACGGCCCTCAAAGTGTTCAACGACCTCCACATAAATAAAGAACCACAATGTTGGTTCTGTTGAATCAGAGAAGCATTTGACACTATAGACCATGACATATTTTTGAAGCAACTGGAGAGCTCGGTTGAATTTGCAGGTAAAGTGCTTTACTCATTTGAGTCTTTTCTAAAGAACTCGGGCTTCTTCTTTTCATCGGACCAGACAAAAATCCCATTCGAGGTACCCCAAGGTTACAACTTGGGCCCCTCTTAAGTATTATCTACACGTCCCAGATAGCTCAGGTCAGAACAATTAATAATATTAGTTATCATAATTATGAAGATGATACATTATGATGAGATCTAGGTGTAATAATGGACTCAGATCTCAAACTTGAGACAAACACTTAACTTTAGCTCAAATGAGTTTTCCAAATAAACAGCATCTCAAAGCAAACAAGCAAGCCGGTTGCAATGTGGCATCAGGACAACAAATTCAGAACTCTGCTTTACCATCAACTATTTATTAGTAGAGCTGACGGGGTGTGTGAGCAGGACGGCCTGAGACCTACCTCAGAGACTCCAGTTTTGTCAGAAGGAAAGGGCCACATTAAACTTCTGACCGTCTGTAGAAGGATGCTCAAAATGTGTGATCCAAGTCAAAGGCAATTCTACCAGCTATTTTAGAAAAAATAAGTTCTAAATTTAATTAAAAAAAAAAAACATTATTCTTACGTTTATCAAATTGGATTTAGTTTGATAATACTAACTGCCCTAACATGGTTAATCTGATTTAATGTACCAGGCAGTGAGGAAAGAGGGTTGTGTGTGTTTTTTTATGTAAATACACACTCATGCACCATAGTATTTAATAGTGCCACCTGTGATATTATCAACTCGTATTCAAAAAAAGCAAAAATAGCATCTTGTTTTCCTTCAGTGTTTTTTTGAAAACTTTATTTTTGTGATATACTGGGAATCCATACCTGGGATTTTATTGTTAATATACATAAGTTAGAGAGAGAGAGAGAGAGAAAAAAAACACCATTGGATCTTTAATGCGCTTGCCAGCACGGCTGCAAAAATGATTTCCTGAGAGCAATTTTATGCAGAACAAATCAAAAAACGCTAATTTTAAACCTGTTGTGAGCTCTTCGCAAATTCAACACTTTTGGATCTTTGAATCGATGTGGCACTCAGTTTAAAAACCAAGTCTTTTAAAAAAAATTAAAGGGAGCAGCGACACATCTCTGAAGCAGCTTTGTGATCTTGCTTTTCAGACCCCTAGTTTCTAATCTACTGGGTTGATCTCCCAGTTCCCAAGGGATTATAAAAAATGTCTGCAAACCTCAAAATATTTGAGGCAATCAACAACTCAACATGCATTTGGCGTTAGAATGCAAGAATGCGAAAACACAAGCGAATGGATAAAAAGGAGTGAAATACGAAGAGAAATAAGGGGATCGGAGCCGTGCCCATTTCGGGGGTGTAAAATATGGAGAAGTGTGGATCATTGGGGGAGCTGCTCTGCCTGGGGGAACAGATGAAGGGAGGACACTCTGCCAAGATCTCTCCACTGAAGGGGGAGCTGAGGGACTGGAGCACTATGGGAGGAAAAGTGTGCGCCTCGCATGCTGCTCTCCCCAATCTCAGTCTCACACGCTCGCATTGACACGTCCCAGGCACTGCGCAGCAGAGGGAAATTGCTGCTGACAGGGCCTTGCAAACTTTCACAGCCATTTAGAAAGACTTACTCCCACACTTTTGTCACAGGCATTTATTGCACAAGATACATGATATGAAAAATTAACATTTTCAAACTTGGCACCGTTTTTTTGTAACCTAGTTCGGCTTAAAAAACCATTCATAATTTTTCGGCTTTACGATCGGCCCTGATGCAGATGTAAACATGAGATGTGCCAAATGAGACCATGAGATTATGAAAATGCACACTTTGAGGAAAAAAAAAAAAAAAGCAAGCAACCAAACACAACTTTGTAAATTTCGATGATACTGTATGACTTTCTAATCCAATAAAAAGCACCGCCTGTATCACCATCGGCAAAACCAAAGAGGTGAAGGAGCAGAAGTTCTGGGAGACTTACTGTACCTCTATGTTCACAAGCAGCCAGTGTCTCCAGTAAGAAGGGTGCTGGGAGCGTCTGGGAGCATCAGGATCAACCATCACCAGGACGTACATCTTTTTCTACATGTAAACATACAAACATTTACACATTATTACTTTTTAAACACAGGCAGGCATGGTTTTATTGGCTTCAAAACCGGCTCTAATAATTGCCTTAAGTGTGTTGTTTATAGTTATTTTTGGATTCAGTTTTGTGATTCAGTTGTCGAGTTTCTTCTTGCGTCATTAACTTTATTTAATAAGTTTGAGGTTCATCAATCAACCAATCAAAGCAGAGGTACTGATTCGTAATAATGCATCAAAATTAAGAAATGCCACCATCTTTAGTCTAAGAAAACATTAACTAACAGAAGGCACTTTGATTTACTTTTGTGAGTTTTGTAATGAAAGGTTAGGGACGCATGTTTTGATGCACAAATATGGAAAATCCTGTAACTGCTTCATTTTCTGTTCGCTTCAAAACTGCCACCTCTGTCTAGAAACCTGCAGAAATTTATTCCCTCCATTAGGTGTTTATTGGCCTGAGAGAAAATTCTCAGAATCGATATCAGCCAGGAAAAGCAAGATCAGTGCATCTCTCCAACAACCTCCCAAAATAAGATTTATGACTTTTCTTTCATTATCAAATTTAACTGTCAAGCCTAAAATATTGGCTTAACATGAAAAAACTATTTTAAAAGTGAGAAATATGTGAGAACATCAACTGTAGCTGATCATCTTATTCTTTTCTCAAACAAGCGCCGTCCCTTCTGTCATTACTTAAACTTAATATCTTCCCTGTGACATAAACAAAATGACAACATTTTGGATGCGACACCAGAATCGTCTCGTTAACATATTCACAGTAACTTTCTGCCACTCACCAAGTATCTTTATACCCCTCAATCTGTCAATGGAGAGAAAAAGCATCTTAACTAACACTTGATCACAGTTATTGGACGATGATTTGGCGGCTTAATTGCCGGAAAAAAAAAGATCTTCATTCTGTCTGTCCCTAAAAGTTAGAGAATTATGAGAGCAGATTGAATTATTGCAAGAGCACATTTGTCATCCCTGGTCTGGTGCCCAAAATCTGCCAGACCATATGATGGGCTTTTTTTTATTTTGTTCACTTCCTCTACAAACAGCGACACAGTGTCCCTCTTACAGTATATGCACTTTCAATTGAAGCAGAGACCATAATGATATCAGCACGAACACATAAAAAAACAGGTGCCGCTTTTCTTACGTTCTGATGCCGACTGCCAAATAACACTGTTGGCGGTGTGGTAAAACATTTTCAAAGGATCAAATGCTTCCCTGTAAACAGAAATCTTAAATTTATGTTTGTTTTGTCCTATGAAGACATTCTTACAGGCCTCTGAAAATTATCCTAAGCCGATGTACTTGAATGAGATAAAGAAGTAGTCATGTATTTTTTCTGCAGATGCTCATTTTCAGAAGGATTCTCTGCCTACCTGACAAGCAGTAATATGCGTAAACAACTAAGCCTAATAATAGGATAATACTGTAGTCTCAGTGATAGTGCCTGCAGGTAACATCCAGACACACCAGTAACAATAGAGCCTCCTCCACAGCCTGTCAAAAGTGACTCTATATCAGTGACCCCCCCGGGCAGCTTACCAACCATGACCTGTTGCCTTCTCCAGAGTTGTAATCCTCATTTTTACATGTTTGCTACCAGGCAGGAAAAAAAAAAGTGTGATAATGTAGTTATACTAATATCTAAGTCAGACCCCGATGCTTTCAGAAATAGCACGGTTTCAAACAACAGCGCACGCACACACAGCCTAAAAGGCAAATTAAGCTTTTAATTTAAAAAATGACCTCCAGTCACAATTACTATTGAACAAAATTGCGCTTTCTTGGATATTTCATGAAAATTACCCTGCATGCAGATACATGATATAGGATATGTTTAGATTTTTATGAAGCTAAATTTAGTACAATACTAAAAGTGCTTCACATTAATTTCCATCAGTAACAAGAGAAAAAAACAAACAAAAAAACACCAACCTATTTATGGTGGCCGTTGAATTTCTGTGATTTCCGCATATATTTAAAACTTGAATTTCTACCTGTAACATTTCTCTAGCTGCTAGTCCAGCTGGCATGGACAGCGAATATAATACAAGAAGCTCCCATCAAGCTTGCACTTCACACATTGTGGCATGTACCCTTCTCTCTTATGCGGACATTTTTTTTCCCTCCATCTGTCAAAATTCACATTAATTACACACAGATATGTGTGAAAGACTCCAGGGAAAAACAGATGCATACTCTGCCATCTGAAATAATTTCTCAGGGCTAGAGCAAACTAAATGTATATCAAAACGCTCCGTCCTGGAAGGGACACAATTTCCCTTAAAATGCAGAGCTTGTTTTGCTGTCTTACTCCTCGGGATCATTAAGTTACTCATTAAGATTTTCACCTTGATGATTATGTAAAATTAACCTACGCTGCAGCTATTTAAATCGAATATTTAGGATTAACTAGCACTTAAATACTTGGTGTCTAGCAAAGGTATTCATATCCCTAAAACTTATTTTGTCCGATTACAACCACAAAGTAGTGGGAAGAAAATGATAGATTTTTTTTCCCTCAAAATATTCTCAGTGCTTTTGGATTCAGTCCCCATGAATTAATACTTTGCAAAAACACTGGTTTTTGACTTTGACTGGGCCATTCTGACATATAAATATACTTTTATCAAAACCATTGTGGATAGGTGAACATCGGCGCTATTGTTAAACCTTTTTTCTTCCAGGATCACCCAAAATTTATTCCATCTATCAACTGTCTGACCAGCTTCTCAGTCCTTACTGAAGCCTCCCCACAGCACTATGCTACCACTACCAGGCTTCACAGTGGGGAAGGTATTTTCATGCTGATGTGTAGTTATTTTTCCTCAACACATGGTATTTTGCATACAAAGCCGTGTTCTTTGTAGACTCTATATTATTTGTGACAAAATATAAACTGAATGGCTTTTTTATTCACACTTTTCCAAAAATGTCAGTTTTGTGGTTCCCTCGACTGTCTTGTCAGTTTTGGTGGACAGCCATGTTTTGGTAAGTTACCAGTTTTCCTTTACTCTATTTTCATATGATCAGTATCAATGATAAATGTATGAAGTTGTACACAGCACTTCCTTTTTGTCAAGTTTTGTAATCTTACACTGTTCTTCCAAATCAGAATAAATTCCTTATCTTACCTCACAGCTCTACATATACTACACATGCATTAACTGTATATAACCATATACAGATGCCCTCATTACTAATTAGGTGACTTCTGAAAGCACGTGGTTGCACTGAATTTTATTTAGGGATATTAGAGTAAAAGTGCCAGAATTTAAATGCATGCCACACTTCTCAGAATGACAGTTTAAAAAAAATTGCAAATCTTCAAGGTTATAATTAAATTAATTAGATATAATCTTGTGTTGGTTTATCACATGAAATTTCCATAAAACACAGTAATGTCTGTGGTTGTAATGGACCAATTGTGCACAATTTCAAATGGGAGTGAAGACTTTTTCAAGACACTGAATACAAAATATCTTTGTTCACTTTGCTGCACATCCCAGATTTAATTTACATGTTTACAGAAAGGCTGGGGGTCAGCTCCCAAATGGCTAAATGTCATAATAATGAGAATCTGAAGCAGAATAGAAATCTGTTCAGGTATCACAGAACTCTGCCGGGCCATTATGCAGCAGGGGATGTGAGAGCCTTGGGTAAAAACTGGAGGCGGGGGAAGATTGAGCCTCCATTCTCTTGGGATTAACCTCCCACTGCCTGCTGTGATCACAGCAAAACGGTCCACTAAGACCACACCTCAGACGCCGCCGGCTCAAATCAACCCTGCAGACTGGGAATCTCTGACACTGGCACTGGTTGGTGGTAGAAAGAAAAAAAAAAAAAGGACCTGCCTTCATTAAGAGCCTTGAAGTAATTTAAATGTAACCGAAAGAAATTTATGTATCAAAAAATGTATTTACAATACTCCATGACAATATAATCAAACAGATAGGACTTTGGCTAAAAAGGAGATACCAAAGAACAAAGGCATGGGGAAACCAGAGCCTCCAAGGATGAAAATCTACTTGATTACCTCTGTGTGAACTCTGCTGGGGATGAGAGTGAGAGAGATGGCTAATCACTGCTCTCGTAGAGAAGATCTGCAAACTGATGACACTACGAAGGGTGAGGGTGAGTTAGTGAGAGGGAGGGAGAAGGAAGAGGCCCCTCTGTGAGTTTACAAGTTTATACTTTATCCATGACCCACCACCAAACTATGTCATCTGTGCAGAAGTCCATTAATATGCCTATTGCTTTGCCCCGTGTCTGCTTTAGCCATTGCATGCAGAGCAAACCATGTGCAACTTGATGATCAACTGTTCTCAGTGCTGAAACCAGAGCAAAGCAATGCATTGATCCCAAATCCCTGTTTAAGTAGCAAAAATACTTGAACTCATTTGGTAATTAACAGGTATCTGTGTTGTGATTAAGAGACGGCCATGGCTTAACAACCATCGACTGCAGCTTAGAGTGAGGTGAAGGATCAATCTGCAGAAACAGAAAAATGGGAGCTTTGAAGCAAAAGCTGAAGTAGATTTGTCTGAGGAAGGATAATATAAGCAACAGTTTCTGTTTTTGCAGGATAACAGTCTGATCTCAGAAAGTTTATAATTGAAAAGTTAGTTTATGAAAGTAATTCAATTCAAAAATTGAAAGTTTTTTTCACATAGCTGCTCATCTATAAATTAGGCAAGAAAACGGGCCTGTTCATTGATTCCTTCAAGTAGAGTATTATTTCTGTAAGTTTCTCTTATTGGTCTTTTGAAATATTCAAACCTTCTAAGGAACTTCCTTTACATTTAAATCATTTAATTTAACAGAAAAAAACACTTATGTATATTACTAAGTGAAAGTATGAGTTTCGTTTTCTCAATTGAATAACTAAAATAAATTTGTTAATTCGTTAATTAATTGAGATATACCTGTATTACAGTAACTTAATTTCTCAATCAGCTATGATCCAAAATAAAACAAGACATTGTTGACAAAATGTGTTGATTTAGAAGCAGGAGACAAATGAGTGAAACAAAAATGGATGCTCACAGAGGAAGTTTACTGCCATTAACACTGTTGGGGTCAGAAGATGAGGTTAAACGTGGTAAAGGGGGTCAGAGGTCAGCCTGGTAGCAGTAATTGAATCCAGAGAAGAGACTAAAGGACTACAGAGATGAGACGGCAAATCCAGGGAGGCTGTGGCACTCACCTGTAGGTCACCAACCTTCCAGGTGTGAAGGTCCTCATTGCCATTAATAACAGCACATCCCCCGCAACTCATCTGTAGCACCTTAGGAACCTTATTGCTGCTCAGTACAAGCAGTATTAATACCTCAGTTTTCTGCATTTTAACACACAGAGTGAATATATGGTTTTGCCAAGAAGACAACTGTCAGATAATGTGATGAACAGTGCGATATAAAACTCATTTATGATGTTCAACTGCAGTGGAGAAAGCCTAGTGTGCACCGATCAACCACTGCGTAATTTAAAGTGGTTAATAAATTCATATTTATTTAGGGACGATACTTAGATTGGCTGTCATATAAAGTAAAGTCCACAAGTTTTCTAATAGAACATCAAATTGTGATAAGAGTATTGATAATTTAGTAGTTACAATGGATTGACCCATTTATGTCCAGACACAAATTGAACCTGAATCTGTTGCACAACCTAAAGATTGATGTCCATCTAATCTGAATGAGCTTAAATTACTTTGTAAAGAAGAACAGATTTAAGTCCCTAAATGTTCACCACTATAGAGCCATACCCAAAAACACTTGCATTGTTTGCAGCAGTATAACTGACTCAGGGTGGCTAATATAAATGCATGCCACACTTTTCAGAATAAATCCCCCAAAAATAAAAATTAAGTTTGTGGTTGTAATGCGACAAAATTGGTCAAACTTTAATGAGTATGAAAACTTTTGCATGGTAATGGAAACATTTCACAACAGTCAATCTCAGCTGCAGACCCTGATTAATCATTGATGATCAACAAGACACAAAATAATGACATACACAGAGTGTAGAGATGGTTCAGTGTTTTGTACCAAGCGATTTAGATGGTAGTGTGCGCCGCTCACTACCTCCAAACCTGCCTATTTTTAAACGCAGCGTCCTCCCACACAGGGATGGAGTGTGAAGTGGCTTATAAATCCACACTTTGAGGAGCCACATGGTCAGAGGAAAGTCACGTGTGGATACAACTGCATATTCTAGGGCCACACAGCTACTAGATTTCTGCTCGGTAGCCAAACAGAAAGAGCGGATGAGCTATGAAGAGGCAGCAGTTCAAGAGAAATCAGAGCAGAATACAAACACAAGTTTACATAATAGCATAATCTTGTTTTCCTTTTGATCATAGAAATATGCAAATATGCTGTATTTTAATCAAATTAACACATGACAGAAGGAAAGATGAGACAATGAAATACATTTCATGGCCTACAGTACAACTGTGTTGTTTCCCACTCAAAGTAAATTCGATTTTGCCCCTAACCTTAAAATAAATAAATAAATGCACAGCTCCTCGATAAACTAACAGTTAAAGGCAGTCTCTCCTGAACTTTGTTTTTTAAGTCTTGCACTTCTGATCTGCAGTTTGTAACTGCAATAAATCCACTGCTAACAGAAAGATGGTTCACAGTCTGATTGAAGCTTGAGGGGGGTGAAGGAATTAGTAGCAGCCTGAGGAATCGTTTCTGCATTTCTCTCAACATTGAAGACTTCTTTCAGCGCACCATGTTTGCGAACACAGCCGTGCTCATGTTAAGCTTATTAGTCACCCTGGATGCGATCTTGCTAGCTGAGGCTTTCAACACTTTCTAGTGGTGGCTTTACACACATACACCTACTCACTACTGTGAAAGCATTTCTGCAAAATGCACATGCTCAGACACAGTAACTACCACTAACAGGTACACCGAAGTAGCAAGTGGCCAGGTGCCGGAAAAGTGAGCCTCCGTCTGTGCTAAATGAGGCAAAAGGGAAATATTTTTGTTGTGTAGTTTGACTGCTGAGAACACAAAGTCAAACAGGGCAAATTGCAGCTCTGGATTCATATCCATAATTAATCTGTCAGCCATGTCACACACCAGGAGTCAAAGATCTGCTATTTTTCTGTTATTTTACCACCAAGACGGCTGTAAAAGTTCAAGTGTGAGCACATTCTCACTTTTTCTGCAACATATCTAGGAATCAAGTTTCTGAGAGGTTTTTAGTAGACGCATGCAAAGTTAATAAATATCCACTCGCTTCAGCAAATGTGCATTTGAAAACGTCAAGTTTAGATAGGAAATGATAAAAAATTACTTGTGTTGTGAAACGAATCTAGTTGTGTTTGTCACATTTTATTTTGGCAGCTACTGAAGAGTGAAAGACAGAAAAAAAAAACGTTATCGGTCTTATTTCGACAGACTGTCTATGATTTCACATTGTGCGGATAAAATAGATAAAGGAGTGCGACAGTTGCACTTTGCGGAGCTGTCGCAGAAAAGCATCATGAAGCAGACACAATTCTGAAGACGAAGGGAAACATGCTGCCATGGAGGGAGCTCAGTTGTAAGCACTCTGACACCCATTCCTATTTGGCCAATGGAGCTGTTAAAGGTGTCAGGGCTGTTCACAGGCACTGCGTGTTTCACCAGCCAAGATGGCTTCCACCTTTTTTCTATCATGATTAATTATGGTTTCTGATGGTAGTACAGTGAGAAAGTGTAAATTATTCCCACATTTTCTTGTGTGCCCTTCGTTCAGTCACTTTTGTGTAGGAAGATGCTATTGACGCCATCCGTGGAAGCCGACCAAAAGGCATCTACATGGGGTGGCAAACTCTTGTGCCTATTAAAGGGGTGGAAGTGGTGGCGATGGTGGTGGGTCCCTGTCGTGTGGGCTGAACCTAGTCCAGACTGCCAGTTGAACGGCCGGATTTTCCAGTATGGAAGTCTTATTTCAGTGGGCGAAGCTGGGTGTTGAGAGACTGGGAGAGAGGACAGCCCAGGGCTTGGAAGCTCGAAAAAGAATATTTCAAACAGACAAGCACCGTCTGTGTTCCAGTGTCACCAGCCCACCCGTCTGACAATCGGGGCCATGTCATCACGGGTTCTGAGTAATTCAAGAAGCGATTAGGGAGATGTGGCGATTTCAGACGTCAGAGGTCCCAAAAGCAGAAATCGCACTGAAGGACATATGACCTCAGAGTTTGAGACTTGGACAATAAATCATGATGGTTTTAACTTTTTATTTTCTTTTAATTAAAACAAGTCAAAATTAATAATTGATTGTTCATTACATGGAAATTGAGTGAAAAAGATTTTATCCAATGAGAAAACTAAATGCGTTTAAAAAGATGCATGTGCAGAGCAATTCTCGACAGTGTTTAAGTTTAAGACAGTTTCATCCCTCATGCCATAAGTAAACTAAACTGCCATTAGTTTACTCTATTATATATATTTACATCAATACTTTATTATTTAATTAGTATTATTGAAGCCTTGCAACAAAATTTCTTTCAATTTGTATTTTTTTAAATGTACGATTGAATGACAAACTGTCTATATCTAAAAAGAAAATAATTTCCTGAAGCTGCAGATCAGTGAGGAGAGAAGAAAGAACTCCTGTGATTGGCCAACTTCATGCTCCCTTTTACTCACTGGGTGGGCAATATAAAGGAACTTATAATTTGCCCAAAAGTACACTTTTATTTGGTTAATCGTTCCCCATTAGAGGGCTTGGGTTTAAGAGAAAGTACCCAAAGATGCTGAATCCCATCAAATCAAGCAACATTATAATTCTGCGATACATTATCCTTCTGAAATGTGAGCCATGTTGTGTTAGCATAACAAGATGCTCTTTATTTCTTATTCACTCATCATTAATGTGCGCTATTCTTCTAGTACTAGCAACCCTTTTTTGAGTGTGCACTAACGGCAAAGAAACCTCCAGACTTTTAAACCCAGAGGACGAGAGTCCGCCGTCTGTCTGAAAGGGACCACCATGGCCCGAGTGAAGCAGTGTTGTTCAGATGTGTCTCTAAGACAAAGTGACAGAAGGGAAGGTACAGCGCATCCCAGGAGCAGCTGATTCTAGCGTAGGGGTTGGACCTAACCAGCACTTTGTCCTATTGTCATGAGGGGATGATGATGTAAATGCTGGCAGGCCTCCTTGTGGTTTGTAACTCAAACCTTTCCGCAAAATTACGCTTGGTTTTCTTCAACCATGAAAATAATCTCCTGGTTTACATCTGAGAATTAAACAAGACTGTTGTCAACGTTTAGGTTTTTCCTCAGCATTTTCTTCTAGAAAAAGAGCCCATCTGCTGTCACAATGCTCAAACACTATTTCACAGGAAACTTTGGATCAAGCAGCCTGCTAACAAGGAACACTGACATCTGGCAGGGGTTTGGGGGGCACGTGCTTTCTTGTTCCTGAAAATGTTCAGGCTGCTGTAGATTCTCAGTCATCCGAGGGGATGACTGAGATGAAATGTTATTTTTAGCAATATTACCACAACTAAATATTTTCCTGATATTATGCAGCTTGAATAACCAGTTAAACTGGATTCTTCATGGGACTGAAGTCCTTGAAGATTGCTCATAGTTGTTATAAATAACAAAAGCACAGCAAAGTCATTTAACTACAGTATAAGTCTGAACAATAGGAACAAACACATCCACAATACAGGGCTTTACTTTGAAGCCTCAACAAAATCCACAGTATGGTGCATTGCATACAAACACGGCTCAAAAAAAAAAATCCTTAGTTTGGAGAACAGGCTGAAATCAAATGATTCCTTTGACAGATCATTTTGTGCATGTTGATATATTTAGTGCTGTCAGAGAGGACATCACAGAGAATGGCACTTACATCACAATGCAAAAACTGTTATCAGAGGAGGTACAGGTTTATGGTTCAAGGGCTCGTCCATTCATTGAGAACAAGCTCAGCGTCTCTGCCTGACACACTGATCAAGACAGCACAAATAAAACAGCTCCACAGCTCCATCTTTGCCTCTCCCCTAGGGAATAATATAGCACCCATCTGAATGTGGCACATATTGAATCAATTCCAGCGTTGATGATTCATTTGAATAAATCACCCTGTTTTAATTTTTTTTTCTTTTTTTGCCAACTTGCACGGATACTGAAATAAGGGGAAAAAAACAACTGAAGAGAGGAGAGACAGGTGACAGTAGTGTAAAGGACCGCTAATCCTCAATCCCTTTTCAAGTAGCAATTAATGACTACAGAAATAATCTCCATATAGATGTTGTTGCAATTCTTTTTTTTTTTCTTTTTTTGGTCAAACAACCTGGATAACTCGTGCAGATCAAAGCCAGAGGCAACGCGGCTGCAGCCAGAAGCCAGAAAGGATCTTATACTGGATTTGCATAGATGAATGTACAGCAATAATTCAAGTAGGAGAAAGGACAGATGCTGGTTTGACCCGTTATAAATTCTCCATCTGATCATTTAATATCGATTAAACTTGGTCTAGCGAGATAGATTTTTCAAATATGGCTCATCCTTCTGACAACTCTCTATTAAATCTGAAGAAATATCAAATATTTCAAGGAGAAAAAAACAAAAAAAAAAACAAAAAAAACTTTCGATGTGTTCCACATAAAGATGCACGGGATCAGCCTATTGGCAAATATGAAAAATCAGCAGCTTGTGCGATGAAAGGGTTATATCCGTATTCAAGCTAAGAGACATACTCTAACATACACAGACACAAATCCTGTTGAGCAGAGCTGAGCACAGATACCCTACCAGCCCTCCGAGGCACAATTAGGATTTCATGGGGTGGGAGGGGGGGATCTA
>NW_006799944.1:3000201-3165415 GCF_000485575.1 Poecilia formosa | reverse complement strand
GGCCTGTGCCTCCTCTGAAAATCACTGGAAAAGACTTGATACAGTGAAGTTAATGTTCACAACAAAAGCAGCCTTTGTGCCTTTATCTGACACAGCAGGGAGGAAGAGAAGTGCATGGCTAAGGATCAAGTCCGCTTATCATCCTCTGGAGAGTGCTGTACTTCATAGCTGGAGTCACACACACACACACACACACACACACACACACACACACACACACACACACACACACACACACACACACACACATATATATGAACAACAGCAGGTAAATAAGCTTGAATTTAATCCCAGTCATTTGTATGTCTATTTCTGTTGGGCACAGTTTGATGTTACATTTGCAAGTTCAAAGTGCATCAGCAAACTCCTTAATTGACAATAAGTCACAGATAATCTAATCTGCTAATTAGGAGTGTGCCAGTGACTGTCCCAAAGAGGAAATGACATGGGCCAAGCAGGTCTGTGCCGGGTGGGTGGGGGAGGGGGGGGACGCGGCGGCGCTAACTTCAGACACTCAGCTGCTTAAAGACGAGCTCCAGGTCGGAGGAAGGCCTGCAGGACTGCAGCGGAGCCAGACAGACGAGGCCTTCCTCAAAGCAGTGTGGGCCGTCACTGGGGGATTAATCACATTAGGACCGCAGAGAGGGAGACAGACTGCCTGCGTTAAACACACCCTTCATCAGACACTTCATCCACTGTTAACAGCTCCCTGCTGACAGGGCGTGTCTGCAGCTGCGGGAGCCTTCATCACGCTGCGATTCTGGGGAAGTCTGCTAACCTGCGCCCGGATGAGAGCCTCGAAGCTGGGCTGGAAGTAGTCGATGCGGCTCTGGTAGAATTTGGGCATCTCGTCCAGCAGCTGCTTGTTCTTGGCCTCAAAGTCCTCCTTGACTGGTCGCAGCTCTTCTTTCGCCTGGAGTGTGGAAGAAAACAAAAAAAAAAAGAGAGAGAGAAAAGCACAAGTCACATATAGCCTGTTTTAAATGTAGAAAACTCAGGGTTCCTGCAACTTTTCTTATGTTTTCCAGACTCAAACTCCCAGAGTTTGAAGTCCTTTCTTGATTGATTTCTTATTTTTAAATTTGAGTCAGGTTTATTAGTATAGCACATTTCAGCACATCATAAAAACATCATACAGTCATCAAACAAGCAATGAACATTACATCTTGTCAAATGCCATCATCAAGCAAACACACATCAAATATGTTGATCAATGTTTCGCTAACCAAGGGCAGCTCTAAACAGGTGGGTTTTTAGTTTTGACGTAAATGAACTCAGTGTTTCGGCTGTTTTGCCGTTTTCTGGAAGTTTGTTCCAGATTTGTGGTGCATAGAAGCTGAATGCTTCTTCTCCATGTTTGGTTCTGGCTCAGGGGATGCAGAGCAGAACCAGAACCAAAGAACCTGAGTGGTCTGGAAAGTTGTTACAACACCAACAGGTCTTTAATGTATTTTGGTGGTAAGCCATTCATTTTGATTTTATAAAAGAAAATGCTCACTGTGAATGAAAAGCAAATATTTCTAGAATACCCAGGTTTTATATATTGAGCCTGAAACACCAAACCTTTTTATAAAATGGATGGATGGGTAGAAGAATCACTGAATGAATGCATTTCCAGATTGTTTATAAGCCCTTAAAATGGTACACTGTTATCATTTACTCTGTTAAGAAAATATATACAAGTTCCAGATAAACAAAACTAAAACCCACTCTGACACGAGTTAGATTTGAGTAAATCCATTACTTGAGCCACCATGTTTTTCTTATTGTTATGAAATATATTTGCCTAATTCCCACGGAGATGCAGTGCAAAAAAGGCTGTAATCACGACCACAGTGAGGAGGAGTGGGTAATGTGGGCAGACTTGGCTGTGAGTGGACTCCAGCACCACTGATCTCTGTGTGAATGTATTAGTGGGTAGTCTGCTGTAGGCATAGAGTTATGGAATACACAATGAATAATTGTGAGAGGGTGAGAATTTTTATTAAGGGGGATAGGGGGAAGTTGCAATAATCATACACTAACATATTGTTTATGTGCAAGCATTATGATAAGCACCTCTCGCCCCGGTTTTATTTCGCCGCATATGTTCGCTGAAATGGCCAACAAAACGTTGAGCGAGGATCGTTTCTTTAAGTGCGCACGGATTCAAAGGGCAGGGATGTTGGGCCTCTTCAAGGCTTTGTTCCCCTGACAGAGCTTTTCTCAGAGTGTGTGGGTGGCTCACCATGTGAGGATGTGTTAGAGGCAATAGCATAGGCAGCGCTGCAACATTATCTGTGAATGTGCACGCTTATGTAGTGGCCTCGCGGTGCGTGCATGTGTGTGTCTACAATTCTCAATTACGTGCCTGTAGATGTGCAGCAGTGCCTTTTTTTTTTTTTTCAAAAAGGCACAACTTGAGAGAGCCTGGCAGCTTGCGTGGGTGAAAGAGTGCACATGTACTGTATGCATGTGCTAAACTACTTTATTCATATCCAGTCAGCATTTGTGTCTTTTTTTTTTTTTTTTACGCTTACGATGCTCCGTTCTCAGGACACAAACAAACGAGAGCAGGTGAACCCTCCTCCTCATCCTGCTGCTGAAGTTAGAGCGAGACTTTTAGAGCGCCGACGTGTGTGGCAGTGCCAAACAAAATACCTGACAAAGTTTGACAATAGCTGGCCCCGTTTTCTCTTTCTCCTCGTACTTCTCCACTTTGGATTGCAGGCGCTTGTAGTCCTGGAGAGCCTGCTCCCGGCGCTTCACCGCCATGTTGAGGCTCGGGAAGACGCCGCTGTACCTGAAACGACAGACACATGAAGCAATACTCGAAGTAAAAACAATTCCCAGACTGTGATGGGGAAAAAAGGAAAAGATAGCTGAACTTACTGAAAACAGTGAAAGTGCACTGCATCATAAAAGCCGCTGTGATTTAATAAAATGGCTCTACTCAACATCTTATTGTAGAGGTGCTCTCCATCCCCCAGAGGACGGCTCAGCATTAAGCTTCCTCTCATCTATTATCTAATTACTATAGTTCAGGGTGGCATGAAACAATTCATTTTGTGACAATTATCATATTTCAAATGAAAATATATTCTTGCAACAAGAATCCTGGTCTTGTGCACTAAAAATAGGAAAACATTCATCTGTAACTTAGCAACAGGAGTCTGAGCTTCATCCTGGGACTTGTTGCACTGGTTTTGTGGCTGCTTTTAATGGGAGACGGGAATACCGTACACAAACATATTATCACGTATGATAATATTTTATGCAAAAATAAAAACTTAAAACATTTTGTTTGCATTTTCTTTACTTTAGGAGGTATAAATTGACCAGATTTAAGTGCAGTCTTAAATGACAACAAAGTGGAAAATGATTTTAAATTAGGGCAAATAAAACCTGAGCAATAAACAAAAACCAGAGAAAACAGTTTCCCAAAGCAGGCCTGGAGGATTACTCTTACAGGTGCTGATTACACATGAGTCAGAAGTAAAAACAGTCGTAATGAAAAATTTAGATAAACCTATTCTGAATGAGTCATTTAAAGCGCTTCATCAGCTGTGTAGGCACACTACTACGGTCGCTTTTTTAACGTCAGCCATTAGGTGTAGCGTTATTAGCTGCAAAATGTGTGGGCTCCGTGATTTACGTTGCTCTCCATGCCAACCCTTGCCCTGCTATGTGCGGCAGATCAGGGAACCACCGAGACCGTGCAAATGGATTGTGAAATCCTAGATTAGAGCTCTGTCTGGTGCTGCGCCTTAACGGAGGCTGCCTGGTTAAAAAGGGGGAAGGCGCTGAGGATCTCTTCCAGACAAGCAGGGATTGTTTCCGACAGGAAGTGAAGCAAGGAGTGGTCTAGTAGTGTTTGAGTGACATCACGCAGCCCAGCCCAGCCCCACAGCCCACGCTCTACCGCTATTTATAAAATCCCACTTTGGCCCAGTTTATGGCAGGGGTGGAAGCCGATCCTTGAGTCTACTATCTGCTCCAGCGTACACATACTTCAAATGCCAGGGGATTATGTAACTGGCCTCAAGGCATGAGTGCTTTCCAACGTAGTTCTTGTGGTTGATGACAACGCAGCAGCACACCAACTTCTCCATGACACGAAGGCTAATAGAATATCCCCCCAGCGCAGCTCACCTGGTGCCCGTTTCTTCTGCCAAACATAAACGGGCTGAGGCTTGCAGCCTAGGAAGGGACAGTGCTGCTGACAGCACTCAGAAACCTCACATCACTACTGCCTAAGTCACCATAAATGAGAAAAAAAATGTAATTATAAGCGGATGATCACTCAACCATTCCCCTTCTTCCTATCCCACATGCTAATTCCAAAGTGTTTACAGAGACCAGGGTGTTCAACCTGGGGTTCTAGAGCCAAAGATGGTTCTTTAGGCCCTCTTAATAGTTTATGGGTGTGTCTCAATAAATTAGGGCATTAATTCACTTCAATAAGTCAATTCAAAAAGTAATATGGGGGAGAATGCTGACTTGACAACTGTCCAGCATCGATTAATGTGCTAGAGAAGCAGGGTAGGACACAAAAAGTCACCGCTAAAGAAGAGGACCATTCACAAAGGGCTGTATTGAGGTGCAATACAGCATGGAAAAGTTGATTGGACAGAAACAATGCAGCAGAAATAACAGAGAGAAACGCAGGCTGGAGAAGATTGTGGAGAAAAGAAAAGAAACAGAAATAAAACAAAGAAACTCTTGGCAAAGAAACCCATAAGTAATGAATCAGAACTTTATAAACTGAATTACAAAAACTTTTTTGGCGGTATATATATATATTTTTTTCACGATTGAGGAAATGTCAATTCAAAGCAATTTTAATTTTCTTTTGGTAAAGTCTTTTATGATTATATTATTTGTATAACCTTCAAAAATTATGTTTCTTTTAACCATAAAACAAGCTAATTTGATATATAGCGTTTCCCTCGATGTCCCTGTCTTGGCCGAGCAGCTACTGGTCAAGCAGGCAAAGTCTAAGTTGCATTCTTTATCGAGGGCTGTCGGGCTGGATGCTGCCAAGGGCACACCACGATGCATGTGACAGGTCAGGCTGTGGTGAACAGGCTGAATGGAAATAGCTTATAGAGCAGAGTGTGTTTATGAGCAGCTGCCAATCCACAGGCAGGCCAGTCTGAAGCGTCAGCCAAGCCCAAGTCTGGTCTAGACTCCCTCAGTCTGGAAGGCCGGGTGTCCCTGTTGACTTTCACCATCACATAACTCGATTCTACTAACGTAGAGAAAAGTCACAGAAATTGGCTGAAAATATATAATAGCTGCTTTCTATGTCTGTCACTGGGCAGAATATGATATAACACAGTTGAGAGCAATAAACCATGGAGAGGTGTTCACAGCCTTCAAAATTAAAAATAGGTTGACTTCGCTCTCGCTCCTATGATTTAGTTGCTTCTTTCATTGATATATTTTATTTTCAGAAAGAAAAACCTTTGCAAAAAGAGAACAAAGACTTCTGGCACTAGAAATGTCCTTATTCATGAAAAATGCAGCATTTTTCATGAATGCTGCATGTATGAAAAATGCATAGTTTGCTGTTTAATTAACAAAAATAAAGGCTACATTAAAAAATGATTCCTTGAAACATTATTGCCCATATGTTGAGGAAATTACAACATTGTGAAAGTGTCTGACCCCTTAAATAATTCTCATGTTTCTTTTTGTCATATTTACATGTTTTAGATCACCATCAAACAAAACATTGGATAAAGATGTCCTAAATACAAAATTCTGAATTTTCAATTAAAAACTTCTTTATTTAAGGGGGAAAAAAAGCTATCCAAACTGTTCTCTGGAAAAAGGTAAATCAAGAATGAAATCTGATTGAACTACAGTTGTTTTAGAAAACTGAGCTCGGCTTCATCAAATAAACTCTGGCCTGGTTGTTACCTGGCAAGAATACATTTAAATATAATCTTCCTGAAAGATTTCAAAAAGCATCAGATCATCTGGAAAAATGTTACAAAGCCCTTTCTGAGATTTAAGAATGCCAGAAAGTGAGAGTGATAGTCCGCAACTGGAGAAAACATTTAAGAAAGAAGAAATCTGTAAAACACAACACCTTTTCAACTAAACAGTATTTACACAACGCAAAGTGCTTCACATAACAGAGATTCAATTTCCATCAAGAAGTATCAAAACAATCCAAACATGTGGACAGATTTTAAGTCATTACATACATAATTTTATCCCAGTTACAATGCAATACTCAAATTTAGTTTATAATACCAACAGGGAAAAAAGTTTATTCATCAGAGGATAATTAGCCGATTTCATTAAGTCACTGACATCGAGCCGTGAAACAATCTCTCATAGTGTGCAAGCATGCAGCGACAGTGGACAGGAACCCTTAGGCTCTTTTAGTGGCTTCATTTAAAAGAACAACACAGCTAACAGATAAGATCTGAACCCAGTAGTGAAATCTGCTAAGATTTCTAGAACAGATCTACACATCTATTTCTATAAGCTATAGATCTAGAAATATTGAATTAAAGCTATAAAAGCTAAAATGGAGAATCAAAAGCACCATAAGTGGTTCTAGACTCAAATATCTGCTTTGCTGATTCTCACATTTTGTTCACTTGAACTTAGAACATTCACAAAAAGCATTGTTCAGTGATGTTCTTCATAAATAAGGAAATTATAAACTTTAACAGTCATAAAAATTCAACAAGTCCAGCCAGAATTGAATCTCTGCCCCTCAGCTGTCAGGCAAGGGCCATGAAGTCCCTTTGGCTTTAGCCCTTGGACCTGCATCAGGAGCGCTCTTCCTCTGATAGAGACGGGTGGTGCAGGGTTTTTTTTTTTTTTTTTTTTTTTTTTGCTCAGTCCAAGCTCAACCCAGGTCAAAGGTCTCAAAACAGGCCTGACTTCTGTCTCGCCCAAAACAACAACAGAGCAGAAAGGCTACGTTAGGGAGCCCTAGATAACACAAATGCCTCCATGCCCACGCACCTCCCCTCCCCCCCACATAAACACAGTGATGTCACTTAGTGACCCCACTGAGTGGATGAAACTCACAAGCAGCTCCGAAGGAAAGCTGATGGTGGAGGAGGGCTGTTTTTAAATTTGTTTTCTGTGCACTTCACCAGACTAAAGGATAAAGGATGGATGCCAAAAGCTTAAATAGCAGTTACAGAAGGACAATGTTGAGTAAACGCACGCACGCACGCACACACGCACACACACACACACACACACACACACTCGTGCACACACACGCAACTAAGTGAGAGTCTTCCATTAATTTTACAATCGTCCTTTCAGAATTTTGCCAGTTGTACTTAGAATGCCACAAGATCACAAGCAAGAATATTTAGAGACAAGTAAACAAAAAAATTAATGAAGCACTAATGGAATCCTAATGGAAGCTTTAACGCACAACAAGGTTTGTGTCTTAGCTTCTTCTATGGACAACACCATTATAAATTAATGAGTGGAAATGCTGTCTTTTAGGGAGGCTAAAAATTAAAACGGGGAGGTCAGCTCAGCTTGGCACTGAAACTAAAACTTGCTTCCACTGCTCTATTTTAGAATCATGTTAAAGCACAAGTTGCTCAGCACCCCCACCCTCGAAAATCTGGGCTGCTGTCTGTGTGCGTGTGTGTGAGAGAGTGTGTGCTGTCCTGAGACAGTTCTCTTCCTCAACCAATCCACGGCTCTGGGCCCAGGAAGCTGGGCCTGTGCCATATTCTGAGCCTACCCACACGTCCGCCTGCCGCCCACCAGGAAGAGGAAATTAGAACCATTCCATCCTGTCATTGCTCCGCCGCCGGAGCACATGAGGGAGAGAGGGCTAAACGCACACTGGCACCGACCTAACCCCGTCATGTTTTCACAGCGCGTTCACTTCATATAGGTGATTCCCCTCTCCCCCCGCCTTGCCCCTCACTCTCAAAATGACAGCTTTATGGGGGGGAGAAAGGTCAGCAAAAAAAATTGCTGTAGAAAGATTCTGCTTTTGTCCTCTTAGCACATGTTTAATATCATGGGAGGAGCAAACAGGAGGAAGCGATTCCTTAACTAGCATGCCGGAAGTTGGGTGGGATAGCCCAGCCACTCCTTCCAGTAACTTTGCTTTGCATTTGTGTGTGCGTGCACATGTGTGAAAGTAAGCAGAGGGACCTTTATGAGATGGAATAGCACTCACGGCATCTCAAATGGGGGCGAATATTAGGAATGGGAACCAAATAAACTTTCTTCCAGACACATTCTGACCACAGCAGCTCTGCTCATTTTTACAATCTGTATAGTTAGACTGAAGGCCTTCCTGTGATATTGCATAACAGCGTTAATTTCAATCCTGGAAGAATAGGGTTTAGACAATAAAAATGTTTATGGCGCTCATCTTAAATGACCCACAGTGGTGAATACGTTATGAAAAATAAGCCACAAAATGAAACCTGACCTCTCTAATAATGCTTTTAAAAACTTTTTTTTAACAACATCTTGTAAAACAATCATTTTGTTCAGCCACTCAAACCAAATGTTACACAAATTCCCTTTTTTGGTCCTGAGCTAGAAAATTAAAACCTGAAAGCACTTACACAAGAAACAAAATCAAATAGAAAAATTAAGAGTAACCCTTACTTTTTTAGAGGGTCTATGACGGTCTTCTGGATCTGGTTGACCTGGAATAAAAAGGACACTGTTAAGATTAAACGCACCAAAAGAGAAAACATAATTGTCGACTTGCATTATGTCAGAAGATATTTTTTATGTAAAAACTCCAGACTCGCATTTCCAAAGTTGTCTATGTTTTTTTAACTCATTTTAAAGGTGTGAGTATAAAAATTATATATGACAGATGTGTAAAAGTTGTTAAACAGATGGATGATTGAAAAATGGACTTATGAGCAGGAACTTGATGGATAACATAATAGATGGATGAATTGATGAATGGAGGAGGTACAAATGGGCAGATGATGTGTAAACACTACGAAAGCATGAATGAATGGACGAATGGTCAAAAAGATGAAAATAAATGAATCCCAGAAAGCCATCTTTCTCTATACCATACATTTCCCTGTATCTCTCCAGATCTAGAAAGTACTTAAACTAAATTTCAGACTTTTAAGGCCGCATAAAAACCCTGAACCAAAGACCCAAACAGCTTCTACATCTTTTTTCTAATTAGTGGCAAAGTAACAATACAACACAAACACCAATAATTATGTATAGCGCAAAATGAGCAAACAGAAAAAAAAAGGGAAAAAAGGGGAGGAGGGCTGGCAAAGAAACTTTCATGACGTTGACTCTTTTTATTGTACGCAAGCCCCGAGGAGAAATCCCTGAATATTCATCGAGTCTGCGATACAAAAGGATGGAACTGTCAGGGGACGGACATGAAAGCAAAGCCCAACTGATTTGAAATCCTGTGCAGGGTGGGCTGCCTTACAAGATGAAAGTTCTTAACAAACAAACATTTTAACAATAACAGTTTATATTTTCAAGCATTCTCCTTCTGGTTGTCAGAACCGACAGGGGAGGGAAGGAGAGGTTGGGGGTGTTAAATGGAAGTAAACGAATAACACATTATGAGGCCTCCGAGCTGAAAACCCAAGTCCCATCAACAGAAGTTGGTGCGCAATTAATGAAGTTTTAGCGTCATTTACATTGCAGAGATAAAACGACTACAAGAACAGCCAGCGTAACGGCGCAGTGCCAGCAAGACAATCAACTCAAGTGATGAGCATGCTGTTGAGAGTGAAGCGGGGTCTAAAGGGAGAAATGCGGAACGACAGCTGCATGAGAACAATGAGCCGCTACAGTAATCATATGTTCGCTTTCTATTGGCAGGACAGTCAATCATCACACAGCAGCAAGGAAGCAAGATCAGAGCTGCGCTTTGTGAAAGTGCCCTGACCATCTCTGAAAAAACACAACACTCACTGCTTCAGTGAGTGTTGTGCACATTTCCAACTACAAAATGGTTGATGGTGGTTTGAGGGAAAACAGAGAACCAATAACAAATAAGTACATGGGAATTCACATTTTCTTTGTTTTACATATTCACATCCCCAGCTCCATCCCCTCCCCTCCTCGACTTGAGCTGCACTGCCGCTTTTAAGGTGAGAACACGCAGTAAGGCGGGAGAATAACAGCAACAGATTTGCTTAAGCATGTTGATGCCCTCTACCCTCTGCCCCTTCCCACAGTGATGGGGGGAGGGTGGGGAGCAGAGCAATTCCTTGGAGGCCCCACAAAGCCTGAGGCCTGATGCTCAAGCAGTAGTCTCCATCAGTGAGTCACGGGGCAGAGGCCATCCCGGCACACAGGCCTCCCAAAAATACACACAGATCGCTGAGGAAATCAATATCCCTCCAAACGGAGCATCCTCCACCACGCTGCCGCCATCTACGCCGGGGCTCAGCTTCGGTAGCAGTGCGCCGCCGGGGCTGAGCGCCCTCCTCAGCCCCAGAAATAAACACACAGACCTGGGCCACTGCTGCCTTCATTATCGCTGCACGTTTTATCTGCTGGCTTTCTCACTCGCGGGCCCTGCGGCGCAACATCTCGTCTCAACGCGGAGAAGAGCAAAGGGTGGATTGCTTTTGTGTCTGTTTTGCTTGAGCAACAAGGTTTGCCGTTTGTGCCGTCAGAACCAACCGCCAGCTTGAAGGGAGAAGTCAGAGTGGTGTTCTGGAGAGCGGCGCTGGATTATAAACACCTTGCAAACCTAGAGGTGATGCACACTCTTGGACTGACCAGAAAGTTCTCACAATCACTATTTTGCCTTTAGCTCAGTTCGAGCCAATATTTAAAAGCGTAGACGAGCAGTTTGGGTCCAAATCTGGAACAGAGTCCTAATAGATTTTCACTTGTTGAGACTCAAAGAGCAAAAAAGACAATAACTCAACTGTGTCATCAATGTAAAGTCCTGATGCTGAAACTGCTTTTCACTGTGTGTTTTGATAACATGAAAAAAAATTAAGTGAGCATCAGTTTGCAGTTTGTATTTTCAAATTAATGTTAGAAGAAATGCAGAAAAAAAACATACACTTCTCCGTATTTTAGTTGAAAAAAAAAAAATAAAAAATAAGCTTTGTGTTTTGAACACGGTCCAAGCAAAAGCGATCTCCAGGGTTCTCTACCAAGTCGAGTCCTGGGACATTCGCACCCCATATCACAAACCACACTGTCCAACCCACGTTTCACTTTGTCTAGTCACTCAAAATGGCTCCAGTAAAATTTGATGAAGTGTGACTATGGGCTGTCTGAAAAATTGGTATGGTAAAGCTGAAGCAGCAACTTTGGGGACAAAAGTGACAGTCTCAGAATAATAGCCTCTTGCTTGTGGCCAAGCTTAATTTCTACAAATTTTATATTCGGGGGGATAAAACAACTTCCGCAGTAACACTGAAGACACTTTCTATTTATTTGGACCCAGACAAATAACAAAAAAAATCCTGACATTTTACCAAAAACATTGGATTACATCCTAAAGTTAAATCACATTACTTAACTTTGTGATGCAATTCCTGGTTACGGCAGGTTTCAGTAGACTTAAAAATAAATAAGATTTTTAAAATTTAAATTTAAGGCCCATATGAAATTATTTAACTTAAATAATTTATTTAACTTCCCTGTCTTAAGAAAAATAAATACAACTCTGTCAACAAATAACAGATGAAAGATGGTATTGGATAACATAACAAGAGCGACGTTGTACAACAAATAACTATAAGGCAGCTTCGTTGGCTGGTTCACACAGAGGATTCATCGTGTGCTGATAAATCCCTTCCTGCAATGTTGTTGTTGCTCTACATCTGTTAGATTTATCAAAATAAAACCACACAACCCATTTTATGTAAAAATCCAGACAGCACTTTTTACACAAACAGGTTTGGTTTAGATCAGTGAACTCAAGCAATAAGATGCTTTTAAATGTTCAAAGAGACAAACAGAGGTGAGGGAGCCCTTGCTGATATTGATTTAATATTTCCTTTTTTTATTTTATGTGCTTTAGTGTATTTTATAGAGTTTTACAAATCAGTTTTATCCTAAATTTGAGCTAATCCTACCAAATACAGTGTGATTTTACTCTTTTGATGACGCATTACTTTTTTTTACTCTCAGTTGTGTCTAATCCCTGCTGCACAGCAACTGGTTGCATAACAGTTTTTTTTGTAGCACTTTGCTTAAAGTGCTACAAAAATGAAGTTGACATTTGTAAGGCATTTTTAACCAAAAGTATTAAATACATACATTTTTAAGACTTTTAAGGTCAAGAGCAAACTCTGAAAAAGTGTCTGCTTTGCTGTACTGATTTGTTTCCCTCCAATATGTTATCACTGTTTTTTTTTTCCAGAAGCAAAACGGAAAAAGACAAACACCAAAAATATACCACGCCCTCAAAAGCAAATATGTACATTTCCAGGTGACATATGGGTCTATGGTTCTTGTAATATTACGTGATGGTTTCTAGCAAGAGTTATATTATCTACTATTTGCAAAGATAATTATTTTCTCCCTGTGGTTAACCATTGCAGTATGAAATCATTCTGGCTGACAGTAAAATATGGAAGCAAAAGGAAATATTTTAAGATAACAAATGTGAAAAGCCCTGAACACCTTCTGGCTGGGCAATGAGTCAAGAAACAAAGCTTAAAAAAATAAAAATAAAAATACATACCTTTCCATGATCTCCCCTTCTCTGCCTTGTATTGTTTGCTGTTTAAGTGTCTACCCTTCAGAGAGAACTGCCTTAAGGATGCACACATGCACTGCTACAATGATTCACATTATAAGTACCTGTGGCAATGATTATAATCACAGACTGGAGAATGCCGGGCAAATATAAAGAAGAGGTCAATGGAAATAAAACTGTGGAAGGGCAACCAAGACTACTCTATGCAGTGGAAAGTTATCTATCAATCTCAGATTAGCTGTGAAGAAACTATGGAAAACGGTGAGAACACACATCAAATATATTTTCCAGATCTGCAAATTATGTAAATATAGGGCTATAAATTTGTATTAAGATTATTGCTTAAAACTAATGAAAACTCAAAATTCAGTTTCTCAGAAAACTTGAATATTATACAAGACCTATAAAATGTTTCAAATCAGAGATATTGTGGTATAAACTGCAAATATGATGTTCACAAACAGCGATGGTCCACAAAGTCACTTCTCTTGACCCTTTGGGGTTTAATATTTGCGTTTAATATTTGCGTCAAAGAAGTTAAGTTGTTAGCCTGTAACCATGGCTATTCAAGCCTAAAAACACCAACTCAATGCACAACATGTTGCAGCAAGCACAGACGTCCTCAACGCTGATGTCAGCGTTCACAGTCAGCATTTCTAAAGAAGTATTTAATTTTTTAAAAGAATTTCCATGAATGATCATGTGTTCCAAAAACACTTCAAAACTGAATGGGTGGGATAGCTCTGTGCACCCATCTGATGATTGCATAACCTAAATAGTAGATTGCACATTTTGCCAACAATTTTTGATGAAAATGCAATCAATTAATTATAGACCCTGTAATTAACCAGATCATAATTTTAATCGAGTCCCACCATTATTTTTAATTGATGATATATAAATAGGAAGAAGATACGAAGTAACAATATAGGCAGTGAATAATTCCTATGAGTTTTGTAGCAGGTTTTCTTCCCTAGACAAAGCCCCACCATTGTTGTTGAGTTATTTTGGACACCGGTGAGTCACAAACATCAGTCTCACAGCTGATAACCAACACCTTGAGCTTTTAAAGCACAATACGATAGATTCTTTTCACAAAACACAAAAGGAGGAAACACAGAGAAATAGTTTTTAGCCCACGGGCTACACAATATAGATAAATATAAAAACATCCAAATTTAACAGAATGCTGTCCAGTTTTCGATGCATGTCTAACAAAAATACTACACCCGATAAAACTGTCATTTTAATAGCGAATGCCAAGACAAAGCCGACAAAGAATGTAAAAAAAGGGAAATTTAGCAGGAATGAATCTCACCTTTTCCTGGTTAAATGCATCCATCCTTTTCATGGCTGTGTCTAAAGCAGTCATGGAGTCGAGGAAGGCCTGGTCCTGCTCACACAGTGGGTTGCTCAGCAGATCTGCAGAGATCTTCACTGCTGCTTTAGACATGGCTGACAGCCATACATGCACAAGACAGAGAACACTGTTAAAACATTGCCAAATAACTGTGTCAAAAAGGCTTTAAGCGTTTTTTTCAGTGTATGAATCCTGTATGTGGGAGGGTATCTAAAGGCTTCAGTGAAAGCAAAAGAAAGATGGCAACAATGCTGCCCCCATTGTAAAAATAAAAAATAAAAAAATCAGAGGTTGGCAGGGCTGCCTGCCTGCCGTTTTGAATATTCACCAGTTCACCAAGAATCTTTGCCATGTTTCTTCACAGCAAAATTTACTGTTAATCTGCACACATGGTACTTTGTTAAGACACAGAGCACATTTCAGATTAGGGCTTCTTTTAGGGTTTTTCTCTTTTCTACCAAAGAGGCTCGCTCCAGTGCTAAAAACCAGGACTGTTTAGTCAGTTCTTTACTGGTTACATAAAAATAACCAGTTTGATTTCCCGGAGCCAAAGAACCAGCATGGAGCCAGATTACCACATCACTAAAAATGTCTCTTGGACTAAATGTTTCATCCTCCCACCGTCATTATTTTCAGTTTTTGGAGAAAATCAAAGTGCAGGGAGAGAGTTTACAAAAACAAATCCCATTTCATTATATCTGTAAACCGGTCTCCATTTTAATTGATTAGGACAGCTTTTTACAACATGCAGTGTGTCATTGTTTATTAATCTCAATGTCTGATTTAAGCGATAAATCTGGATGTGTTGATAATTTCTGGTGATAATGAAAGACCAATAGCGTTTAAGAACTGATACTTAAGTTACTGTGCATGGGTTTGATGGAAAATATCTGCGATATCAGCAATGCGACATCAGCGATGCGATATGCAGGGATGCGATGCATAGGCCTACATGGTGGTGATATCAAAATAGTGGGGAGATAAAGTGATAGTGAGCTTATGTTATTCACTGCTAATCCAACTTTTTTAATAAACTTAACTTTAGTGAAACAAAGAGTTAAGCATTGCATTTGTAATGTTTTCATTGGTTGATTGTCTCCATGAGGCCATCTACGGCTGCTGAGAAAAGCGTTTTTTCCTTCTGGCTCGGAAGTGGAGAAGAAAATACAAATAAAACTGGTTTGGTGGCTTTTTGGTGCTGTTATGATAAATGTGCACAGGGGTTACAAGGTGAAAAGAAGGCCTGCACTGAAACTAGCTTTATGCTTGTTGCATTTTGCCCCGGAGACGATTATAATAACTGCTGTCCCATTTTTGAATAATCATTCACTGGGTTGTTTTAATTGAGACTATAGAAGAGTCAATTCAAAAGATGGTCTGAGGAGAACTTGGGTAAATTATTAGTATTTTTTATAGATATATATATATATATAAAATGTCAGAATGGAAAAAAAATGAAACAGCTCACACAAGGTGGTTGATGTAAACATTTTTCTGTTAAAACTTAGTCATAGCCACGCAGCTGTCACTGCCCTGTGATTTTCCCTTCTAGCTGGGTGGCCAGGTCTCCATTTTGGCAATCCTCCATGTTTATTTACCCATCTCTGTACTGAGTCACTTGCTCCACGGGCAGACTCAGACAAAACCGCCTAGGACTGGAGTTGGCAATGGTAGTCCGAGTTCACAGAGGTTGCTGAATGCGACAAGAACTACTGGCTGCAGACCAGGTCAGCAGAGTTTGAGTCTGTTCATGGACAATTAAGTAGTAGGATTCACTGGAATAAACAGGGCGTTTACAAAAATATTCATGCCAGATCAAACTTACTATCACAAACTTCAATGTATTTTACTGAAGTTATGAGGACACACAAGAAGAGCATTAATCAGAGCAACCATTGAAGTTTGAGGATGCGATGTGACAAAATGTGAACATATGAGTGCTATGAGTACTTCTGAAACTCAATTTACCATTGCAGCTTTACTAATCCTTTGTAATTTCAAAATGTAACCCTAACATTTCCCCCTGATCATATATGTGTGAACAAAGCTGAGACTATCGCTACCTTAAAGGAAAGGATGGCTAACATAACCAACAGTCATCTGTTTATTACAGTGCTGACATTCAGGGCAGGTCTGGTTGTTTGCTGGGTTAAAAGTTGGTGGAGATGGGACCTAAGCAGCACATGGAATCCATTAACAATAATGAGGCCCTGACAGCTATGACACTTTGATGATGCAAACATCCATATTCCAGAGCACAAAGGAGAGGAAATGAAGGAGGTTCTTGCTCCTCTATCCGTTCCTGCTCTGCCGCCCCCACAACCGACTTCTTACCACAGGCCATTTCTACTGCTACTTCACAAACACACAAATCCAAAACCAAAAAAAAATAGCAAATACATGTTGAGTAAACATGGTTGCTGTTGCAGACAAGTGCAAAAACAAATGATTGCAAAGACGATATACAAATCAAAGCCAAAACTGAGCAGTGCACTAAATGTAAGATGAAATACAATGGCAACAAGATTGTAGAAGAGTTTGAAAAGGAAGATTTAGACGGAAGCACCTTTTGTTTTATTTGTCACGTCGTTAGCACACCACAAGAAAAAAAAAAACAAAAGAAAAAAAAAAAACACTTGCATGTTACGATCCTGGTAAAACCTGCTAAGCAACATCCAGTACGTTGGGAAACAAGTGGATGGATCTGAATGGAAAACTCCAATGATAAGACAAGTATTTTACCAGAACACACCTAAATCAGCCTCTGTGCTTTTCTTCATGTCTTTGTGAAGCTTCTTTGTCTGATCCTCAAGCCTGTTGGAGAAGAAGGAGAACATTTATCAGATAACTCCTCATCTACTGCAATAAAAAATTATATCTGGGACCAAGTGTGCAGGAAAAAAAATCTATGTAGAAAATAAGTTCCTTTTCACTTGTTCATGTATAAATCAAAACAGATGAAACATAGAAAATGAAACTAATTTAAAACAAAATATAGTTCAAGAAAAAAAATTAAACATTTCATTGCCTCCACATAAAATCTGTTGGCTAATTACCAGTACTGGGAATCTTTTTAGCACTGTAAACTACATTTCTGCTCTAAAACATTAACATCTTCAATCATTCCACTCCACATATTACACTGATGCTGTTAAAAAAGGCAATTACCAGACTAGTGAGTATGAAAACACATGCCATTCATTATATCAATTAAGGCAAAAAGGGGGTTTAGGATCTCCCAAGAGACAGCTATATCACATCACTTCTCTTGATTTGACAAAAAATGCAATGATGTCGGGGCTCACTTCCATCTATTTATAGGACTATATCATAAAAATGAAGAACACCATAACTGCAAGCCTAAAATGTTGGATTTATGGTGTAAGAACATGAGAAAAAATGCAAAAGATTTGAGAAATTGGATCTTGAAAATGGAGGAAATAATTTTAGAGCTTCAAATATCCAGCAGCTGATAGATAATTCCATAGAAAGGTAAATCGACACATTAGCAGGTGCTTAATATAGTCATAAATTATAAAAAAAACTTATAAGATCATTATAATTTGTTAATTATTTATTTTCAGTGTTGTGTGAAGGTATTTGACTGATTATAGATTTCTTCTGTACTTGCTTCGTTGTCACACTTAAGTTCTTTCAGGTCATCATCAAGTTTTCATGTCAGAGAAAGATAACCTTACCAAACAGAAGAGACTATGTTAAACAATGAATTCAATTACAAATTTTAAAAAAGCAAACGGCTCCAGCCCTGTGTGAAAATTTAACAGGGATTAACCACCTGTTGAGGACATCTGAATGTACAACCAAGCAGCATTAAAACAAGAAACCATGAGTAATCTTTCCAAACAGCCAATATATTACAAGTATTTTGAGTTCCACCTGCTACTGACAATGCAATAAACGTTAAGAAATATTGCCTTCATCATATATCTGTTTAAATGCAACAACTATAAGCACCCAACAATATTAAAGGCAAAGAAGAAAAACAGAAAAATCTAATCTAATAAAAGTTATTTATTCTTTAAACTGGAAACAGAGCAACTTGAGGTCAGAAATCCAAAAGGCACATTTTGACTATGAATTCTTGAAATTAATGTCACAAGATCTTTATTCTATACCCCAATAGCGTTTACGATCCGACGTCAAATTCAAATCACTTCCAACTAAAAGAAATTTTGTACTACTACTTTTGCTCCACTTAAAATGTGAAAATAATCCACAATCCTGGTGAGATGTGATCACGTTAATCTGCATTTCAGAACATAAACGCTAAAAACTATTCTTAGTTTACCTGTTAAAAGTCTGAAAATGCCTTACTGAGAGTGTTACCTTCTTTTGTGTGCATTTACCCTGAAAGCAAAAGTCCTTGGCTCCTTTAATTAAAGCTTTTCACTAAGGTTGGCAGATTTTATCTTTGTACTTGAATGAAACCTCTGTAACCTGTCTGTGTGATATTCAGCAGGGATTGGATGGGTTTAAATGCTGTTTGCAAATAAAAATGCAGGATATCGCTAATGAAAATTAGCAGGGAATATGAACTCCAGTTAGAAAAAACCAGGAGATTAAATGCTGTGGACATTCAACCAGTTAAACATAATTAGCACCATCCCACCACAAGGCTTCACTTTAGCTAAGAGTTCATCCGAAAAGTGCTGCCTTCCTTTTAGGGTCGTTTTGGGGATGTATTTCTTTTGGTCAGGTTCCTACAGTGGGAATGTAGCCAGGAGAAAAACTAACAGAAAACTACGAGACTTCCTTAAAAGATTCCTGCAATGGAAAAGCATCAAAATATGAGGCTAGGGAATTCAAGTTGAAGTTGCAGGATGATGGGTAAAGCCATTTTGTTGTGTAAATAAGCCAGAACTGCTTAAGACCAGTGTCCATACACTCACAATTTTGCCTTTTTCTACCACCTCCTCCATTGCAACGTCTCCACAATACTGCTGTCCTCTCTACTCGGTGACAGTGAGAGACCCTTTCTGAATGACTACCAGGTGAACGCCTTGACTCTCTTTCCAGAAGGTGCTAATAGGGTGACCTACTGGTAACTCTGCTACTCTTTGCACCAATGCACCCATGGTAGGCCTGTGCAGCCACAATCTTTATGAAACTGCACTTATTTTAAAGCACTTATAGCACCGATGCCCTGGGTGGCATCCAATGTAGTAGAGATTCAAAAACATTTGGAAATGCATGTCAGATTTATTTTAAGTCATCATCATGGATCCTGATTTTATCAATTGCTCTGTTTAAGACTGGATGGTTACTGTCATCATTTGTTAGTTAGTCGGTAGGTGGAGTTAAACTCTCATTCAACATAGCTTGGGACAGAGGAATGTTATCTTTGGAGCCCCTTATGATGAGCAAGGGCCTTTTGTTTAAAGCCTTGCTGTCAATATTTCCTGAAATAAGGTATAACCTGCTGCTGCATCAGACTGGATGTGATTTAAACATTCATGTATGCCATATGTCAGGCTACAAACAAAAACAAGACATTTTGGATTTAAAAGACTAAATTAAAGGTCAAAATCAAGTTCAAAACCTATTGTTCCAGTGTTATACTGCAGTATATCTAATTTATTTTATATGTGCCTACATATATGGCTTTAATAACTGATTTTTCAGCAAATCATTATAAAATTTATATTCCATCAAACTTATAGTATAACATTACTAAAAATGTCATAACACAAATACCAATAAAATATACTTATCAAAAAATATAATATGATTATTAAAAAAAGCAAACATTTTTTATCTGATAACCATTCAAAAAGTTGCACAAGGCAGGCATGACTTGCCAAAATGCAGATAGGATAAATGTCAGAAAGTGTTTTGCCTGTAGTCCATGGATGCACCGCGATGTGTTGATATGGATCTCTAGGGTGGAGAACCTAAATGTCTGCACATGCCCGCTGCTCTGACTCATCTATAAGGTTTATTGGTACCACACCTTCCTGATAAAGGGCCCTCCTACTCAACAAAACCTGAGTGGAAAGCTGTGCTCCCACTCATTTTTCAGGGCCCTCAGGGAGTTTCTGCATGCAGTGATCTTGAGATTTTAAGTGTTATATATTTCTGTCTCTTCAGTTTCATAAACACATTGAAATAGCGACTTCTAACAAATTATAATTTTTAAAACTATGTAAAATGATCAGAAACCTTTGTACATCATCATGTATACAACACAAAACCAGTCAAATTTGAACAATACTTTTGAAATGCTTACAAACTTGACACTATAATGAAAATATTTAGCCAATAAAAATTTCATGCAGAAAAAAGGAAAACTAACAGTAATAAAAATATAAATAAGATAGATTTGGTGAGCAAGAAACCACCGTTCACCAAAGCAATGGCACAAAACATTGTTTCACAAACTTGCCCTTAATAATTTTAATCATAATGATTAACAAAACAGGCATATGTTACTGCAAATAAAAGTAATACTAGAATGATACAATCCAACTAGATAAAAATGCTACACATAAAATATCAATAACGTTCTCTATTGACAGTGCTTGTATAAGCAAACTTACTTCTGGAGCTTTTCATATTCGCGCTCAAAGTCTCTTTCAACCTAAAAAAGAAATAAGAGGCAGTCAACTTAAAATGGGAAAAAGAGTATAATAGTATCAAAAGTTAATTAAACCAATAGGGCAGATTCAATGACTCTATAACAGATTTTAAACCTTTTAATCTGGGTATAGTTCATTGTCATGCCAAGTGCAGATATGTAGAAAAGAGACATGTTAAAATAATTTTTTTGAATATTACGCTTTTAATTTAGTGAAAGAGGTGCTTAGTTAACCAAACTGCAGTGTGCATGTGATGCTAGTGTTGGAAAGTGGGTGCAGCAAAATAATGGAGAGTAGTGATACTGTCAAGAAGATCATTCTGTGACTGTCTTGTAATTACAAATACACATTGATGAGGCACTCAACTGCGTGTTCGATCTGTTTTTTGTTTTTTTTTCTTCTCCAATGAAGTACAAGCGATACATACGAAGAGCTAAAGTTGAATTATAACATAATATGGCTGGCTAAGCATTTTTTCTCACCTAATCTTTCCAACAATTGATTAAACCCATTGACTTTAACAAGACTGTCTTATTTCAGTTTGAATTACTTTTTACAATGAACTGGTACATTTACTATGTACCACAAAATAAAAAGTTGAATGAAGGTTTACACATTTTATATCATGCTCCCGATGACAAAAATCCCTGAGTGGAAATTCAGAATGTTAAATATGATGAGACCAAAAGGGATATAAGCAAACAATGTCCTTAGTTCAGTAATAAGTGTAACTTCAAAAGAAAGAAAGAAAAAACTGTAGCATCAAATTACATGCAACCTGCCAGTGATTTATTTTTATTACCTGTATTTATTGTTTATGAGTTTGTTTAATTTATTAAGATGTAAATTTAACATCAAAAAGGATAAGCGATTAAAACCGATGGAAATAAAAACGAAGTGGTCGGCTTAGTGAAGTCTGCGCACTAACACATACAGGCAGAGAGTTTATCAAGCAAACTAAAACTGAAACCTGAAGCATTTATCCACTGGAGAACGTAGCGGACGGATACCAGATCTGATTCTGACGCTGGCATTCAGCGGCTTTAAAAAACCTACAGTTCATTGTCACTTCTGTCTGCTCATCAGCGGCCCTTACGGGGTGATCTCATCATATGGTCATGCATGGTACTTGTGTTTCTGTGGTTTGCAACAAAGCCAGACAGAGTGTCCAAACTGCTATTTTTCCACCTAAATTAAAGTACATGAATACTTTAAAACCACTTTTGAAAGCTTATATAACCTGGCTTATTTAACAGTGAGACAGACGCTTTATCTGCCTTGGTTGCTTTGAATGGAACAATGACTGAAGATAAACTGGTATGCAGCGTACGCACACACACACACACACGCAAACACACAAAAAAAACACACTAGTAGTGCTGCAGAATACAGCCAGGGACTACTCTGCACCTACAGCGGTTTGGAAAAAACAGCTGCAACTATTGTTAAAAGGTTTAAGAAATTAAAAAAAAGAAATATTCATACAAATGTGTCCACTAAAAACATTAATGTTGACAAATTTTCACATATACAGGTCTACCAGTCAGCTACATTTAATCACCAAAAACTACAACAGGATGAAGTTTGTCAGGAATTTTCAGAACAGAAGAAAGAAAAAAGTAAATATCGAGTATACTGGTGGTCTACAAGCTACTTTAACTGTGTTAGAAGAAAAATAGATTGATTCATCAAGCAGCTAAAAATCAATCACTTTACACAGTTTGGTTAACAATCATCACATATACAAGTTTTTTGATTTTGCTACTTTGCAATACATCATCAATACTTTCTTTGGAATTAGTTGCATTTATGTTTCCTTACCAGCATATTTTGGACAAATGTGTCTGAATAAAGAAAAGTTTGTCCATTTAGACACTCATCTCCTTCATTAATAATACTAGTTGTTTTTAGGTTCTGCACTCCAGTTGTCGCATAATTTTAGACGGTTCTCTCGATGCTACGCATACTGGGACCAAGTATGGTGTACCCTGACTCTATGACTGTCCTATAGAAATTATATAACAATTAATGACGCAGTTATGTATGGCATTCAAAAGGTGTTACTGCAATTTAGATTAGATTATTAACTCATTTTAAACATGTATTGTAGTTGTTTCCCCCAAGCCCATTCAAGAGCATTAGACACGCCCGGGGAAAAGACAACTTAATTGGAAATTAAGCATCTAGATTTATATTTTTAAAAATGATAGATTAATTTTTTTTATCTGTCATTAGCAATGGTGACAACATTAATTGAATCTACCCTCAAACACTATTAAACCTGTGAATTAAGATTTTAAAAACCTGTATAATTATTTCATTATTGTTTTTTAATATAATTTCTCTTTAAATACTACTTAGGTGGTCAACCGAAAAATTTCTAGTTGCTATTATAGATTTTATTTTTATTTCTAGTCACACCAGAATGCCAACGCCAGACAGCATTGTTGAAGAAGGCGGACATACTGAGTTGACTTACACACAAATGCAAATTGGTTCTAATTAGGCATTTGGATGGCTTGTCCATCGCCACTTTGAAACATGTCGAACAAGTTACACAACCATAATGGCTTCCTGTCTTGTGGTTTTGTGGGCTTCTGACTTTAAACACAGGGGCAAAAACAATACAGGAAATAGTTCACACAATGTCACAAGTGGATCATCTGACGGGGCTGTGTGTAACCCACTCCATGGTTTTTACCTTGGATGGCACAGGAAGCTGGAAACCCAGTCTTACAGGGACTGCTGGGCCACAGACCCATTACAGTGGAAGTGGTTTTGCTACTAAGGGGAACACCCACTCGGTGCAACTTCAAGGTAATCAACTCTGTCGCCCTGACATGACTCTGACAAATTGCTTTCCAAAAATTCCTCTAGCTCCAATATGACAATATTTGTGTGATATATTTTTAAATTAGTGAAAATTAAAAGAACTACCTAAACAGATAAATAACAACACTTCAGCTGTTAAATGTTTGCTTTAGAGACTTACAGTTTTAGAGACTATCTGTTTCTTCGGCTGTCCAATCTTGAACGGCATCCTGGAACGACACAAAAAAAAAAAGCAATGAGAGGTGACAGACAAAAATGACCACCAAAAAGGTGAGATCACTGAATGCTAAGATTGTCATCAGCGACATGATGTCTGAGCAGAGGTCAGCACTGGTCTGAGGATTCCTTAACGCAGACGGTAGGAGGCTGTTAATCTCTATTCTTCTCAAACAAGCAGTCAGTGCCATGTACATTAACTTCATGTCATCGCTGATCACATCTGGCTTCCACAGCAAATGGATATCACTCAACAGAAGTGGTTGTACCCTCTTCTCTGTGTGGTTGCGCTGCATGATGACCCCAGCTGGCAATCAAACACAGATGCTTATTGTGTATTTGGGTATTATGCCTTCTCCTGAATGTCAGGCAGGAACCCATGAGCTACTACTCAAAAAGACAGTGGAAATTAGCGCCAAGAAACAGCACAACATTTTGTGTTTTTGCGCAAATTGTATCAAGCATGCAATTTTCATAATAAAATGAAACATCTGATATACAGGCACTGAACCACAAAGAGATCCTTGGGGCTGTTTTTGATGAAAGAAAAAGAAACGGAACCGTTCTTGGTAAAAACACTATTGTTAATCCACAGTTCAAAACTCTGTCCTTTGCCTTAATGAGCTGGTGCCAGGCATAGTGTTCTTGAGGTTCACAAAAAAAAGGTAAAAATAAAAACACATTTTACAAAGGTCTTTGCACACTTTCACTGATATGCCACCAATGGTGTAAAATCTACACTAAACGATGGCCAGTAGCTGGTGAAAGGCAGGGAGAGGCAGCAGCTGCGTCAGAAGAAAGGTGTGTAGATTAATGAGATGGAAAAGTGAGGGTGTGATGTAAGGCCTCGTTGTGCAATCAGAATACGCTTCAGTGAGAAAGAGCTTTTTGAAGACAGCTTTTGTCAAATTATATGGGTCAACTTGGTCAAACAACAGCAGAATTAATGCAGCCAAAACAGTATGCTGATGTCACTAATGCTTCAAGTATGAGTGAGGACAATATTTCATTTGGAAGCACCGTTTATTTTATGGGTCCCATTGGATTTTATTTGTATTCCTCTTGTTTTTAGTTACGATTTAAACTAATACATTAGTCATTTCACTATAAACATGTTTTTGTTTTTATTTGAAAAAAAAAGTGGGTTCACTTGCTGTTACTCTAGTTTGCGTGAGCCGCTGTGGAAAAAACTCATGAAATTCGTCAGCTACATTTCACATGACTCACCTTTTTCTGATTACCTGAAAGATATACAACAGTGTCATGTTAGCGTAGCCGTCTGTTAGATTTGTAGGGCATTCCTGAACACAACAGCGACATAATTTGGCAGAGATGGGCTTGAGTATAAACGCTGGCTGGGGACCAAGTAGCGTTCTCCCGAAACTAGAGATGACATCAACCTCCCACGTTCACTTCCTATGTTGCAATAAGTTTTCCCAATGTAAGAGATGAAGCTAAACCGCCATTTGGGAATCTCATTGATTGAGTCCAACTGTTGCTATATACAGATTCTAATAATAACCAGTGTACTTCATGAGTTTAGGTATCTCCAAGTGGCAATTTCACCACATGTATGTCACGTCTTCATGAATCATGAGAACTTTGTTGACCTTTTAGTTTAAACGATGACTTGTACCCTTTGTAATAGCTACGAAATATGACAAAAGTGAATTAAAGAAATGCTTTTGTGTTTTATATTTTGAAGATATTTGGAACAATAACCTGTATACGAGAAAGATTAATTTTATTCCTAGATCCTATGTCTAATACAGAAATTCCTAATTGACAAATAAACAATAATAATTTTACCTATCAAGGAAGAAATTTTATGGTTTTATAAAAACGAACTAAAATATTTTCCTGCTGGATGAGTTTTGTATCTAAAAGTACTTATTGCAAAAATCCAACTCCGAAACTGCATTTGAACTGTTTAGAAGAATTAAATAGGAAAACTGCAAACATCCCTTTAAGCTCTATCAAAGCACTGTAAAACAATAAATGTCTTGGTTTTAGTGTTAGTCTGATCACAAAGAAGACACGGAATTTTAGTTTTACCTAAAAATTTTGTTGGTTAAGATTGTTAGTGATTCTTTAAAAAAACAAAAGAAACTCAAACTGTAATATGTGGAAAAGAAACAGAGTGAAATGTGCTTTGAAAGTGAAAAGAGCAAACAGAAAGAATGTGATAAAAAAAGGAGGATTGCAGACTCTGCTGATCATTTCTAAAGCTCACTAACACAACAATATTTCAGCTGGGCCTCCCACATTGAGAAACATTTGTGAATCTGGTCTTGTGAACCAAGAACAACTGACACAGAATAAGCCACAACAGAGTTTAACACAGGAATATTTTGAGTAGGGCTGCCCAATAGTAGAAAATGTTGCGACTGCAATAATATTGGTAAAAACTGCGATGACGATGTCAGGTGCAATATATACCTACTTTCTCAACTATGCTTCCTACACTCTCTGACCTTTAGCATTTTGGATGGTGTTGTTTGTGTCCAGTGTCTTCAGCTGTGAGAATCTGTCCATTAGAATGAAAAATGCAACTTCATAACACTCAGAATATATCAGCCACGAGTAATAATGATACTGATATTGCACTTCTGATATATTTGCAATATTCTGAAGTCCTAATTTTAAGTTAAACAAATTGTTGGCCAGAGATGTAACTGCACTTTGGATCATCACGAGTTATCGCTGTCTTTTTCAAAGCAGTGTCATAAGGTATGCAAAGTACATTATAACTAACTGAAATTATTGTTATTATTGCTGTTATAACTGTACTGTTTTTAATGATTTCAATCAGTCACTTATCCACTCTCAGCAATATTCTGAATGTATTGTTTCTAAATTATGATAACTGGTTTAGTCATGGTCTAGTGGGCGATTATCAGAGTATGACAACCTTGATTAAAAAATCTCTGCGACAGACTGGCGACCTGTCCAGGATGGACCCCGCCTCTCGCCCGGAACGTTAGCTGGAGATAGGCACCAGCACCCCTCCCGACCCCACTGAGGGACAAGGGTGTTCAGAAAATGGATGGATGGATGGATGGATTAAAAAATCTAAGTTTCCCTGTATTTATGCAATTGAAAGAAAATGTAACACGATAGGGTTACTTTTATTAAGCATATGCAACAATTTTTTTATATTTGTAAAAAAAAAATCACATCTATTAATTGCGATTAATAGATGTCAAAGAAACATCTATTAATCGCAATGTCTGACACTGTTGGTTGAAAAATCAAAAGGCCAGAATTTTTTATATTAGCATTGTGGTAAATGAACAGGGTTTTAACTGTCAATTCATTATAAAAAGGGGTATACTTTGAACCAAGGTAGCCATTTCGTCTCTACCATCAGTTAGCTTTTTTATGTAAATATGAACAAGAATAAATGGAAATAAATATTCAATCATGAGAACTTAAGAACTCTAATATACAGTGTTTCTGGTAATATTTTGTGCAGCTTTTCTTCAGGAACAAAAAAAGAGAGTATAATGTTTCCTTGATTCATTTTGAACCATTAACAAGTTAACCAACAAGCAATTAAAGAGGTATCTGATGTCTGCTGTAATAGGATACACGTCACCACCGTCACGTAAGCACGTAGGCAAGAACAAAGACGTAACAGTCTTCTTTATTGGGGACACATTATGTACTAGCTGGAAAACCCAATGGCTTTTCACTATAACTGCAAATGTGTACACCATTAGAGAGATACGGCATCATTTGACCTTAGATATTCCATGGAGCACAGAGGGCTGGTTGAAGATGTTGGGAAGTGGAATTGTTTTGATGATGACCCCAAAGTCAAACCTCTTACGTCATAAACCCTAGTGTGCAGGCCATGCTGGAATGCATCAGTCAGCAGTGACAATAAAGGGTTCCTTTCAGTGACAGAGCTGTCCACTCTTGACCTTCTGGTTGGCAGTACATGATGGCAAAAGTCCTGCTTGCCAGTCATTACTGTTAAGCCGAAGTGAATGACGGCATGACACCAAGAATGTGTACAACACTGTAAAGTTAGTTCTTATGCATATACGTCACAATTGTATGGAAAAAGGTTTGTTTCTCTTTGTTTCCACTTGTGCAGCATTCATGAATAATGAAGAGTGAATGACACAAACCAAAAGAAGTGCAACATTGCCAAGCTCAATTTGCTTCAACTCACTTTATTATTAACAATCCATTTCCATTTACATGGATCGAGTTCAGTGACGTATAGAGGCAAAACACTTTCACACTGTGGGCCATCCGATCGGGAACTGGCAGAGATAGACCTATACAGAAACTACACTGTTGTATCAAAGAGAATTGTATCAATTCTACAAATGATTCAAGTATCCTGATTATTAAAATTCCTTGAGGCAAATTATCTGCCTTGCAGCTTTGATAAATTATGCTTTACTATTAAGTGCACCGTGTTCCGGTCGCTTGATTATTTGTGTTGCACAACGCTCTCAATTCTGCTTTTGAGTTGTTGATTAATGCTAAGGGCTAGCAGCACAATGTCCAACTTTCAAGTTCGGTCCAGGGTATTCTAATTCATAGATTGATCCAGGTTTGTATCGTTTTTCGGGAGACCAATAGGCGTCCCTCAAATGACTGGTGCGATGCATTGAGGATGACAGCCTTTCTCTTCCCGGAGCTGCTTGTTACCAGGTGTTCGGATTTGACTGTTAGCACTGTAACCAAGGGTCTGATTACACTTGAATGCAAGATAATTATACTATTTACATAACTACTCATAGCATCAATGCACTTCATAATAACAACCATATCCAGGTATAAAGCACTTTAAACTTTAAATAGCATAAAGACAATCAGTTTGCTCTCTGGTCATAAAATAACAGTCACAATGTTGGGTGAATTGTGTGTTAAGAGTTAGACTATAATGTATCCCTGACATAATTCATTTAATATAGGAGACATTCTGAGTGTGTTTGTCAAAGAGTGATGAAATTATAAAAAAACATTGCTACTATTACAGCTACAACTAATCATGATAACACTGATGTGGAAAAATTATAATGAATTGTTAAATTACCTCTGCATAAAATGTTCCTACTGTAATGCATACCCCAAGAATGAGAATATTTTCTTAAATCTTGATAGTTCTTGGCAACATTTGGAGAAATTGTCCAAATTTATTAGAATATAGTAAGAAACACTGTGTAGTATTTTTTTTAAAATTTATTTAAGAGCTAAAATGTTATGTAGGGAAATCATGATAAAATAATTATTGTGATTTTACAGCAAAAAATATAATTTTGACATGTCACTCACACGTACAGTGGTGTGGAATTTGGATTACGCCCTCGACACCTCCATTTAAAAATGGTATTTGCTGTTACTTGTGTTGTCTTTGACTAACATTTAAATTGGTTTGATGTTCTGAAACACTTAAGTATGACACCGATACAAAAACAATAGGAAATCAGGAAGAGGGGAAACACTGCATTTACACTAATGTGGTATTTAAGTTGGCATAAGGATGGTAACTTAAGTCAAATGCTCTAATTATCTCACCTGTGTGCCATTACTTTCAGCACCTGTTTGTTATTGGCTACTCAATATAATTCAGGTATGATGAACAAAAGAATCTCTAAAACTTACAGGACAGTGGGTTCCGAGAACCATAATGGGTCTGCACCGATCCTGCTGCCCTGACCACTAGATACAACAAATGTACATTCTCTTTGAAACACTACCTGAACTTCTTTAAATCCCTAAAACTTGAAGGTACCAGCAGACGCACAATCTCCAAGATATTAATAGCTATTAATATATTGGAGATTGTTTATATATTTATATGATTCGTTGTCGAGTACTAAGTTACCAGTATGGAACTGTTGGCTAAGAAACACTGTAATAATAGCTAGGTAAACACTTATTACAGAGTCAATCAAAGTTGACGACACTAAATACAGCTAGAAACTATTCTATCATAAACGAGTGTTTTATGTGCTTTAGACTACCTTAGGTCAAATTAACAAGGATAAACCCAACCAGAAAAGGTTATATTTGTGAGTCACGGAGTTTAAATGCTAAAGCTAACTCCGTTGCTAGTGTAGTTTGGCTAGCGCTTCCAGGAAATAGCCGGAGCCCCAGGCGATTATTCGCTCCTCGGTAATTACGGAAAATGGCTCGACTTACAATTTATTCATAAGCAACACGTCTAGAATGTGGCAGAGATACATACCAGTTCATTTTGAGTGACTTTTATTCCGTTGGGCCTGGTTAATAGTGTTATCTCCTCAGAAACATCGCTTTCCGTCACTCCATTGGCGAGCGTTCAACAGGAAGTTACTTCAGCCGACACGCTTCAGTTTCCTCTGAGGTTGTTTTTTTTATATATATAATGAACAGAGCTAAGCAAATGTTATAGATGTGGCGTATTGAATATACTAACTCATAAAATAATTGTTTTGTTATCAAATGGTTTGTTTATGACGTTCTTTTAATTGTGTGTGTGTGTGTTTGCAGGAAACGTGGAGAACCAGGAAAGCACAAGGCAAGTTATATATTTCTTTATTCAAGTACTTACATAGAAATAACAAAACATTTGCATTACAACAAACTGAAGTGCCAGGTAAACAGGGGAGCACATCTCCCTATCACAAAGATATAGTAAAATTAATTTAAATATTCAGCTCCTCATAAAATGACCTTATTATAAGGTAATAAAACATTAAATAGGCAAAAGACATCCACAACACATTGAACAAGACCCCTTTTCTTTAACAAAAAAGCTAACAGAACAGTTATCCCAATGTGTTTCCAGTAATCCATCTTGCATTGTTGTTAGGTTTGTTCCTTTTTACCCATGTGACTTTTTTCATGCAAAATTTAAAAAAAGGGAGTGCCACCACCAGAAAGTTTGGGTGGCACTTTCCGTGCACATGCAAACATAAGGATATTTTGGTAATGAAAGGAAACACAGCACAACAGAAAACAGTGAGCATCGACTCTGTTTTAACACCAGCTTCACTGCTGAATCCCTGACGCCACCCTGTAGTCCATAAGATGACATGAGTTGCTATAATAATATCTACATGTTATTGAAATCATGTTAGGTTTTTTTTTTTCTTTTTTTCTTTCAGTTTTTAAGTGAGGCAAAGCTCAGTGCCTGGCACAGGGCCAATTTCACAAAATCTGTATCAAACATTAATGCACAAATATTAGCACAAGGTTGCCTTCAGCTACAAGCAGACAGGGGTTACGTTTATTTGTTGCTCCTTTGGAGTTATTGTCATGGATTGTTTTTGATCAGCCAACCCTGCAACCCAGTTCAGCGTAATGATGGCTGCTGATGTTGGCACAAATTCATCATGGAGCTGAAAACCGTTCAGCCAACTACTTTTGGCCAGCAGAGTATTAAGCACATAATATAATGAATTATTAGTGGAAAGAAATTACATTTAAATTAGTTGGTTTTGAGTTTAGCAGTTATTTCATGAATTCTCATGGCCTCCTCCTAATTGGTATACAGAAGACAATTGTGCAGCCTGTGTTGTAATAGCCAACCTATTGAGAAAGCAAGTAGTGCAAGTAGTGGAGGGATAATATAAGTTTTACAAAATTTACAAAAACACATACAAAACAAAGTGTAACAGACACAGTGGGGTTGATTAAATATTGTTACATGGCTTCATTTTGGATGTTGATATATTCTTGCTGTTATCCCTGCCTACCTTTTCATCATTCTTCAACACAAAGCAACAGAAGCATAATGTTCTCTAACATGATAGAAATATTTTTTGGTAAAATAAGGTCTAAATGATCTTCAGTCTGAACTCATAACATTGAATAACTAGCATTAATGACAGGCTTTTTTTTTTGTTATTGTCTTTTATGTTGTGTCTATTCTTTGTCTTCTGATCCCTATATGGTTATTGCTTGTTACCAGATACAACCTGGTCCATAACAGTTTTATTCTGGAAAAATAGTTGTCAAACAATTTGGTGCTGTAGACTTGTGTTAGTTTGTCAGGTTTTATATTTCATATGCTGAAGGAGAAACTTTATTTGGCCAAAGTCCAACAAATGCAGTGGAGCTATAGGTTTCCGTGCTACACACCTATTGATTTACAGCTGTAGGCAGTCCAAACTTTTAAACTTTTCACATAAATCCAAGGTGGACTATTCATTTAACCATGTAGATGAATTTAGAAAAAAAAAAAAAAAAAAAAACCTCGGAGGCCAAATTAATTGGAAAATAAGTGGATACTTGCCAGGAAGCAGAGCAGTGAAAACTGTTTCAGGAAAAAGAATGGATGGCCTTCAGAGCTCTTTACTGCATGCACTGGGTTCTCTGTGGCACTGTTGGTCTGCACTTTTCCTTTGACCTCTGCATTAGTCAGTTCCTAAACTCCTTTAGTCCAGTCATTGTGTGTGCTGATGGGTACAGTATTTGTTTTTTAAGCAGTTTTCTTCCGTCAAAAAGTACAACAAATGAAATAATAAAATATGTTAAAAAACAAACAAACAACAACAAAAAAAACAGTTGAATAAAAAAATAGTAAAACTTGTTTTCTTTGAAATTTGAATATATAGTTTAAGAATCAGGCTTTAAAAGAATGTCAGGAAGCATGCTTCCTATTTGACAAAGAAGTCAGTCCAACCAATTTTTCTTTTAGTGTGATTCCTTTGCTGCTTGTCAAACGTGCGTATCACAGCATCTCCTGCCTTCCTTATTTATAGTCTTCACAATTTTTAAAATTGATTTCCTCCAATTACTTATGTAAAACAGTCTTTGAATTGCACAAATATGCCTTTTGATGTCTGTCACTAAGCCTGTAAAACAATCTTAAGTGTTTAAACTCCGTGAAAGTAAGGCAAACTGTCTTTCCTGTAAAACTAACTTTTTTTTCTTAAATCAAATATGCTTTAATAATAATTAATGGAAATACTACGATCCAAGTGAAGTCATTGATGGCTCACAGAAAATGTTTTGCTAAAAGACAAAAGAAGTACCTTTTTCTTTCAGTTTAAAACTGAGTAAAGTAAGTGAGGAGTCATTAGTGAGAATTATTTGCATGATCCGTAATGTATTTTGTTTATGAATAGGTTCAGTCATTTAGGAGAATGTCTTACAAATAACCAGTGTTTTTATACTGCCGAGAGGCTGTGGTAATTAAAATAACCAATATTTCTTTAATGGAGATGCACAAAATAAATTAAAAAAAAGCAGTTTATTCAAAGAACACATTAGTGCTGTTTTTAACTGGTCTCCCTTGTTAAGCATACAGATGGTGCCATCCTTTTGTTTTTTGTCTTTCTGAGTTTTTTTTCAGTGGAAGGTAGGACAACATATCTGGCACTATACTGCAGGGATCTACAACATTTTGACAATAAAATATTATATTTTACTGAAAATCTTAGGACACTTTCTGCACAAGCATTCAGTCAATTGAGAGTTCTTGTTAATGCAGACGTCTGTATTTACATAGTGTGCATGAAGGAATGCACTTTTATGCACAATTTAATACTGAACTGCAGTGCATTTGACATTTTAGTACAAAAGTGAAACTTCTACTTTAGCTACCTGCATACATATTTGTATACTGTACAAAAAGAAGGATACGTACATTTGCAGTCCAGTCTCTGAATTAAAAATATGTAAACGTTGATTTTTTTAAAATTATTTGTCTCTTACCGTTTTCTGCTCATCTTTTGGTAGTTTAAGCGTTACAAAATGAGAAGACATGCCAAGGCCCATATTCATCTTCTCTTTAACGTCTCGTTGGCAACCCACTGTTTTTTTTTTTTTAATTAAATAGTTTGTTCTGTCTACAACGGTGCTCTTAGATGATTTAATTTGTGTGTGAGTGGCATATGTCTGTGTACTCAATTGCATATTGCAGAAGTCATGAAAAATAAACAGTATCATTGAGCATTTATATTAAAAAAAAGAGCAACAGAAAGTACATTGGGTAACACAACGTCAAACCACGTTTTAAAAAGGAGGAAAACAACACACAGGGTGTCTCACAGTGACTAAAAATAAATAAGTATTGGCAAAGGCATCAGTTGCTGCAGACATGTTTCTGCACGAAACAGGACAAGACATTGGGATTTGCTTCATGTGACCTATTCTGGAATAACCTGGATTCAAACAAACTGTGCAGATTCGTCTAAATCTGGTGTGTGGAATCTGATCTTTCTATTGTCTCCACAGCTGTGCTAAGCTGATGCCACTCCTGGGTTTGGCAAATATCAGGAACAAATATAAGGAACAACGTTGGCTGCATCACTGCAATACATTTGGCACATTCTTTAAAAATAATAATTATAAAACAACAAAACAAAAGAAACATTCAAATATTAAAAAAAAAACACACTACACTTGAACAAAAATAAAAAAAACAAAAAACAAATACAGTCACGGGCCACAATTAATAGAATCATGATGATACACAAATATAACCAATTGCACTTTTAAACAGCCTAATGATATTAATGCATACATCCCAGACAATACACCTTCTCACTGAGCTCCTTTCTTCAGCCTCTCTCATGCATTCTGACGTTCTTTCAATGAAAACAGTTTCTGTAAAAATGACACATCCACCTCAGAACCTAGTGATACACAAAGATCTCTGTGGCAGAATGTGCTGAAGTGCCCATATCTGTGTTTACACTATGTTACAGTAGCTGAGGCTCTGAATTGCTTTTAAAAGACAAGAGGAAAGCAGCCCTTCCCCTCTGACCTAAACTAAAGACGTCCATCTCAAAATAGAAGGAACTGAAAAGAGCCAGAGTGTAAACAAAGAAGAAGAGAATCACCTATTTATTTCATAGTGAATGTGATCTGTACTTCCCAGGTCTCTGTATAATCTCTGGCTAGGGTCTAGTCCATGTGCATGTAGTGATGGTCATGACGCTCCCACCGCTGGCCCCCCGCAGGAGCCTGGCGGCGTGCTGTGGCTCCCGGCCGCCCCGCTGCTCTTGTCCGCCTGCTTCTTGTCCTTCTGTTTCAGGTGAACCTTTGCATGTCTCTTTCGCTCGTCACTCCTGGCAAATTTGCGTCCACAAAACTCGCAGGAGAAGGGTTTCTCACCCGTGTGCGTGCGGATGTGTGTGGTGAGGTGGTCGCTCCGGCTGAAGGACCTCATGCATATTCTGCACTGGAAGGGCTTGTGACCCGTGTGGATGCGGAGGTGACGCGTGAGCTCGTCTGAGCGCGAAAAGCGTCTGTCACAGTTCTCCGCAGGACAGGCGTGTGGCCGTTCGTGAACAGGCGTTTTGCTGGGACGGTTGGGGTACTTCCTAGGACGGATGGGTTTGAGGGTAAGAGTCTGAGGTGGCGGATGGTGCTGGGGTGGGTGCTGCTGCCCGCCAATGAAACCCGGGTGGATTTGCTGCTTGTCTTTGAATGCTCTGATGGTCTCCAGCGGCGTGATTGGCGGAGGGTTGACTCTGATAGGGTCCATGGTCTGGAAGGGTTTGTGCTCCATGACACCAACCTCTCCCTGATGATGAAAAAGGTTGTAGTCAGGGATCATGGAAAAAAGGCTGCCATCCATGGGGGCTTTGGACGTTGAGTGATATTCATTTCCAGGGTAGGCGAGAGCCGTGCTGGTGGCGGGGCTGTGGTGGAAGGAGACCTGATCCTGGTACAGGTCACTGCAGGTGGAATAGGCAGGCAGCGGAGGACCGTATACCTGCTCCATGTCTGACGATTGTCCACCCATGCTTGCTGCAGAGGACGGCGTCTGCGTCGTTACCGTGCCGGGTGATGGAGAGACGCCCAAAATGCCCGCACTGACGAGGCTTATGATGTTGTTGTCGGGGCACCAGCCAGAGCCACCGATGCCACCTGAAGGAGGAGTGTCAAAGGCGAACTTCCCCAGATACGTGACAGTCTGCCCACTGCGGTTGGACTGGAAGCTGGATCCATACTGTATGTCTGAGCTTGTCTTCTCGCTTCCCATGCCTAGATCCATGATATTATCTAAATGAAAGAAGATTAAAAAACACAGAAAATGAGCAAAATATCCTCCTGGTTTCTAAAAACATGAACTTAAAATCATCCAAGAAGAAAGCTAAGAAAAAAAAGTTTAGATAATTAACATTATTTTTGCCAAATGAACTTTTTCTAGCAGTTCTTGGTTTGTCCCAAAATAAAGCCTTGTTGCATATTTTTCAAAAGGTGACAAAAGATAAAAGAATAATCACAAAAAATCCCATACAGTTCAAGAAGAAACGTGAGCCCTGTCAGACCTGGAAGTTAAGTGACTTGAGTGCTGCCTCTGAGAGAGTGGTGTCTCTCTCTCTTGCAGATCCCACAAGCTCTCATAAATCAAGACCTAAACACCCCCTGTGATCCAGTCATTGTGTCCCTTAGGAGGACAGCCAAAGAGGAATGGCAAGATTTGATGTCTTAACAGCAGGGAGGATTATGAGGGCAGACGCCAAATCCAGAATGCTCAGGAATTTGAGACACATTTGCAAAAAAAAAAAAAAAGGAACATCTGTAAGGAGATTTCAGTGTTTCCTCTATGTTTTTCTCCTATTATTGTTATAACATCGCATTTACACACAGACACACACACACACACACTCGCTCGTGCTCATTTTCTTTCTTTTTCTTTATCAAAGATGCTATGAACAACAATTGCACACCACACCTATCAATAGTGATGAATTTGTGGCACGGTTGTGCTCAAAAAGGTAAATGTATTGCAGTTTAAGCATAATTCTTTCACAATAAGAATTTAAAATGAAAACCTATTATACTCTGCATGAATCCATATAGACATGTTTGCTCTCAACAATTACAAGCCACTGAAATTTGGCTGGTAAAATCATGTAGCAATAAGGCAATACAAAAATATTTTCAGAAAATATTATTTGACCTGTGAAAAAACAGGGATCATTTTATTATTTGTGGATTTTAAATTAATAAAGTAAATCTTAAGAGATTTGTTTTTTATCATTACCTTTATAGATTGTTTTTTTCTCTTTTTTTTCAATTTTAACCTGAAAATGAAATAAAATTTTAGGCACAAAATAAGGTCTGTACTCTTTTTCTTCGTATTGACACACCTGTTTTTCCTCTTAAATCACAGTTAGTGCTTAATCTCTATTTACATTAAATAAATACTCACAAGTAACCATTTTAACACTGTCTGATGTAAACTTTAGCAAGAATTAACAATTTAACAGAAACACTCTGTTTCTGTTAAATTGAAACAGATTACAGCCAATATTACAGCCAATAATAAAGCAGATAATTATATTTTATTGCATGAACAAATAAAAATGTAGAGGGCTTATGACCTGATTCACTTGACTTTAATGGATTTTAAGCCTAAAATTAGCATGTTTCTTTTAACACCTGGCGCATGCTTAATTCAAACACACGTCTGTGATAAATCAAGGAGGGCTATGTCTTGGTAAATAAAACTACGTGTGTTTCCATCATTTTATGGCGGTGAGAACTTCTGATTAATAAACCCGCGTGTGAAAGTCGCTAAATTGAAAGATTAACGGGTAGAAAATTAGAGATTTTGTATTTTTCTCAGCATTATTCTCTCATTTAAAAGATTAAGCTTTAGCTCTTAGATTTCTTGTAATATTATTAGCCTGTACAGTGCATCATCGTACGCGTCAAAATGAATAGAAAGAATTTAAACAAACAGACGTATAAAAACCGTTTTATTTAAAAAAAATAAATAAGCGAATGCAATTAATAATGCCCGCTGTTATAATTTCTGAAATATAAGGTGGCGCATGGGCCATGCGCTTTGAGCGTGTTTCACATAGGAGAAAGCTCCCACACACGCCTACTAAAACAGTGTTAATAGAGTTGTGAATGAAAGTCATTGTTTTAAGTAGCTGACCCCCCCTTTGCTAGTAGATATCAAATCTGAGACACTATGGACTAACCGCAGTGGCACACTTACCGATTTCATTCAGAGGAGTCAATCTATTTTCTGCAATCTTCGTCAAAAAAAACTCTTCCATGAAAAATAAAAAAAAATTCTCAGATTTTGAGAAATTAAATCACAACACATCTTCTTTTCCAGATTTTTTTATTGCTATTGTTATTATTATTATTATTATTTTTAGAATTATTCATCACCGCGTGTTTAGTTGTGAAATGAGTTGTGTTCGTTTGCGTTTTCACGCTGTGATTCATATTCTGACGCTTCGGCAACGGAATACTGACTCAAAACATTCAAACAATAACAAAAAAATGAATAAAATCAGAAACAGTAACTACTTATATCTACGTTTCAATGGGTATACCAAGTGATTTACACACCTGACCTCTCTAAAGTGTGGGCTACTAAAGGAATCTGCCTTTGTGCGCAACAGAGTGGGAGCGCAAACAGGTGCTCCAAGTCCGAAGACAACTGTTGCCATCCCCGCTCATCGCACTTTGAGCTTCATTTTTAACAGAGCTAGTAAATTCGAGGGAGGAAAAAAAATCTTACCTGTGTTCATCTGTGAATAGTGGTTTATAGACTCCGTGCTGGTGAAAATATTCATAGAGGTGGGGATGTCCTCCTCCGGGTAGAGACTGTCGGGGATCGTGTTTATTAAACTGCTCATGGTAAGAGGGATCTTGTCCGCTAGTTTCCCTGTCATAGCAGTTATGTTCAGTCCGACATTTACAGAGGACAGCGCGCAGGTATCCAGGTAGACACACGGAGAAACGCACAGGTGCTGCTCGGGCGAAGGGTAGCAGGAGGCAGGCGCAGGATGGATCCCGGAGCTGTAGCTATCCAAAGTATCCCGCGGAGGACGCGCGGCGCCGGTTGTCTCTCCTCTGAGCGCTCGCAGCCTATTGTTATTAATCTGATCACTGTGGAAGCTGACAGGCTGCTTGTGAGGGAATTTGAAGTCTGTGAATCAATGAAGGAGGAGGAGGAGATGATGGTGGTGTTGCTTGAACAAGAGGAGCCGCTCTGCGTGCTCTATTGGAGCTGGATAGGGGACTCCAGTCTACCCGTGTTAAATAGGGGGATGGAACATTTGTGTGACGTAGATGACCATATATGGACATGGGCGCCCATCAGCAGGCTCTCCGCGCGTCAGTCAGTGGAAAGTATAGTGGAGGCAAAAGACTCCGAGGGAGATATCTAAGTTTACAAAAATCGAGATAGCGCGCCCAGCTGCATCCTCTTCCCTGGCCTTGTAAAAATAATGGCAGCACATAATCTTGATTATTTTCAGTTCTTGTGGTACCTTCTGTAGAGTGTTGTGGCTACAAAGCATGTCACTCACACAATGAACTTTATCCATAATTTACGACTATCTTCCCACAATATATTATATCGTGATATTAAAACGTGCTTTGTTGACTTTACAATCAAGCCTCATCTTGTCCCGAAAAGTTCAGACAGAACTTTGGATAATGGTGTTCCCATCCCCCCCTCCCCCCTCATTCTTTCCCTCTCTCTCCCCCTCTCCCTGTGAACTTGCACACACTTTATGCGGCGCTGTGTTGCAGAAAGCTGCTTCCAAACTCCTTTTCAAGCAGCATCATTGTCAAACAAAGACAGTAATTGACGGAGTTAATCGCTTGTAAATATTGCAAAGCTTTGCACAGGCTTGCTTTGACTTGGAGTCCAAGTAACCGGCAGAGTGGAAACTCCAAATAAGGCAGTGTCCGGCCCCGCCCATTCATGTCTGTATTTGGACATGCGAGTTCCGGATGAAGTAGTAGTAGTAGTAGTAGTAGTGGAAAAGTGATCGGAAGCCACAGACGCTTAAAAAGATGACAGTGGACGACACGTCATGGTTCGCATTTTAACCAGCATGCAAACTGTGAAAAAACAAACAAAACCATGTACTTGGTGAATTTGAGAAAAGCCCCCTCTATAAATTAGTTGGTTACACACACACACACACACAAAATAAACTAAAAAAAAACTTGGTGGAACAAATAACCAATGTGAAAAAAAAAACTTTATTTAGTCATGACAAGTGGTTAAATTGGGGTGAAGAGATTATTGAATATTTTCTAATTTTGTATTATACATATGTCGTTAACTTCTATAAAAAAAGACAAACAAAACAAAGGCCTCTGGAATATTTTCAGAAAATATTGAATGGCATGTCAGTGCTTGCATACACAGACCTAAGAAATTAATAATACTCAATGAAGCATAAGTGTAAACAGAGTGTGTGGGAGAATTAGTCTGAATCATCCTTGGTGTTTGGGGGGCTTACACAAACAGAGCAGTCGCTGATCCTGTCTCATTACCAAACGCAAGTCTTTACACTCAAGCGTGCCTCTTGTAGTAGCCAAGTATGGTCTGATCACTTTAGGTAAAGTAGAATGACAACACTAAAGTTTTTTTTCTTAAACAGCCCGATCTTTTTTTTGCAACATTCTGACCTAGACATGATTTTTTTTTTTTTCAAATGTATTTCCATCTCTAATTGCCCACTGCGAAAATATCTATATTAAAAAAAAAAAATCCCCAAACCATATCAGGCTATCTCATGGTTTAAAGTTACAGTTTCAAATCTGTTAAGTATTTCAGTGTACTGCCAATCAGCTGACTGAGAAACAGCTACCGAGTGTGTAAACATTTCTGGTCACAAAGAGCACAGATTTTTTTTTATGTTTTGAAAACTCAAGGTATACCAGACAACAGTTGTATTAAGGTAACACTGTTTAAAACTACAGATGACAAACTATGACTGATACATCTACTGAAGAGACTGGCAAGAACTGCAAATAGTTGGGCTAATTAACAAGCTATTGTTACATTTTCCCGTAGCCCCAGTGTAACTTTTAAAAAGCAGAACATCAAACAGATAAGTTCTGTGCAATAAGCATCTGAAAATTAAATTAAATTTAGTGGATATTTCTTTGACGTTCATGCTTGAATCTATGAGTCAAAATAATAACTGTTAATATATGTTACAGATAATTATAATCTGTATTTTGTGTGGGGCACAGTTCTACTATTTGTTACTTTTTTTTGTTTTAATCAAAGGTAATGGATCACAAAACAGTGAAACCAAATCATTTGTATTTTTACCTCTATATGTGGGAAAAATCTAATTGCATTCAATAGCATCCTCATGAGTTTAATCTAAAATGTTTGCATATTTAAAGCCTGGCTGATATTACTATTTTCACATAAATATATTTTTAGTTTTAAATTTTGTCCAAACATTTGACTTAATGTACTCCAACATAAAGCAAAGATCCTTATTAAAACTGTATTTAAAATATTAAAGCAACAAGTCCATGCTAAAAGCAAATAAAAGAAAAACTTGACCATATAAATAATTGCAGAATAATCGCATGGCTTGTGTGTGTCGGTGTGTGTTTTAGGTCCTTAAAGTTGCTGCCTCGTCTTCCCGTTACTCTGTGTAAATAAGAATTGCTACCTGATCCATACTGTCACACAGACTTTCAAAAAAAAAAAAAAACAGCGGTGTTCCCCGTCATGTTTATGGATGCAAACCATCAGAGAATCCCCAGGTGTGGCCTGGGACTCTCTGTACTATGAAGCTTTTCCTTGGGGAGGGCGAGAGTGTGTGCATCTCTGTGGTCGGAAAGTTGGCCACCCCGGCTGGAACACTTACCTGTTGCAGGCTCGTTTCCTCGACTGAGATGGCTCACAAGGGGGAGGGCCTGTATTGTTTGTCAATGGCTTGTGGCGTGACCTGGCTCAGCGCGCATCGCCCAGCTCTTTTGCATATGGGAATTCCATGGAAGCAGAGGCCCATTTTAAAGTGCTGTGGAAAACCTCCAAGGCACTGTGGATGTATAGTCAAATTAGTTTTTTTTTTCTTTCCACATATAATCAAGTTGGCTAAAATGATCCCATGTTGTTGGTGAAACAGCTGGAAATATAAACATACCCACCTGGAGAAACAACTGACCAAATACTGCTTCATTTTATATTGACTGAGTGCAGTAAGTTCACCACCATCATCTAGTTAAAACTAAACACAACCAAGAATTTGCTTAAAACGCTGGCCACCAACGTAATCTACGAGTTTATTCAGAATGTAGAATGAAATAAAAATAGAGAATATGCATTCAAAAATACTTAAATGATTCTACACTGTGGATTTTCTCCTTAATTTTCTGGTTCATTCATTTATCAGACATAAAGGCGACTTAAAGGCGATAGCGGTCACATATGGTAAGAGATGTTGACATAAATGTACATCTAAAAAATCTGAATATCATACAGTTCAGTATTTGTCACATTTCAGAAAGTGAAACTCAATTATTTGTACATCGAGTAAAATATTGTAGGCCTTTATTACTTGTATAATTTTGATGATTATGGTTTATATATGATGGAAACCCACAATTCAGTGCCTCAAAACTGTGACTATTATACAAGATTAATAAAATAGGATATCCATTTTATTGAGAATGCTAACGGGAATGCTAGACTTCTAAAGAGTATGCATCTCTTGTACTGAATACTTGGTTGGGGTTTCTTTTGCATAAATTCCTTTATCAGTGCGGCATGGCATAGGGGCGATCAGCCTGTGGTTCTGCTGAAGTGTATTCAAAGCCCAAGTAGCTTTGACATTAGCCTTCAGGTCATTAGTTTTGTTGGGTCAGGTGTCTCTTGCCTCCCTCTTGATAGATTCTCTATCAGGTCAGGCCAGTTTGCTAACCAGTCAAGCAAATTTAACACCATGGTAATTGAACCTTGTTGTGGTACCTTTGGCAGTCTGGGCAGATGGCAAGTCCTGCTGGAAAATGAAATCAGCATCTTCATAAATCTTGTCAGCAGCAGAAAACATGAAGTGCTTTAAGACATTATGGTTGACTAGAAAACAGTTGACCAACACCAAAGGCACCTCAAATCAACAGTGACTGACCCAGAATGAGAGACCATTTCTAGGACATCAGTGCAGATACATTTGAGTTATAATTGGTGTGAAACCATGAGTTTCCAATATTTAAGTCACCGAATGTTGGGTTTTAATTATCTTGAGACATAATCACCAAGACTACAAGTAATAAAGGGCTCAAAATATTTCAAACAAAATATTCTAAATATTTCGAACAATGAAACAGTTTCACTTTCTGAAATGAATGGCACAAAATCTAAAATTTTTTCCATGATTTTGTTTAGATGTACCTGTACAGTGATTTGAAAAAGTAATTATACCCACTGGACTTTTACACATTTTCTTACAACACAGTAAAGTGTTGTATAGTTATAGACAATGATTCACTTTTTTTGCTGTGTTCCACCCGCTCTGTTTTGTTTCCTTGAAATAAAATGACAGTATTAACAATGACCTCAAAAACACATTTATATAGTAAATGGAGTCATTCTAAGTGTAATTCAAGCTCAGTCTCAACACAGCTTACAGCCTACTTCATCAGCTAGATGACATCATTGAACAAACAGAATCATTAAGACCAAGGAATAGGGCAGATGGGCCATAATGATGCTTTTCTTAAGCAGGAATAGTGAAACCGGTCAGAGTTGATAGGAAGATGGATGGAAGAGAAACGGGGAAATTCTGGAAGCAAACCTGTTAGAGCGAATCAGGTGCTGAAACCGTGCAGGTTACCCACATGTATCAAAGATCTTAGGAGGAGAGGCAGTTTCTAAAGAGGCTCGGAGTCCTCAAGATTTGATGGGTGTGGAAGGACAACCCTGGTCTTACTACTGAACTAGTAGCTTGTTTGACAGTGTTGGGTTTTGTCCAGCAGCTGCAAACTTTGTGCATCAGGTGTATGCAGGGGTTCAGCAGGAGTATGCATACAGCATAGCATAGCATAGCAGTGCTTTCTGTGATTTTTATTTAGGAGCAAAATTATGAATTAGATTTGAATAACCACAGATGCTAGTCGAGTTTAATGAATGCAAAAGGAAGCAAGTTTTGTTTTATTTCGCACAAAACAAAACAAAAAAAAATTAGAAGCTTTCGGCCACACTTTTGTTGCAACTTTCCAATAGTTTCACCAGAAGACATGTTAAAGGTCACCTTCTTTATGGGGTTTTATATGATGGGATAAAAATATGTGCTTAGATAAAAAAAAAACAGATTTAGTTATCCAGTAACATGGATGAATGAAAGAAGAATTTCACTCTGAGACGGGAATCAAATCTCCTGAGGAATTCAAACTGCATCCAACATGTGCAATTAGATATGGAAATATAAACTATATGAATAATAACTGATCAGATGTTCCTCTTAAATTCATTCTAGCACAACTCATAACATGCAGTAACTCAGAAATACTATGATGAAATAATCCTTAGCATTATCTTGCATATTGGATCACTTTTTGCCAATGAGACAACTGATCCGATTATAAAAATGATAAACTACGGTAATATTGACTTCATTAAAGAAAATATTGAAAGCCTTATTCACATCAGGAAAAGTGAGAAGCGTATATACTCTCCAGCACTGAACTATAACTGTCAATTTTTATTAATCATAACATTTAACTCTTGACATTTGGAGTAAAAATAAACACGTTAGAGGAAACTGAACGGCAAAACCCAGCTGGTTTGGCAGGATCTCTCTAAAACATAAAGGAGAAGGGAAAAAAAATGCAGTGCATTTGGAAGTGCACATCTTGGCATTTCAGTCTTGTACTGATGGATTCAAGTAGGTGTTTTTTGGAAGAATGCTCTCCTACTTGGCATGCTTCACAATGAGTGTGGAATTATCCTCCACTTGCCAGTTGTTAGAAATGTGATTTTATAAGTCAAATAAGACGAGCAAATCAAGGTCAGGAGCAACACTCGAACCGATGGGTACTTATTGTGCGTTCAAAAGCAGTGGGTTCTCTCACTCTCACTCACTGTGGGCCCGTGTGTATTGTTTTGGTTGTTTTGTTTGTGAACTTGGGTGCTTTGACTGCTGAGTCTGGGAGGCAAACAAAGCACATGCTCGACAATTGATCAATGATCTTCCAGAGTTCATGTAGAGGGCACATTGGGGGTTACCAAGGCTGGCTTATCCACCAAAGGCACAAAAGCCTCCTTTACCTGCTCCTGCCTATCCCACTGATGAGACACCAAACTAGGGTCAATGAAACCACCAACTAAAGATTGATCATCACAACATCAAAGTCACTCAAGTAAATCCACCCTTTTTCAGACATCTGGGGTATTGATACAAACACTCCCGGGAGGAGAGTTGCTGGTTAGAAACCAATATTCTTCATGGGGGTGGGGGACGGGACTCTGACCCATCCTCTACAAAGACCTGTAAAGTCTGAAGAGCATTTTAGTGTGGATGGGTTGAAAAGTTTACCCACACCATCCTCTGCAGACTTGCCAGGTGAGGCTCTTATGCAACTCTCTCAAGTTCAAAACGGGTTCATTGTCCTGAAGTTATACTGAAGGAAATATCGAAAACTCAGCAGCTGTTTCTTCAGATAAACCAAATACCTGAAAGTAACTCATTGTTTCCAGTCGGGGTGAGAGTGGTCAATGGAAATATGATAAACAATGACACAAACAGCAAGTTCCCTTAACTTGGTGCATGACAGGCCTGACAGCCCCTCCCCCTTGTCCTGTCACTCTAGAGTATTTTAGTTCAAGTTCCACTGCAGCATCCGGCAGAGCTGCGGTCTCGGTTTCACCTCCCACTTCCTTTTTTTGGCCCTGACGTGTTTCCGGCCCCTGAATTAGAAAAACTCTTTCCACACAAAGTTGTGATATCAGGGCCGTCTTCCTTCTCTTGTCGCCCGTGTTCGGAAACTATTAAGAAATCCCCAGTGAAGTTGAAATCTATCTCCCGAATCCTTTGCTCCCAACCACGAGACCAGAGATACGGGGCGACATCAAAAACCCTTCAGCTAGAGCAACACGGAGAGGAAATATCTCTTGAACTCGACGATAAGATAGAAGCTGGTGCAAGCTTTGAAGAATTTTTGCTGTTTAATGCACGGAAAGCAGGGAAACAATACAAATGAAGAAACAGTTTAGTTTCTATAATTGTACTGTTGTATTCTTCTTCTGATAGAAGTATTTCAGCATCCGTTAGTCCTCGAAGTTCTGGGTGAGAAACTGCAAGGCAGCCACTGGTTCCCCAAGGTTAAACCTTTTGACGAAGGCCTGAAAATCCCATTTACCTGGAGGTGCAGAAGACACAAAACACAGATTTTCATTAGCATTTAAGCAAAAGAATTGAGAGAAAAAAAAAAACTTAAGGTTTGCTTTCAGTCCAGCAAAACACTCCAGAAATGAGCTGTACTCCGAGTGCACTCTCTGGTGCATTATGAGAGCATTTCTTCTGACCACTTGGTCTGTGTTTAAGGGATCTGAGGCCTAACTGAGCAACACATGGCTCTGGGATGTGAGTCACTGAGAACAGCTCTGCTGAAAATAAAACATGTTGCTGTAATGATGGAGGTGGGAACGCAAGGACGTATTGGCAAGATGATATGATTCAATCGCCTGGACTGTTTTTTTTCTCTTCCCTCCCCTTTTAAACAAACACCAGACGGCCATCCGGCTGGTATGACAATATCACTTCTAAGATTTTGACAACCACTGATTCCCTGCAGTTTTCCCTCCCTTAANTTTTTTTTTTTCTTTTTTTCTTTCAGTTTTTAAGTGAGGCAAAGCTCAGTGCCTGGCACAGGGCCAATTTCACAAAATCTGTATCAAACATTAATGCACAAATATTAGCACAAGGTTGCCTTCAGCTACAAGCAGACAGGGGTTACGTTTATTTGTTGCTCCTTTGGAGTTATTGTCATGGATTGTTTTTGATCAGCCAACCCTGCAACCCAGTTCAGCGTAATGATGGCTGCTGATGTTGGCACAAATTCATCATGGAGCTGAAAACCGTTCAGCCAACTACTTTTGGCCAGCAGAGTATTAAGCACATAAAATAATGAATTATTAGTGGAAAGAAATTACATTTAAATTAGTTGGTTTTGAGTTTAGCAGTTATTTCATGAATTCTCATGGCCTCCTTATATTACAGTAATTGGTATACAGAAGACAATTGTGCAGCCTGTGTTGTAATAGCCAACCTATTGAGAAAGCAAGTAGTGCAAGTAGTGGAGGGATAATATAAGTTTTACAAAATTTACAAAAACACATACAAAACAAAGTGTAACAGACACAGTGGGGTTGATTAAATATTGTTACATGGCTTCATTTTGGATGTTGATATATTCTTGCTGTTATCCCTGCCTACCTTTTCATCATTCTTCAACACAAAGCAACAGAAGCATAATGTTCTCTAACATGATAGAAATATTTTTTGGTAAAATAAGGTCTAAATGATCTTCAGTCTGAACTCATAACATTGAATAACTAGCATTAATGACAGGCTTTTTTTTTTGTTATTGTCTTTTATGTTGTGTCTATTCTTTGTCTTCTGATCCCTATATGGTTATTGCTTGTTACCAGATACAACCTGGTCCATAACAGTTTTATTCTGGAAAAATAGTTGTCAAACAATTTGGTGCTGTAGACTTGTGTTAGTTTGTCAGGTTTTATATTTCATATGCGGAAGGAGAAACTTTATTTGGCCAAAGTCCAACAAATGCAGTGGAGCTATAGGTTTCCGTGCTACACACCTATTGATTTACAGCTGTAGGCAGTCCAAACTTTTAAACTTTTCACATAAGTGCAAGGAGGACTATTCATTTAACCATGTAGATGAATTTAGAAAAAAAACAACCTTTGAGGCCAAATTAATTGGAAAATAAGTGGATACTTGCCAGGAAGCAGAGCAGTAAAAACTGTTTCAGGAAAAAGAATGGATGGCCTTCAGAGCTCTTTACTGCATGCACTGGGTTCTCTGTGGCACTGTTTGTCTGCACTTTTCCTTTGACCTCTGCATTAGTCAGTTCCTAAACTCCTTTAGTCCAGTCGTTGTGTGTGCTGATGGGTACAGTATTTGTTTTTTAAGCAGTTTTCTTCCGTCAAAAAGTACAACAAATGAAATAATAAAATATGTTAAAAAACAAACAAACAACAACAAAAAAAACAGTTGAATAAAAAAATAGTAAAACTTGTTTTCTTTGAAATTTGAAAATACAGTTTAAGAATCAGGTTTTAAAAGAACGTCAGGAAGCATGCTTCCTGTTTGACAAAGTCAGTCCAACCAATTTTTCTTTTAGTGTGATTCCTTTGCTGCTTGTCAAACGTGCGTATCACAGCATCTCCTGCCTTTCTTATTTATAGTTTTCATAATTTTTAAAATTGATTTCCTCCAATTACTTATGTAAAACAGTCTTTGAATTGCACAAATATGCCTTTTGATGTCTGTCACTAAGCCTGTAAAACAATCTTAAGTGTTTAAACTCCGTGAAAGTAAGGCAAACTGTCTTTCCTGTAAAACTAACTTTTTTTTCTTAAATCAAATATGCTTTAATAATAATTAACGGAAATACTTGGATCCAAGTGAAGTCATTGATGGCTCACAGAAAATGTTTTGCTAAAAGACAAAAGAAGTACCTTTTTCTTTCAGTTTAAAACTGAGTAAAGTAAGTGAGGAGTCATTAGTGAGAATTATTTGCATGATCCGTAATGTATTTTGTTTATGAATAGGTTCAGTCATTTAGGAGAATGTCTTACAAATAACCAGTGTTTTTATACTGCCGAGAGGCTGTGGTAATTAAAATAACCAATATTTCTTTAATGGAGATGCACAAAATAAATTAAAAAAAAGCAGTTTATTCAAAGAACACATTAGTGCTGTTTTTAACTGGTCTCCCTTGTTAAGCATACAGATGGTGCCATCCTTTTGTTTTTTGTCTTTCTGAGTTTTTTTTCAGTGGAAGGTAGGACAACATATCTGGCACTATACTGCAGGGATCTACAACATTTTGACAATAAAATATTATATTTTACTGAAAATCTTAGGACACTTTCTGCACAAGCATTCAGTCAATTGAGAGTTCTTGTTAATGCAGACGTCTGTATTTACATAGTGTGCATGAAGGAATGCACTTTTATGCACAATTTAATACTGAACTGCAGTGCATTTGACATTTTAGTACAAAAGTGAAACTTCTACTTTAGCTACCTGCATACATATTTGTATACTGTACAAAAAGAAGGATACGTACATTTGCAGTCCAGTCTCTGAATTAAAAATATGTAAACGTTGATTTTTTTAAAATTATTTGTCTCTTACCGTTTTCTGCTCATCTTTTGGTAGTTTAAGCGTTACAAAATGAGAAGACATGCCAAGGCCCATATTCATCTTCTCTTTAACGTCTCGTTGGCAACCCACTGTTTTTTTTTTTTTAATTAAATAGTTTGTTCTGTCTACAACGGTGCTCTTAGATGATTTAATTTGTGTGTGAGTGGCATATGTCTGTGTACTCAATTGCATATTGCAGAAGTCATGAAAAATAAACAGTATCATTGAGCATTTATATTAAAAAAAAGAGCAACAGAAAGTACATTGGGTAACACAACGTCAAACCACGTTTTAAAAAGGAGGAAAACAACACACAGGGTGTCTCACAGTGACTAAAAATAAATAAGTATTGGCAAAGGCATCAGTTGCTGCAGACATGTTTCTGCACGAAACAGGACAAGACATTGGGATTTGCTTCATGTGACCTATTCTGGAATAACCTGGATTCAAACAAACTGTGCAGATTCGTCTAAATCTGGTGTGTGGAATCTGATCTTTCTATTGTCTCCACAGCTGTGCTAAGCTGATGCCACTCCTGGGTTTGGCAAATATCAGGAACAAATATAAGGAACAACGTTGGCTGCATCACTGCAATACATTTGGCACATTCTTTAAAAATAATAATTATAAAACAACAAAACAAAAGAAACATTCAAATATATAAAAAAAAAACACACTACATTTGAACAAAAATATCAAAAAAATACAGTCACGGGCCACAATTAATAGAATCATGATGATACACAAATATAACCAATTGCACTTTTAAACAGCCTAATGATATTAATGCATACATCCCAGACAATACACCTTCTCACTGAGCTCCTTTCTTCAGCCTCTCTCATGCATTCTGACGTTCTTTCAATGAAAACAGTTTCTGTAAAAATGACACATCCACCTCAGAACCTAGTGATACACAAAGATCTCTGTGGCAGAATGTGCTGAAGTGCCCATATCTGTGTTTACACTATGTTACAGTAGCTGAGGCTCTGAATTGCTTTTAAAAGACAAGAGGAAAGCAGCCCTTCCCCTCTGACCTAAACTAAAGACGTCCATCTCAAAATAGAAGGAACTGAAAAGAGCCAGAGTGTAAACAAAGAAGAAGAGAATCACCTATTTATTTCATAGTGAATGTGATCTGTACTTCCCAGGTCTCTGTATAATCTCTGGCTAGGGTCTAGTCCATGTGCATGTAGTGATGGTCATGACGCTCCCACCGCTGGCCCCCCGCAGGAGCCTGGCGGCGTGCTGTGGCTCCCGGCCGCCCCGCTGCTCTTGTCCGCCTGCTTCTTGTCCTTCTGTTTCAGGTGAACCTTTGCATGTCTCTTTCGCTCGTCACTCCTGGCAAATTTGCGTCCACAAAACTCGCAGGAGAAGGGTTTCTCACCCGTGTGCGTGCGGATGTGTGTGGTGAGGTGGTCGCTCCGGCTGAAGGACCTCATGCATATTCTGCACTGGAAGGGCTTGTGACCCGTGTGGATGCGGAGGTGACGCGTGAGCTCGTCTGAGCGCGAAAAGCGTCTGTCACAGTTCTCCGCAGGACAGGCGTGTGGCCGTTCGTGAACAGGCGTTTTGCTGGGACGGTTGGGGTACTTCCTAGGACGGATGGGTTTGAGGGTAAGAGTCTGAGGTGGCGGATGGTGCTGGGGTGGGTGCTGCTGCCCGCCAATGAAACCCGGGTGGATTTGCTGCTTGTCTTTGAATGCTCTGATGGTCTCCAGCGGCGTGATTGGCGGAGGGTTGACTCTGATAGGGTCCATGGTCTGGAAGGGTTTGTGCTCCATGACACCAACCTCTCCCTGATGATGAAAAAGGTTGTAGTCAGGGATCATGGAAAAAAGGCTGCCATCCATGGGGGCTTTGGACGTTGAGTGATATTCATTTCCAGGGTAGGCGAGAGCCGTGCTGGTGGCGGGGCTGTGGTGGAAGGAGACCTGATCCTGGTACAGGTCACTGCAGGTGGAATAGGCAGGCAGCGGAGGACCGTATACCTGCTCCATGTCTGACGATTGTCCACCCATGCTTGCTGCAGAGGACGGCGTCTGCGTCGTTACCGTGCCGGGTGATGGAGAGACGCCCAAAATGCCCGCACTGACGAGGCTTATGATGTTGTTGTCGGGGCACCAGCCAGAGCCACCGATGCCACCTGAAGGAGGAGTGTCAAAGGCGAACTTCCCCAGATACGTGACAGTCTGCCCACTGCGGTTGGACTGGAAGCTGGATCCATACTGTATGTCTGAGCTTGTCTTCTCGCTTCCCATGCCTAGATCCATGATATTATCTAAATGAAAGAAGATTAAAAAACACAGAAAATGAGCAAAATATCCTCCTGGTTTCTAAAAACATGAACTTAAAATCATCCAAGAAGAAAGCTAAGAAAAAAAAGTTTAGATAATTAACATTATTTTTGCCAAATGAACTTTTTCTAGCAGTTCTTGGTTTGTCCCAAAATAAAGCCTTGTTGCATATTTTTCAAAAGGTGACAAAAGATAAAAGAATAATCACAAAAAATCCCATACAGTTCAAGAAGAAACGTGAGCCCTGTCAGACCTGGAAGTTAAGTGACTTGAGTGCTGCCTCTGAGAGAGTGGTGTCTCTCTCTCTTGCAGATCCCACAAGCTCTCATAAATCAAGACCTAAACACCCCCTGTGATCCAGTCATTGTGTCCCTTAGGAGGACAGCCAAAGAGGAATGGCAAGATTTGATGTCTTAACAGCAGGGAGGATTATGAGGGCAGACGCCAAATCCAGAATGCTCAGGAATTTGAGACACATTTGCAAAAAAAAAAAAAAAGGAACATCTGTAAGGAGATTTCAGTGTTTCCTCTATGTTTTTCTCCTATTATTGTTATAACATCGCATTTACACACAGACACACACACACACACACTCGCTCGTGCTCATTTTCTTTCTTTTTCTTTATCAAAGATGCTATGAACAACAATTGCACACCACACCTATCAATAGTGATGAATTTGTGGCACGGTTGTGCTCAAAAAGGTAAATGTATTGCAGTTTAAGCATAATTCTTTCACAATAAGAATTTAAAATGAAAACCTATTATACTCTGCATGAATCCATATAGACATGTTTGCTCTCAACAATTACAAGCCACTGAAATTTGGCTGGTAAAATCATGTAGCAATAAGGCAATACAAAAATATTTTCAGAAAATATTATTTGACCTGTGAAAAAACAGGGATCATTTTATTATTTGTGGATTTTAAATTAATAAAGTAAATCTTAAGAGATTTGTTTTTTATCATTACCTTTATAGATTGTTTTTTTCTCTTTTTTTTCAATTTTAACCTGAAAATGAAATAAAATTTTAGGCACAAAATAAGGTCTGTACTCTTTTTCTTCGTATTGACACACCTGTTTTTCCTCTTAAATCACAGTTAGTGCTTAATCTCTATTTACATTAAATAAATACTCACAAGTAACCATTTTAACACTGTCTGATGTAAACTTTAGCAAGAATTAACAATTTAACAGAAACACTCTGTTTCTGTTAAATTGAAACAGATTACAGCCAATATTACAGCCAATAATAAAGCAGATAATTATATTTTATTGCATGAACAAATAAAAATGTAGAGGGCTTATGACCTGATTCACTTGACTTTAATGGATTTTAAGCCTAAAATTAGCATGTTTCTTTTAACACCTGGCGCATGCTTAATTCAAACACACGTCTGTGATAAATCAAGGAGGGCTATGTCTTGGTAAATAAAACTACGTGTGTTTCCATCATTTTATGGCGGTGAGAACTTCTGATTAATAAACCCGCGTGTGAAAGTCGCTAAATTGAAAGATTAACGGGTAGAAAATTAGAGATTTTGTATTTTTCTCAGCATTATTCTCTCATTTAAAAGATTAAGCTTTAGCTCTTAGATTTCTTGTAATATTATTAGCCTGTACAGTGCATCATCGTACGCGTCAAAATGAATAGAAAGAATTTAAACAAACAGACGTATAAAAACCGTTTTATTTAAAAAAAATAAATAAGCGAATGCAATTAATAATGCCCGCTGTTATAATTTCTGAAATATAAGGTGGCGCATGGGCCATGCGCTTTGAGCGTGTTTCACATAGGAGAAAGCTCCCACACACGCCTACTAAAACAGTGTTAATAGAGTTGTGAATGAAAGTCATTGTTTTAAGTAGCTGACCCCCCCTTTGCTAGTAGATATCAAATCTGAGACACTATGGACTAACCGCAGTGGCACACTTACCGATTTCATTCAGAGGAGTCAATCTATTTTCTGCAATCTTCGTCAAAAAAAACTCTTCCATGAAAAATAAAAAAAAATTCTCAGATTTTGAGAAATTAAATCACAACACATCTTCTTTTCCAGATTTTTTTATTGCTATTGTTATTATTATTATTATTATTTTTAGAATTATTCATCACCGCGTGTTTAGTTGTGAAATGAGTTGTGTTCGTTTGCGTTTTCACGCTGTGATTCATATTCTGACGCTTCGGCAACGGAATACTGACTCAAAACATTCAAACAATAACAAAAAAATGAATAAAATCAGAAACAGTAACTACTTATATCTACGTTTCAATGGGTATACCAAGTGATTTACACACCTGACCTCTCTAAAGTGTGGGCTACTAAAGGAATCTGCCTTTGTGCGCAACAGAGTGGGAGCGCAAACAGGTGCTCCAAGTCCGAAGACAACTGTTGCCATCCCCGCTCATCGCACTTTGAGCTTCATTTTTAACAGAGCTAGTAAATTCGAGGGAGGAAAAAAAATCTTACCTGTGTTCATCTGTGAATAGTGGTTTATAGACTCCGTGCTGGTGAAAATATTCATAGAGGTGGGGATGTCCTCCTCCGGGTAGAGACTGTCGGGGATCGTGTTTATTAAACTGCTCATGGTAAGAGGGATCTTGTCCGCTAGTTTCCCTGTCATAGCAGTTATGTTCAGTCCGACATTTACAGAGGACAGCGCGCAGGTATCCAGGTAGACACACGGAGAAACGCACAGGTGCTGCTCGGGCGAAGGGTAGCAGGAGGCAGGCGCAGGATGGATCCCGGAGCTGTAGCTATCCAAAGTATCCCGCGGAGGACGCGCGGCGCCGGTTGTCTCTCCTCTGAGCGCTCGCAGCCTATTGTTATTAATCTGATCACTGTGGAAGCTGACAGGCTGCTTGTGAGGGAATTTGAAGTCTGTGAATCAATGAAGGAGGAGGAGGAGATGATGGTGGTGTTGCTTGAACAAGAGGAGCCGCTCTGCGTGCTCTATTGGAGCTGGATAGGGGACTCCAGTCTACCCGTGTTAAATAGGGGGATGGAACATTTGTGTGACGTAGATGACCATATATGGACATGGGCGCCCATCAGCAGGCTCTCCGCGCGTCAGTCAGTGGAAAGTATAGTGGAGGCAAAAGACTCCGAGGGAGATATCTAAGTTTACAAAAATCGAGATAGCGCGCCCAGCTGCATCCTCTTCCCTGGCCTTGTAAAAATAATGGCAGCACATAATCTTGATTATTTTCAGTTCTTGTGGTACCTTCTGTAGAGTGTTGTGGCTACAAAGCATGTCACTCACACAATGAACTTTATCCATAATTTACGACTATCTTCCCACAATATATTATATCGTGATATTAAAACGTGCTTTGTTGACTTTACAATCAAGCCTCATCTTGTCCCGAAAAGTTCAGACAGAACTTTGGATAATGGTGTTCCCATCCCCCCCTCCCCCCTCATTCTTTCCCTCTCTCTCCCCCTCTCCCTGTGAACTTGCACACACTTTATGCGGCGCTGTGTTGCAGAAAGCTGCTTCCAAACTCCTTTTCAAGCAGCATCATTGTCAAACAAAGACAGTAATTGACGGAGTTAATCGCTTGTAAATATTGCAAAGCTTTGCACAGGCTTGCTTTGACTTGGAGTCCAAGTAACCGGCAGAGTGGAAACTCCAAATAAGGCAGTGTCCGGCCCCGCCCATTCATGTCTGTATTTGGACATGCGAGTTCCGGATGAAGTAGTAGTAGTAGTAGTAGTAGTGGAAAAGTGATCGGAAGCCACAGACGCTTAAAAAGATGACAGTGGACGACACGTCATGGTTCGCATTTTAACCAGCATGCAAACTGTGAAAAAACAAACAAAACCATGTACTTGGTGAATTTGAGAAAAGCCCCCTCTATAAATTAGTTGGTTACACACACACACACACACAAAATAAACTAAAAAAAAACTTGGTGGAACAAATAACCAATGTGAAAAAAAAAACTTTATTTAGTCATGACAAGTGGTTAAATTGGGGTGAAGAGATTATTGAATATTTTCTAATTTTGTATTATACATATGTCGTTAACTTCTATAAAAAAAGACAAACAAAACAAAGGCCTCTGGAATATTTTCAGAAAATATTGAATGGCATGTCAGTGCTTGCATACACAGACCTAAGAAATTAATAATACTCAATGAAGCATAAGTGTAAACAGAGTGTGTGGGAGAATTAGTCTGAATCATCCTTGGTGTTTGGGGGGCTTACACAAACAGAGCAGTCGCTGATCCTGTCTCATTACCAAACGCAAGTCTTTACACTCAAGCGTGCCTCTTGTAGTAGCCAAGTATGGTCTGATCACTTTAGGTAAAGTAGAATGACAACACTAAAGTTTTTTTTCTTAAACAGCCCGATCTTTTTTTTGCAACATTCTGACCTAGACATGATTTTTTTTTTTTTCAAATGTATTTCCATCTCTAATTGCCCACTGCGAAAATATCTATATTAAAAAAAAAAAATCCCCAAACCATATCAGGCTATCTCATGGTTTAAAGTTACAGTTTCAAATCTGTTAAGTATTTCAGTGTACTGCCAATCAGCTGACTGAGAAACAGCTACCGAGTGTGTAAACATTTCTGGTCACAAAGAGCACAGATTTTTTTTTATGTTTTGAAAACTCAAGGTATACCAGACAACAGTTGTATTAAGGTAACACTGTTTAAAACTACAGATGACAAACTATGACTGATACATCTACTGAAGAGACTGGCAAGAACTGCAAATAGTTGGGCTAATTAACAAGCTATTGTTACATTTTCCCGTAGCCCCAGTGTAACTTTTAAAAAGCAGAACATCAAACAGATAAGTTCTGTGCAATAAGCATCTGAAAATTAAATTAAATTTAGTGGATATTTCTTTGACGTTCATGCTTGAATCTATGAGTCAAAATAATAACTGTTAATATATGTTACAGATAATTATAATCTGTATTTTGTGTGGGGCACAGTTCTACTATTTGTTACTTTTTTTTGTTTTAATCAAAGGTAATGGATCACAAAACAGTGAAACCAAATCATTTGTATTTTTACCTCTATATGTGGGAAAAATCTAATTGCATTCAATAGCATCCTCATGAGTTTAATCTAAAATGTTTGCATATTTAAAGCCTGGCTGATATTACTATTTTCACATAAATATATTTTTAGTTTTAAATTTTGTCCAAACATTTGACTTAATGTACTCCAACATAAAGCAAAGATCCTTATTAAAACTGTATTTAAAATATTAAAGCAACAAGTCCATGCTAAAAGCAAATAAAAGAAAAACTTGACCATATAAATAATTGCAGAATAATCGCATGGCTTGTGTGTGTCGGTGTGTGTTTTAGGTCCTTAAAGTTGCTGCCTCGTCTTCCCGTTACTCTGTGTAAATAAGAATTGCTACCTGATCCATACTGTCACACAGACTTTCAAAAAAAAAAAAAAACAGCGGTGTTCCCCGTCATGTTTATGGATGCAAACCATCAGAGAATCCCCAGGTGTGGCCTGGGACTCTCTGTACTATGAAGCTTTTCCTTGGGGAGGGCGAGAGTGTGTGCATCTCTGTGGTCGGAAAGTTGGCCACCCCGGCTGGAACACTTACCTGTTGCAGGCTCGTTTCCTCGACTGAGATGGCTCACAAGGGGGAGGGCCTGTATTGTTTGTCAATGGCTTGTGGCGTGACCTGGCTCAGCGCGCATCGCCCAGCTCTTTTGCATATGGGAATTCCATGGAAGCAGAGGCCCATTTTAAAGTGCTGTGGAAAACCTCCAAGGCACTGTGGATGTATAGTCAAATTAGTTTTTTTTTTCTTTCCACATATAATCAAGTTGGCTAAAATGATCCCATGTTGTTGGTGAAACAGCTGGAAATATAAACATACCCACCTGGAGAAACAACTGACCAAATACTGCTTCATTTTATATTGACTGAGTGCAGTAAGTTCACCACCATCATCTAGTTAAAACTAAACACAACCAAGAATTTGCTTAAAACGCTGGCCACCAACGTAATCTACGAGTTTATTCAGAATGTAGAATGAAATAAAAATAGAGAATATGCATTCAAAAATACTTAAATGATTCTACACTGTGGATTTTCTCCTTAATTTTCTGGTTCATTCATTTATCAGACATAAAGGCGACTTAAAGGCGATAGCGGTCACATATGGTAAGAGATGTTGACATAAATGTACATCTAAAAAATCTGAATATCATACAGTTCAGTATTTGTCACATTTCAGAAAGTGAAACTCAATTATTTGTACATCGAGTAAAATATTGTAGGCCTTTATTACTTGTATAATTTTGATGATTATGGTTTATATATGATGGAAACCCACAATTCAGTGCCTCAAAACTGTGACTATTATACAAGATTAATAAAATAGGATATCCATTTTATTGAGAATGCTAACGGGAATGCTAGACTTCTAAAGAGTATGCATCTCTTGTACTGAATACTTGGTTGGGGTTTCTTTTGCATAAATTCCTTTATCAGTGCGGCATGGCATAGGGGCGATCAGCCTGTGGTTCTGCTGAAGTGTATTCAAAGCCCAAGTAGCTTTGACATTAGCCTTCAGGTCATTAGTTTTGTTGGGTCAGGTGTCTCTTGCCTCCCTCTTGATAGATTCTCTATCAGGTCAGGCCAGTTTGCTAACCAGTCAAGCAAATTTAACACCATGGTAATTGAACCTTGTTGTGGTACCTTTGGCAGTCTGGGCAGATGGCAAGTCCTGCTGGAAAATGAAATCAGCATCTTCATAAATCTTGTCAGCAGCAGAAAACATGAAGTGCTTTAAGACATTATGGTTGACTAGAAAACAGTTGACCAACACCAAAGGCACCTCAAATCAACAGTGACTGACCCAGAATGAGAGACCATTTCTAGGACATCAGTGCAGATACATTTGAGTTATAATTGGTGTGAAACCATGAGTTTCCAATATTTAAGTCACCGAATGTTGGGTTTTAATTATCTTGAGACATAATCACCAAGACTACAAGTAATAAAGGGCTCAAAATATTTCAAACAAAATATTCTAAATATTTCGAACAATGAAACAGTTTCACTTTCTGAAATGAATGGCACAAAATCTAAAATTTTTTCCATGATTTTGTTTAGATGTACCTGTACAGTGATTTGAAAAAGTAATTATACCCACTGGACTTTTACACATTTTCTTACAACACAGTAAAGTGTTGTATAGTTATAGACAATGATTCACTTTTTTTGCTGTGTTCCACCCGCTCTGTTTTGTTTCCTTGAAATAAAATGACAGTATTAACAATGACCTCAAAAACACATTTATATAGTAAATGGAGTCATTCTAAGTGTAATTCAAGCTCAGTCTCAACACAGCTTACAGCCTACTTCATCAGCTAGATGACATCATTGAACAAACAGAATCATTAAGACCAAGGAATAGGGCAGATGGGCCATAATGATGCTTTTCTTAAGCAGGAATAGTGAAACCGGTCAGAGTTGATAGGAAGATGGATGGAAGAGAAACGGGGAAATTCTGGAAGCAAACCTGTTAGAGCGAATCAGGTGCTGAAACCGTGCAGGTTACCCACATGTATCAAAGATCTTAGGAGGAGAGGCAGTTTCTAAAGAGGCTCGGAGTCCTCAAGATTTGATGGGTGTGGAAGGACAACCCTGGTCTTACTACTGAACTAGTAGCTTGTTTGACAGTGTTGGGTTTTGTCCAGCAGCTGCAAACTTTGTGCATCAGGTGTATGCAGGGGTTCAGCAGGAGTATGCATACAGCATAGCATAGCATAGCAGTGCTTTCTGTGATTTTTATTTAGGAGCAAAATTATGAATTAGATTTGAATAACCACAGATGCTAGTCGAGTTTAATGAATGCAAAAGGAAGCAAGTTTTGTTTTATTTCGCACAAAACAAAACAAAAAAAAATTAGAAGCTTTCGGCCACACTTTTGTTGCAACTTTCCAATAGTTTCACCAGAAGACATGTTAAAGGTCACCTTCTTTATGGGGTTTTATATGATGGGATAAAAATATGTGCTTAGATAAAAAAAAAACAGATTTAGTTATCCAGTAACATGGATGAATGAAAGAAGAATTTCACTCTGAGACGGGAATCAAATCTCCTGAGGAATTCAAACTGCATCCAACATGTGCAATTAGATATGGAAATATAAACTATATGAATAATAACTGATCAGATGTTCCTCTTAAATTCATTCTAGCACAACTCATAACATGCAGTAACTCAGAAATACTATGATGAAATAATCCTTAGCATTATCTTGCATATTGGATCACTTTTTGCCAATGAGACAACTGATCCGATTATAAAAATGATAAACTACGGTAATATTGACTTCATTAAAGAAAATATTGAAAGCCTTATTCACATCAGGAAAAGTGAGAAGCGTATATACTCTCCAGCACTGAACTATAACTGTCAATTTTTATTAATCATAACATTTAACTCTTGACATTTGGAGTAAAAATAAACACGTTAGAGGAAACTGAACGGCAAAACCCAGCTGGTTTGGCAGGATCTCTCTAAAACATAAAGGAGAAGGGAAAAAAAATGCAGTGCATTTGGAAGTGCACATCTTGGCATTTCAGTCTTGTACTGATGGATTCAAGTAGGTGTTTTTTGGAAGAATGCTCTCCTACTTGGCATGCTTCACAATGAGTGTGGAATTATCCTCCACTTGCCAGTTGTTAGAAATGTGATTTTATAAGTCAAATAAGACGAGCAAATCAAGGTCAGGAGCAACACTCGAACCGATGGGTACTTATTGTGCGTTCAAAAGCAGTGGGTTCTCTCACTCTCACTCACTGTGGGCCCGTGTGTATTGTTTTGGTTGTTTTGTTTGTGAACTTGGGTGCTTTGACTGCTGAGTCTGGGAGGCAAACAAAGCACATGCTGGACAATTGATCAATGATCTTCCAGAGTTCATGTAGAGGGCACATTGGGGGTTACCAAGGCTGGCTTATCCACCAAAGGCACAAAAGCCTCCTTTACCTGCTCCTGCCTATCCCACTGATGAGACACCAAACTAGGGTCAATGAAACCACCAACTAAAGATTGATCATCACAACATCAAAGTCACTCAAGTAAATCCACCCTTTTTCAGACATCTGGGGTATTGATACAAACGCTCCCGGGAGGAGAGTTGCTGGTTAGAAACCAATATTCTTCATGGGGGTGGGGGACGGGACTCTGACCCATCCTCTACAAAGACCTGTAAAGTCTGAAGAGCATTTTAGTGTGGATGGGTTGAAAAGTTTACCCACACCATCCTCTGCAGACTTGCCAGGTGAGGCTCTTATGCAACTCTCTCAAGTTCAAAACGGGTTCATTGTCCTGAAGTTATACTGAAGGAAATATCGAAAACTCAGCAGCTGTTTCTTCAGATAAACCAAATACCTGAAAGTAACTCATTGTTTCCAGTCGGGGTGAGAGTGGTCAATGGAAATATGATAAACAATGACACAAACAGCAAGTTCCCTTAACTTGGTGCATGACATGCCTGACAGCCCCTCCCCCTTGTCCTGTCACTCTAGAGTATTTTAGTTCAAGTTCCACTGCAGCATCCGGCAGAGCTGCGGTCTCGGTTTCACCTCCCACTTCCTTTTTTTGGCCCTGACGTGTTTCCGGCCCCTGAATTAGAAAAACTCTTTCCACACAAAGTTGTGATATCAGGGCCGTCTTCCTTCTCTTGTCGCCCGTGTTCGGAAACTATTAAGAAATCCCCAGTGAAGTTGAACTCTATCTCCCGAATCCTTTGCTCCCAACCACGAGACCAGAGATACGGGGCGACATCAAAAACCCTTCAGCTAGAGCAACACGGAGAGGAAATATCTCTTGAACTCGACGATAAGATAGAAGCTGGTGCAAGCTTTGAAGAATTTTTGCTGTTTAATGCACGGAAAGCAGGGAAACAATACAAATGAAGAAACAGTTTAGTTTCTATAATTGTACTGTTGTATTCTTCTTCTGATAGAAGTATTTCAGCATCCGTTAGTCCTCGAAGTTCTGGGTGAGAAACTGCAAGGCAGCCACTGGTTCCCCAAGGTTAAACCTTTTGACGAAGGCCTGAAAATCCCATTTACCTGGAGGTGCAGAAGACACAAAACACAGATTTTCATTAGCATTTAAGCAAAAGAATTGAGAGAAAAAAAAAAACTTAAGGTTTGCTTTCAGTCCAGCAAAACACTCCAGAAATGAGCTGTACTCCGAGTGCACTCTCTGGTGCATTATGAGAGCATTTCTTCTGACCACTTGGTCTGTGTTTAAGGGATCTGAGGCCTAACTGAGCAACACATGGCTCTGGGATGTGAGTCACTGAGAACAGCTCTGCTGAAAATAAAACATGTTGCTGTAATGATGGAGGTGGGAACGCAAGGACGTATTGGCAAGATGATATGATTCAATCGCCTGGACTGTTTTTTTTCTCTTCCCTCCCCTTTTAAACAAACACCAGACGGCCATCCGGCTGGTATGACAATATCACTTCTAAGATTTTGACAACCACTGATTCCCTGCAGTTTTCCCTCCCTTAACAAAAAAAAAAAAAAGAGGACAAATTCACAACTATGATTCCAAGAAGAAAACCCTGTGTGCTTTAAACTTGCAAACTTCAACAGATTCCACAAAGAAAGAGCGCGTGTCTGCATCTTCATATGTCTGCATGTGCATCAGACAATGCTTTGATGCTTTGTACTGTAATCCAGGGAATCGGGGACATTCTGGTATTTCCATGTGTGCGGTAATTAGACTAACAGCTGTTCAAGAATTGCCTTGGGAAGTTGAAAAAGCCAGCTTCTGAAATGGTCCAAATCCATAGAGAGAATGGACTCAAATAGGGTCAAATCTCAATATGCCTGGATTAAAAAAACCCAAACAAAAGTCATCTTTAACATTCTGCTTCATCTGATATATATATGGTGTCACTTTTTGGCCATCAGACAGCAGCATGCATTAGAAACGCACAATGATCAAGCATACAATTATAATCTCTGACAGGTGAAATGAGAGCCATTGATTATCTTTACTACCAAAATCTGTCAGTATTGAAGATTTTAGATGCTCTTCTACAAGTTCCTCCCAGTAGTTTGCTGGGCCTTATGGTTCATTCCTCCTGATGAGTCTGTTTGAAGGCTGCCTTTCTCACACACAAGTGTGGTGACTGCTATGAAAAACATTGACTTTGTTGTTGCAAGCCAATTTGGTTGAGGACATCATTTATTTGGAACATTAATTTTTAAGAAAGTTTGAAAGTTGGCCCAGGCTCAGAAATGTTACTGAAATATTTCCACAGGGTTTTCCTTTTTCATCACGTTACTTTTTGTGAAGTGCTCCAGTCCTTCCTGCATCAAAACACCTCCACTTCATGACTCAGCCACCCCCTACTTCACAGTTTGGATGATTACTTTTTCAGGCTTACAAACTTCCCCCTTTTTTTTCCTTCCAAATATAATAATCTTTATTTCTAGACACTAGTTTTTTAGTTCCATCAGACCACAGGCATGTCTCAAAAATTGTCCTATGTATTTGCTGACACTAATCTTGCTTTTTTAAATCTTGTTTTTAGAGAAATGGCTTCTTCCTCCTCGAGTGGCTTTATTGCTCATGTCTACACTGTATGTAGGTGCTCTCTTATCAATTCAATTCAATAATTTCAATTCAGCAAGTTGAAATTTTGTTACTCCTGGCTTAAGATGGTATAAATTCAGTCTGATTTGATGTCAAACTCTGAAGGGAAAAAGATTGTCTTTTTGTGGAGAGAAATCTCAGGTTTAAACTATATTAAATAGCAACTGTACAGTAAGTCCTCAAAGTTGATGAGTTAGAAGCAGAATGTTAGAACAATGATTTGAGCAAATTTGACAAGTGTGACTATGTTACTGGCTACACGACTGCATTAGAGCATTTTCAAAACTGCAGCTCTCCCTACTGGAAAATAGATTTGCAGACAGCTCACACAAAAACACACAAAAAAAATGAGTCCAATTTGAGCAGGCTGTGGCAAAAAAAAAAAAAAAAAACAAAACAAAACAAAACAACTAAAAAACAAATCTGTTCTAATAAAAAAAAAAAATCCAGAGCAGAAAAACTTATGGTTTTTGTTCTGTTAAGCAGATAGCAGCAGGTACAAACAAAACAAATATCCAGGTTATGGACAAATGAGCAAACCAGGCAGTGATACAAAACATCCAACCAATCAATAAAACTTTTAAAAAGGGCCATCATCCGAGCTGAGATTTGAAACAAAAGTAAAGATATTGTTTTTATTGTTGTTGCAACAATATCTGAACAAAACAAAATTCAAGCATCCCAATCCATATCACCAGTGAGGGTCACCATCTGTGAGGGTCTAGGCAGGGACCCACCTTGCGCTTTCAAGGTGTTGATCTAAAGTCACATCAGAATACTGACCCAACCACAATGGACCCACGATGATGCTTTTCCCCATTTAGAAGGTTTAGAATGGCTGCATCATTCTCAAATTTAATGAAATGCATTTTTCCTTGGTGAGACAGTCACTGGTTTACAGAAGTGGGATGGGAGAACAACCTTGTTGTGATTCTGGTCTGCATTACTCAGAATATGTAAAAAGAGGTTCAAAGGAAGACCGGCTGTGAGTCATGGACTCACTAATGCAAGTGGCGAGCAAAGCAGATTTGTTGCTAGGTCTTATTGAAAAATAAGTTAATTCTGGTTCTGATGGAAAGGTGTCAGAATACACAATTCATTGTAGTTTGATGCTCCATAGCTCCAGGTTAGTAAGCATGCTCCTACTGACCCCTTGTTCTTCACTGAAGCAACATCTTTTAAAAAATATTAATATTGAACATGATTAAATTATACACAGGCATGCAAAAGAAACATGGACATACAAAATAAAAATAAAATAAAAAACATTCGAGGGAAAGAAAGATGCAAAAGTTATTTTTCTATTTCCACATGAACCGTTGGCTTGAACTGATGGTGTAGATATAAAATAGCTGTAACAATGTCAGAGCGAGGTACTTGTCCTTTATTTTATTTGACATTTATCTAGTGACTTCTATTGTTGTGTACTTTTACATCATGTTGATTGCTGGGTACATTATCTGAGGAACAAATTACACCCAGATGCACTATAGGTAGAAAAACCTTCTGCTGACATCTTGATGCCCAACACCGCAGCACACAGTCAGGAACCTTCTGGAGTCCATCCCTCCACAGGTCAGAAAAGAGTGTAATAACACACTGTTGGTCATAATGTTATGCCTGATTGGTGTAGCTCACCATTAACAAAGGCACAAATCAGAAGACTTAATTGATATTAGATATATTCTGCATGTTATCTTTTTAATGTAATCATTAATTGCTATAGAGAGCTTTGAAAAATAAGCAGAATTTGCATTGTGGAGCGATACCTAAACAATTTTTTTCCCAACCCGTCACACTTTTTTTTAGTTTCAAAACCTGACACTTCCATGTGGCTGTGAGTTCGGGTCAGGTTCTGAGCTCAGCTGGGGGAAAGAGGATGAATAATAACTGGGAGATGAGCAGATGAGTACCTGGATCTCAGCAGGTCATCTCTGTGAATGAAGACTGCCAGCAGGGAGGCCACCAATAATCATGAGAGGGCAATGGAGTCAAGTGACCTGTCTGCATTAAAGGGCATGGCCCCAGCAGACCCTTATGGGTCTGTGCTTCAGTCTCAGATAATGCACCGCCTCTGCAGATCCCCAAACTCCTCGGCATGTCCATGACGAGGTCGCTCACCCCCCCAGCTACTGCAGAAGGGGAGACAGCTCGGAGATGAACTTTACATAAAATACTGGGACATATCTGACATGTCATGTTGTAGATTTCGCTATTATGATAATGAAGCAAAAATACTTTTTCATCTGGGTTTTTGTTTTCTTGCCTTACAGCGGTGTTGAGCAACATTTTCTCTAAAAAGTACTGGAGTCAAAGTCAGGCAGCGATTGTAAGACTCTGCACACATAATCCTGTCTAAAGCTGTGCAATCATTGGGGCTCATTCCAAAACGAAGTAAATTCTCAGTACCCGCTGCTATCGCGCTGGTTGGTACCTTGCGAATGTCTAGACTTACAAGTGACCCTAAAATAGGCTGGTGCTTGTTTGTAGTGCAGAGACACGTTTCCGCCTCTCCCATCTGCATGCTCATGGAAAGGACAGATAGTGTGGGACCTGAGGGCGATGTTAACATCTTCCTGCCTCTCCTTTTGTTTCCACCTTGCATCTCTGCCTGGGTATGGCAGAAAGATCAGGACTGCTGCGAGGTGACAGAGAACTGCTACATTTAGTGGTGTGGGCGGTGTCCCTGTTAAACCTCTTACACTGTCTCAGATATACTCAAAATCCAGTAATCTTTTTTCTCGCAGTAAAGTCAAAGGAGCCATATCAGAGTAAGAGCCTGACTGAGGTTCTTCTTATGAAAATAGATGCAGGAATATTGCAGTGTTTATTTTCAGGATGAGGAACTTTGTTGCTGTCGGGATTCAGCCATAAGACAATATCTCTGGATGTGTAGAAAACCGCTGGAGAGGGATTAACCTGGGAAAACTCAACATGTCTGTTGATTTTAACTCTCAATGTGTTGCCAGTTTAATGCTGTAGATTATTAGATCTGCGAGGTGAACAAGTCTAATTTTCCAGGGAATACCCAAATCACCAAACTTAAAGTTGTTTTTACATTAAAAAAACCAAAACATCGCTCTGGTCAATATGAACCAGCATAGGAACTCAAAAATTCAACTGTTGCATAAAACTAAGCGAATAAGGATGCATTTTCCATTATATCAAATTGCATTTAATACAGTACTTAGAACATTAGTGCAATTAATGGCAATAGTACTCGTTTAAATAGTAAAAACTGAAATAAAGCTTTATTTTTTTAGTACACTTACGATTTTCCCAAGTTTCTCATTTTGAGATAATTCAATTAATGTACTAGCAAATTTGTTGCATGTGCACGATTTTGTATTGTAACTGTGTAGCTGTGATCTTGTAGTGGGCTTGCAAAAAAGACAAACCTAGTCAAATAAAGTTTGGTGGATTCTTAAGCAAACGTTAGGTTGTCTTCCCTGGGTTTCCTAACTACTGCAGGTTGTCTTTGAAAGCCTTTCCTCAACAGATCTTATCACTGAAAAATGCCAATCAGGAAATTTAAATAGATCTGTGCACAACACTTGCAATTGTCAACAAGTGCATCTCACCAGAAATGGAACAAGGAACACAACGTTCCTCCAAAACTGATAGGAAACGCAGAGACGAGGCTGCCAGGAGGGCTATGGCAGCACTGAAAGAGCAGCAGGACTTCCTGGCAAAGACTGGCTGTTCATAACATTTGACAACAATCTCTAACATGCATTGTATGTCTGGGCTATGGGGCAAATTTTCAGAACCAAGTTGTCTTCGATGAGAAAAAAAAATCCACCAGAAATGCTTGAGCCCTGCTAGAGTGAAAAAGATCAATTCACTCTTGGCGACATGAGATAAACATTCTGTGCAGTTTTGATGACACCAAAGATGCAGCCTGAGCTACAACAAAGCAATTTCGATCGAAGGATATTCATGTGTTCTAGTGATCCAATCAAATCCCAGCTCTAAATCCAACTGCAAATCTTAAAAATTTATATTCACGGACTCACACAGACATACTGAACAAACTACAGGACAATGTTCATGTAGAGAGACTGAATACAGATGTTTGCCACATTTGTCAAATTTTTATTAGCAAAAATAATACTAATAAAGGAACATGCAATATTTTCTTTTCACAACTGCACATTACTTGTTCAAATCCCAGGAAAAATAAAAATTAAATGACAAAGAATGCCTTCCAGGGTACCCTAAAAGCCAAAAAACTGTAATTTAAAAAAAGTTAAGTTTAACTTTAATACACTAGCAACCTATTTCCCCATGTTTTTAGTGTATGTGATTTAATCTTGTGTGCCATTTTCTCATTTGAAATACAAGTGAAAGTTCTGATCTGACCTCAAATGGTCAAATTTTATCAGGGATGCACACATTTGTGCAGATCAGCTATAGTGAAATTATGTCCTTGCTCTTAAATGCAAGTGTTAAAAAAAACAGATAAGGATTACTCTATATGCTTTCGATAAATGTTTCAGATCAAAGTTGTGAGTTGAAGGACTTAAAACCTTTAAACCAAACCTGTCAACTTCAAGATGTCAAGATGTCACTTTAAAGCAGCTGACTCCAGCCTAAAACTTGGGCCTGCTATAGCAACCAAATCCTGGCTCTCTTGACTCCTCGCAGCTCTGATTAATGGTAGAGGCTGTGGGTGGGTGGTAGACATGGATCTGCCCATTACCACACTACAACATTGCAAATGGCTTCAATTACTGCAGAGTGTGCTGAGCTGGCAGTACAGGCTCTGGGAAGCAAGATGAGCAACGTGTAGGATCCAGCAGCTAACTCCTCTCTGATCCATTCTTTTATACAACATGATCGTCACCCTTGTTTTTACAATCCATCAGAAATAAATGAAGTAAAAAGCGGCTGCGGGATTCAAAGCGATGTATTATTTATAAGTTTCTATTTTTTCCAAGCAAATAATCTCAAACAGTTTTTGAGACGGTAGATCTGCACATTTAGAGTGGCTGCTAAGGTCAGGAGATGGACGGCTGGATGTGTGAACAGTGTATGCGGAGTGTATCGTGTAAACTGAAACACTAGGCAGCCGCTCTCAAGGCCTCGGGTTTTCCCTCCCGGCATTGTAACACTGTTTCCCCCGACAAACTGACATGTCGGCACCAAACAGTAGCAGGACATAATAAGGGCTTGCCAAGTGCCTGACAAGTATCATGAGGGCCTAAGCGCCCACGCCTGCGCCCCCGTCTCCACCCCCCACCCTGGCACAGGGGCAGTCTCCAGTCAGGGACAGCGTTCCTGAGCCAGAGCAATGGGGATTCCCTAGGATAACGCCCCTGTGCCCAGTGCCAAGATTGCAGCCCCATGTAGATCCTTATGTAACAAACCAGCTGTCTCCATCAGTTCACTGACCCACATTCATAACCTTAACCCTGGAGGCAAAGCAGACTCCCACGGTTTCTCACAACAGCCCCTGCTCCACCTCTAATTGTTCAGTCCCCTCTGGCCAGTGCTTATTACTTAACTGATGGTCAGAGATGAAAAGAAGAGAGACGGCAAATCAGAAATAAAATTGAGTCAATGACTCCACTACTGGAAGTGGAAAACGATCATTAGGAGTCCTCCACCCACGACTAAATGCTCTCCTTCACAAATCACGTCAATTAATGTCATCGGTTATGAAGAATCCTCTGTGTGTCATACCACATGGAGGGAGGACAGATGCTAATAAGTGAACATACTTAACGGAGGAGGTGGGAGACATGGGATTCCCTCTGTTCTTCTCGTCTTGGTGTGCATACTGCGCACATGGTCGTGGAGGCTAATGACAATACAGCAGGTAAAATAATAGAAAGATGCATTCAAAACCAAATACAGGTGCATCTTGTTGGGATATAATTGAAAAGTTAATTTGTTTCAGCAGCTTTATTCTAAAAGTAAAACTTGGGTAGTTTATCAATTACACTCAAATGGACAAGTTTCAAAAGTTTATTTCTGTAAATTTGATCTAAGAAGAAACAATGTATGAGTTTGTAGGCTTTAGCTGGCATTTTTTTACCATCTGTACCATGATTTAAGACATCCATAGTCATCCCTGTACCAAAGTCTTCTGTAACATCTTGTCTTAATGGTTACTGCCCAGCCACACTCACTCCTGTCTCTACAAAGTGCTTCAAAAGGCTGGGGACGACACATCGGAAGCAAACCATCAACGTAGCTGAGGACTCACAATATTACGTATAGAGGTGGAACCGGTTCACACAGACTCCATCCTGGTCCACCATGCCCACTCCCACACAGAGAATAAGGACTCCTATGTTAGGCTGAACTTCGGTTCTGCATTTAACACCATTTTCCCACCAGAAACTGGTGTCCAAGTTGGCTAAACAAGAAGTACCCAATGCGTTAAGATTGACTTAACAAAAGCAATGCCACAGTAGTTATCCATTTTCTTGATATACGGTGCTTTTAAAGTAAACACTCCAGCTGCACTCCATATCTGGTGAAATTGCCACAAACCCTTAAATGAGCTTTGCACTTTTTCTTTCCACTCAGCTTTCCGGTAATATGTCTCTTATCCACACTTTGAACAACCAGCGTCTTTTTAAAATGCCGTCTTTGGCTTTCCAAAGCATAATAAAGACTCTCTTCTGGACAGTAAGCGGTCACCAATATGATTGTGTTATTTAGAAAAGTCTCTTTCAAAAGTGTTGCATAGTAAAATTTTCTGGCAAATTACATTTTTGAATTTCACCAACACTATAATTAAATGATAAACCTATACAAGTTTCACATTTTGAATTGAATCATTAAAAATAATTTACCTTTTTAATGATCCGAGATGTGTGTGTAAAACATGAGTTACCTTTATTTCTCAACATCCAATCCCATCGCTCTCTTCATATGGACAGTTATTCTCTCAAGAACAAACCCTTCAAATGAAACATTTGATTATCCAAGAGTGAATTCCTTAATTAAATTTCCCTTGAATAGATTTTGCAGGAGAGAGGAAGTGCGACAACAGGAGTTAAACTCATCCAGTAGATTAAGGATGGGTGGATCCGCTAACTGCAATTGCTTCAAAATTGGGGTGGTGGGTAATTGGAGGATGGCGGGGTGTTCAGACTATTTGTATTTTTTCTTTTATGACAAACATTATATTTGAAACATTCTATTTTAACAATGTGATGAAGGTTTACCGGAAATTACCCAAATGTGACTTGGGTGTAGCACAAATACAAAAAAAAAAGTTCATCTGTTCTGACATTTCTTTTCCCAAAAACTTTAAACATCAAACACACCTCAGCCTAATGTGCTTGGACTGTTTGCTGACAAAGCTGTCAAAACTTCAAACAGCAGAGACTGGCAGCTCCACTTGTTCACCGGCACCACGCTTGAAAGTCTCCAACCGCCCTGATCTCCCCTCAAATCATCGACTGTGACCCGAGTAGAACAGACAGGGAGACACGCCTCCTGCGAGCTGCTGTGCTGTTCATCTGAGAGCTGCTTCGCACCTTCCCACTGACTTCAGACGGTGGAAAAGTTATTTTCGAACAAGAAAGAAAACAAAAGCTCTGCAGCACAAACAAGACTGACTTCTGAGAGACAAACAAAGATATGGTAATGATATCAACAATAATTAATGTTCAAATTGAACCGTACGTTCATGTGTACCGACACCGCTGAGTGGGGATTTCAGGTTTACCAACACACGGCCAGGCGGACTCATGCAGGTGTGCGTGGGAGCCGGTAATACTCGTCTTGACCTGGTGGGCATTAGCACAGCCGCAGACTCGCTCACTAACCTCATTAACATTTTCTTTGTCGGGGTTCATGCACTCGAACAAAAACTGCCCACCAAAAATAACTCCAAGTGATGCAATAAAACCTTACAGTTGTGAGAACAGACAAAACAAGTCCACTGATGTGTCTGATCCACAACGTTTCTTTCATCAAGGGAAAGAGAGATTTGTTGTGGTTACCATGAGAGAAAATGAGTTTGAATGTCTTGCTGTAATCTTCAGCAACAAAACGTTAGAATTTACAGTCATTGTAGATAACATTTCTGCGATCTAAAGATGCAGAGTGATTACCTCGGGAAGACTCCTTTTCAGTGAGTGATATCTTTGTGTGAGGAGGCTGCTCAAATAACATAAACTGGTAACGGTGGAAACCAGTCTTCTGCGGCGGCGTCGGTGGATTGTAATCTGCAAAACAAAGAACCAGAATCAGGAGAGCTGGCAATGCTGAGCTGCTGTATCGACTATAAGTCATTAAAAACCCTGGCATGGATTGCCTTTTTTTTTTAGATGGCATTACACTAATAGCAGCCATATAGCCATAAAACTCTGACCCTGAATTGTGTGCAATTTTCTCGTACTCGTGTTTTGGCTAATGGCCATGTAAATATTCTCATATACATGTGAGTGCATTTAAGAGATGTTGCTTGATTAATCTATTTTAAAACACAAAATAATAAGTTGAATCTAAATCTACTTTAAAGAATGGTTAAAAAAAGCAGCAAATAGCTTAAGCATATGTATTTAAAAATCATAACAGTTTATGATTGTCAAACTTCCTGTTACTACAAATAAAATCACCAACCATTTCATCATTCAAAAATAATGTAGAAGCATTAAAAAAAAGACATGATTCCCGTATCTTGTGCAATTATTTAATTTAAATAATTAGGATGTAATGAATGCTACATATACAGAGACAGTTGTAGGAATGCTACAGCTGCAGCTCAAAAATATACTTCATTTATTTTTCTGATTTAGTTAAAAAAAGCTTTAAACTGATATAAAAGAAATAAAACAATAAAACACATTGATATTTTTCAAACAGAAAGGGAGTGGTAAGCTAATTATTTTGTTCTTTGTTATGTGAGCACATTTTCTCTGTCCTTTTTTTGTTGTTTTTAAAAACCAGTTTTAAATAAATCAAATCAAGTGTTTTTTTTTATTTTACAATTAAACCCCCAACTATGCTTACTAAAAAAAAAAAAAATAAATGGAAAACAATTTTACTTCAGACATGTTAACCCTACAGAAAGTTATTTTCCATGTTCTGTTCAGAATATGCCCTCAGTGGAACACCAGCAGATGCCATGGCTCGCCAAATCATCACTCACTGTGGAAACGTCACACTGGACATCAAGCAACATGGATGAACTTTGTGAATGTCCCTCAAACTCCTGAAAGAATTTCACTTCATAATTGTTTCAAGGCATTGGCTACCTGTGTTATTTTTGTCCATTTTTTTCTTGGCTTTTATTTGATTTTTGTTCTTCTTGGAATTATTATTGAATTATATTTTTTGTTAGGGTTATTGTACACAACTTTGATAAGCTATGTTTTTTTTAAAACATGTACAAATAGTCTTGAACTGATTTCCACTAAACCTTTTTTCTTCCACTTAACTTTCCACTTATATCGTTAGATATAGAATTCGGTGAATAGCCAGCTTCTTTCTTGCGGGTCATCATTCGGGCAGAGGTTGTCAATGATTGTCAAGTCAGCAGTCTTCCCCATTATTGTGTAGACCAGGAACTGAACTAGAATCTCATTTAGGGTTTTTATGAACTGTAACCCACAAAATTGATTAATAGAAGCTTTAGATAATCCGTTTCCTTTACTTGAATTTTTCCAGTCTTACCAGTAAGAGTCATTCCATGCATTTTTCCTTCCGCCAGCGAGTAGCCCTGGTAAAGCAAGCACATCGTCAGTCAGGCAAATCACAAACAAAAAGTGTTCCTACAAACTAACACTAAATGATGTTAAATGTTTGAAATATAAAAATTATTTACTCAAAGCTTTTCTGCAGAATAGCATCACAATTTTTTTGGTTAATTTAAGTCAAACACACAAGAGATGTTGTTAAATCAATGTCTAAAAATTAAGGAACAAACTGCAGACAAAAGACAGTTCCCAAGCACATTAAACCAGTGAGAGGATTTCCAATTTCCCATATTATTAATTGTATATTAATCTCCTGTTGCCTAGAAACAGACATCTTATTACCATATCAGAAACTCAGGTAAATTTCATAAGCCTTTAGATATTTTTATATATTTTTTTTTTTTACTATGCATTTGCCATGTTGAACTCCCTTTTTCTCAGGAAACACACAGAGAGTAAGGCCATTCACACAGCAAAAATTACACACAGACACGTTTGTTTAATAAACTTGGGTATTTACTACATGATGGCTGCATCCTTGAGTGGGAGGAAAATGACTAAATATGTTGTCTGTGAAATGGCCCCAAACCCACTTGAAGCAAGAATGGAAGTCCCCATCACAAACGAGGAGTGTGTGGTCTGAGCACCTATTAGTGTCCTCGTTCCTCTGCACACAGGCGCCCCCTACAGGGGAATCAAGGTGGTGTGTTACTAGACAGCAATCTGGGACAAAAGATGGACTATAAAGGAATGTTTCCCTCGTTTTTCTTCCATTTAAATTGACATTTCGGTTTACTTGATGACTTCAAATCAAATTGAACATAGTTTATATGAGAACAGAAATATTATTTAGCTTCTCTTAAAGTAGATGGACTAAACAAACTAATATTACAGTATGTCGACTTAATCATTTTGGTAATGGAGCAACCATGTTTATAATTTTTTTTAGGATTAATGATTGTACATATTTGTAAAGATAAATACATACACAAATTGAAACATTTCTCATGGAAAATTTATATTTCATAAATTTTTATTTTATGATTTCTAATCACATTTTGTACAGAAGACAAAAATATGATTTTGGCAGATATGAAGACATCATGACACATGCAAAAACCTTGTATTAAGAAATGTACAGTTGTAATTCAGTTTCTTCCAAATCTATTGGCCTTATAACTTTGATCAACATCAGCACAGCTCAAATCAGCCTGCAAGTGTTACTGAGGATTTCATCAGTACTCCAGCATGTGCCCCTCATTGTGTTCCATCTTATCTATAATCCCATAACGGCTGTTGAGGATGTTTCACAGAAAGTATTAAGTGTTTACTCCGACTGATACAATTCAGAAGATTAGCTTCAGCTGTGAGTATCTTCATCCACAGATCAGTGCGAAAAAAATAGCTTTATTTAGAAACAGCAAGAGTCCTGCAGCCTGCAGGATCCAAACCCATTGCCATAGCAACAGGTAGTCAACATTTTCCCACATCTTAATGCTCAGCTCTCGTTCGTTTTCCCTGGCACCCCTTGGCCTTTTAATTTCAGTAAAGAACACGGAGTTTAAATAACAGCAAATGAATACAACATCAAATTTCTGCCAATTAATAGAAGACAAGTCTATAGCAGGCAGCAGAAATGCATCTTTACTTATTCTGATAACCATAAGACTTCAAAATAAATTGCAGAAAATGTTGCATTTGATTTATGTTTAGCCAAGCTTGATTTCAGAGTGACGGACTCTGTAAGACATTATGATTTCATGGGTGATGGTCTCTGGGGTCTTCGATGTTGGGTGCAATATTCCCAAAGTCTAAAAATCTACTTATTTGTTATTCATATTTAAAACAAATGTCATTTTTCATTCATGACTCAGGTATATGGATATAATGTGTGTGCATAAATTTTAGGCTCAAAATATATCAATGAAGGGCAAGGCCATTAATTAAAATTCATACTTAAAAATGATTACCCAAGTTATCAGTCATGCAGACTATTACACTTTAAATGTGTTGTGTTCTTTGTCTTAAATGAGTTATTTAAATACAACTGATTTCATACATGTTAAAAAAATAAAGAGGCAAAACAAACAACTGGGGTCTAAAATAACCCAGGTCACCAGGCAGAAAAGATAAATACAGATTTTTACACGTCAATAATAATAAAGAAAAAATTGGCTGAAACATTCTCACTCCATCTTCTCTTCACCGTCTGATTACTTCATGTTAAAAAACCCAGACACACCCAGACATAAATGGGGTGGGAGGAATTTTCCTCTAAAATGAACAACAGAGAGTTTTTTTGCCAGTGGGAGTAAAGTTGAAGATAATCTTTTAAAGTGATCTTTATGGGTCTATTGTGTAAAAAACAAAAAAACAAACCTAAAACTAAGCAAGCAATTATGGAAAACAGAAGAAGACCACCGGCTCAACACCAAGCCTGGAACTCATCATGCTCTGCAGTTCCTGAGACTAATAGTTTTGTTTTGGCACCCAAACAAATCTGCTATGATGTGCAAACCACGTCTTCCCAGGACAACATCTGATTTAACAAATAAGCTGAATGACTGAACATCCCTTCAGCAATCGGTGAGAAAACGGTTTCATTTCATATGTAACAAAAACAAAGTAAGCAAAGTCTTTTCAATTTCAAATCCTGCACATATTTTTTTTTTGCACCTACATCTATTTCCAAACTCACTCCTGCCAGGCTGTTGAATTGATCCTGTTTGAGATTCAAGAATATCTATTGCTGGACTTGTACCAAAAGCAAAACACCATCCTGGAATATCTCAAAAGGGCTGAAAACAAAAGTTGTGAAGCAGTGTGTCTCGGGCCTTGGACACCGTAGGGCAGGTTTCAGGTCTTACATTCACATTCATTGTTTTACACACAGCAGTCTGCTGCCAAAATATGTGATAAGTAGCAACAGCATCAATGCGCTTTACCGGTAAATTGTTCAAACACTGGGACTTGAGTGAATAAATGAAGATATGGCAAACATATGACACAAATATGTTTGAGAACAGTTGGCACACAGCAGAGGCCAACTGGTATCGTAGTTGTCTTGCAATTCAAAGTTGTAGAAATGATTTCAGTTTCTTCCAGTCACGTTGATGTGCCCCTGGTTGCCCATTGATTTGTGTATTGGTGTATAAACATATGCATTTATGAATGTAAATGGGTGAAGGTGCATGTAGTGCAAAGCATTTGAGTGGTCAGTAGGACTGGAAAGGAGCTATATAAATCCAGAACATTTACACGGATTTAATCATGTTTTATATGTAGAGCAAACTCACCTATTCATGATTTGTTTTGCACAGCATATCTAAAATATTTAAAGAAGATGTAGCTTGAGAAGCTGAAATACCCAGACGCAATGCTAATTGACACACTACTGAATGGTCTTTGGAAAGCTGCCAATCCACGAGTGTCGTTTGTTTTTTTTTTTGTTTTTTTTTCTTAGTGCTGATTGGTTATGCTCCCAGGAGCAGAGATAAGGAAGTTGATGCTCGCTTCTGCAATACTGCCAAAACAGTATCCAAAGTCTGCATTAACGCATATTACAGTATGTGCTACAGCTTTTAAAATGGAGGGAGTCTTTTGTATTTCATGATCTCAGCTATTCGCAGTCGATTGTGGTCTCTAACCCCTGAAGATACCAAGGCTCCACTGTACCAGGATGAAGGGTACAAAAATACAGGGGTTGAGAACATTACATTTACAAAAATGTTACAGTCCAGTTTTATTTGTTATGATCTCAACATTAAAATTCAATCAGTTTTACACACTCCAAGTGCGCCCAAGTGTTTAAAAGCCACATTAATCAAAATGCAGGCTGGGCTGTTGTGACTTGCAGCAGACCTCAAGATTTTGTATCCACTGAGCTGACTGCAAACAGAGTCTACTTAGTGTAGCAAGAGAATAAATAATGCTATAATTGGGTTGTTTCTGCAACGATTAATAGCACTTGCTGCTGATTCTCTGGCACTGGCATGTACATTCGGTATATGTGGCATTTTGCCACTGATTTTAAACGTGATCAGAGGGGATTAAGCTTAAACTGTAAGTTTGCATCGACACTGGAAAAACTGGGATCTAGTTGCTCTATTTTCACCATTGAAAAAGCGGCTATGCTGGGCTCAGCACACTACAACAGGAAGCATGTTCATTTGGAAATTGCCTTCGAGATGACAAAGCTCTTGCAAGCTGTTGTACATCTGACCCAGACCTCTGAGCCGCTTGAGATGAGCAATCATGGAAAACAGTACCATAGAGTCAAATATGAAAGAGAGCATTACAAAAAAAAAGAAAAAAGAAAAAAAAAAAAAAAAAAAAAGAGATTGGATCTATGCTTTGTGGGTTATTCTAAAGATTTTCTTTTCCCAAAAGATCTATTTTTCTTAGTCTATATTCTGTTTAGTGTAGGTGCAGCCTGTTCAGATACCACTGTTGTGTCTCCAGCTGTGGTGTTGCACATATTTCATCCTGCCTCTGTTGCTCATTGCGGCAAAGCTTGCTTTTATGTCTTACTGACCGTTTCACACTCTGACTTGAACAAAGGTACAAGATCTCAAACAACCTACACAATATGAGCAATGAATAATGCCGAAAGTCTAGAAAAAGCTACATGGCTGGCAAGCCTTTTTTTTGTGGGTCACATAACATCCCGACACTGTATTCATGAGCAGTTTCAGGACCAATACATCAGATATAATGAGTAAGATTTCTAGGAACATAATTTATGACAGGCATAAATTATGAGGCACGCACAGCTATAGTCTTTGGGTGGCTAGCAAGATAATGTCTCTTCCTGTATGAAAATAAACTAAATACGTTACATGACTTGGTAAAAAGCCTCAATCTGAGGCCGGAGGATGAGTGGTGTGTTTGTATAATGTGTCAACATAACTTCCGTTAGGAATCCTCCGACACGAGCCAGTAGGTAGGAGTCCACGAAGAGGCGGTGGGTGGGTGCAGGGGTGCGATTTCAGCAGGAATACCCACTTGCCCAAGAACCCTTCTCTTTCTTTGTGTGGGTGCGTGCTTCCCTTTGTCAGCAAGAGTTACTCATGCACCTCCTTGAATATCCACCACTTCTCCCTCCCTTGCTTAGCCTGTAAACCCACACCTACGACAATCAGCACCCACGTTCTTCTAATGCAGTTCTCAGAGCATCATTCTCCCTTTTACTTGCAGTCAGGCTAACAGACGGGGAGAGAGAGCATGACAGATGGTGTTCACAGCTCTATTTCTGAGGCTGGACTTGTACTGCCACAGCCACCCCCCACCACCACCACCCCCCTCGCCTATTCCGCTCAAGCCAAGTGCTTATGACTACCTCCTCTTCTTCCTCGCTGTAATCAGCCCATTCATTTGCAGGGTTATTGTGAATTAAGAGTCTGTGTACTGAGAAGAAACCTCGGGGCATGAGGGTTAAACACTGATGACAGAAATCGTGGGACTTTTTAATGATAAAATGACAAAGTGAAGTTTTATTATCATACATTTACAAACAACATGCTAGTCGAAACTGCCTAAAGATATTCACAACTTCAACTGAAAATGTGTGATTGAATGTCATTTCTCTGTCATGCAACAACCGAGTGCACTCACATGACTCTAGTCTCATCTCTTCAGCTTCTCATTGTGATATCAGCACACATCCATATGTTTAACAGTATTTCAGAGGTGTTCAATGATATCATTGTGGTTCTGCTTAAATTCAAGCCCACAGACAGAATGCTAAAGAAAACTACCCACTTATGAGAATCGTCACCAGGTTCACAATTTCTTAAGTATAGCTCACCCACTGATGTAGAGTTACAGAAGGGTATAATATTATGACAGGTTTTATTAGAGCTGGTAGCAACTAAAGGAGTTTCAAAGTCACCGGCTAGTATATACCTGCAAAGAGTATGTACGATGTTCCTGACAGCTTCTCAGACGTGTTTGGGTGTTATGGGTTGCAGTCCCGGAAACGTCAATAATTGTTGGCTATTACACTCCTTGTGCCATAAATTGATGGATTGCATGCAAATAATTGTGACTAGTGAAAGTGTTCATACTCCTTGAACTTTCTGTCTCATCTTGTCACAACTTTAATGTTTGCCACAGGGACTTTTGTGAAAGCCGAACATAATGATGTCGGAGTAGGATTTTCAGTTTATATACAATTTTTATTTGTTTTAATTGTTTTTCTTATTTTTAATGTACCGTTTGTTTTATGGGACCACAGATGGAAATGATCATTTTGCTAAATCCACTATATTTAAGACAACACTGTACATTCATGAATGTGCACTGTGACACTTAAATTAAAATCAATCAATCTGTAAAGTACTCTGCTGGGCTCCACTTTATTCGGGCTGCTTTGCAAGCGTTTCCACTACTGTTTTTTTTTCGGCATCTGGCTGGTAAACATGGTAGGGCTGTTTAGGTACTAGATGGTAAATAACTACTGCCATCTTCTAAATTAATAAATACTGTTCTTCCCGCCACATCGACAGCATCCGCAGCATTTTCAATCTCAGAATAATCCCAACTAGGCTAAAAAACAGCAACATGCACAACTCTCTCTTCTACTGTTGTCTCAAAAAACGACGACTCATGTTGCACAGTTATGAAGCGCAACACATACTGTAAGATGTGTGGAGGTGTGGTTCAAAGCCTCCACCTCCAAGAGGCGTCCCCCTAGCTGCATGCGTTACAGGGTTCGTGGAGACAACTTCCAAGAAGAGTGGAGCAAGGCTGGGTGGAGCGGTGCAGCCAAAGTAGAGCCAGCGGAAAGGGGCATTAGAGAACATTAGTTACAAACCCGTTGTCCCTTCATTGGTTCCTTTTGAATCATAATGAATTTCAAAATCCCAATGTTGGCCTATAAATGCTTAAGTAGTTTTGTTCCTCTTTACCTTCCTAATTTACTTCAGCCTAGTCCTCCTTCACGGGCCTTTAGATCAGCCAGGTGCTTTTAGTTGACTTGTCAGTATGTGAAAATCACATATTTTATGTGAAACATTTTATATTTAATTGTCATTCTGTATAAATCAGTTTTCACTTTGACATTACAGTTTTTTGGGGGGTAAATTCTTTTGTCAAAAAAAGCCAAGTTTTGTTGATCATGATTGATTTTTAAAAGCAATAAAAAGGTAAAACATCCAAGGAGGCAAATGCTTTTTATAGGCACTGTATGTTATCTAGACATGGCATTGATGCATAGCTGACAGCTTATTGAAGTTGAACAATATGTCAGCAGACGGCACTAGACAATTTCTTAATCTTAGTCAGTTTGCACAATCTTTATGGAGCCTGTTCAGGTACACGTTTGTGTAAAAATGAGAATAAAAATAAGGTAAAAATTTGGACTCTGGGAATGCTTTTTACAAGTTTATGGTGTGTTTATGGGAAATGTAGAGCAAGTAACGTGTGATGCCAGATACTAGCACTAAAGGCAAAGGTTGTTTTGATGCCTCTGCTCTAATGCACCTAAAAGTGTTCCATCAGGTTGAGGTCAAGCCTTTGCGCTTCCTAATTATTACTTAGATTTGCTGATTATTGATATATCTGCATTCTATGTCTATGAATTCATTTTGAATAGTACATCGCTCCTAGATTTTTCTCACAAGCTTCATCCATTTTTAAACCCCTGAAAAGGCTCAAAAGGATCTACCCATCTGAGTAGGATAGCGAACTCAGTGGGAGATCAGCGGGACGCGGTAAAATGGTCTGAACAGGAGGGAGAGAAAAATCGGTGGGGGAAGTCACCCTTGATTTGCTTCAATGGATCAACAAATTAACCCACTTAACAATAGCCTGCTGGACTAATGGGTTCACAACAGAAACTCATTTGGCTTTGGTAATGAACCCAAGTTGGAAACATAAACAGTCCAGTTATTAACTCTCCAGTCATCACTGAAATCACTTGACACACCAAACCCACAATCCTTTGGTCGTGCTAATTAGCAGGAAGGGACACCATCACTGGAATCACTCACTTAAGAAAGTAGCTACCAGGCTCATTATCTCATCCATATATTCAGACCGATACATGCAACACACCTCAAAGACTGAGCTGGTTTGGCCATCTCATTCTCAGAGAGCAGATTGGACCCAATGGGGGAGAGAAACGGCCAAAGTGAGAGCAACCTACTGAGCTAATTTTCATCTAACTTCGGTGCTGGTCCTTTTAGAGTGTGTGTGCGTGTGTGCGTGTGTGTGTGTGTGTGTGAGCAACCTACTGAGCTAATTTTCATCTAACTTCGGTGCTGGTCCTTTTAGAGTGTGTGTGCGTGTGTGTGTAAGGGAGTATGGGTGCTGATGAGTCTGTACTTTAGTACTGTTGAGGGAAGCCCAAGCCTGAGTTCCCAAGGTAACAGTCTGTTTGAGAGGGGGCTGGCTGACTCATTTGAAGGGAATCCTGGAACCTGAACAAGGCTGCCCACTCGCCCCACCCCCAGCTTCATCAGCACAACAAGCAAACAAGGCGCTGACATGTCCCCAAATAGGGCTTCCCACTAACGGGGGTGGCAGTGGAAAATCCCTGCCTGAGTACGTCGTCGTTACAACACACACACGCACACATCTTTACCATGGCTACAGAGGTTTCTGCCTGCAAGACGAGAAATCCACAGAGATTGAAAATAAGATGGTGTGTACAAACACATGCTAGATTTTGATTAACACATACAGGGATGGCAGAGATGTGAGGGGGCAGGAGAGGAAGTTTAAGCTTATTAAACTGTCGTGACAATTAAAATAATATGAGGTGTGAACACTGACACAAAGTAAATGAGCATCAATATCTTGTGGGTGTGTGCATGACGTAGAGGGAGGAGAGAGGGAGAGGAGGACGTGGAAGGAGTAGGTGGACAAGAGAACGAACTCTTTGCCTACTCAATTAATCTAATTATTAAGAAATTAAAGAGAATCAACAGGCGTGTAATTGAGCACTTAAGTGTTTCAAGGTGAGTCTGTTCCCTTGACTTTGAAAGGATGGTGGTGTTGCTGAATCCTTTTGTGAAAGATCCTGACTTTTGGAACTAACTAACAAACCGCTGTATATTTGTTAAATACAGTGGCTCACAAAAGTAGTCAAACCTTTTTTTATAACTTTGTCACATTTTGTCATGTTACAACCACAGACTTCAATGACTGCGTTCAAGATTTAATGTGAAAAAAAACAAACAAAAAAAAAAACACAAAGTGGCAACTAATGGTGACGTAAAATAGGATGATACATGGGTTTTGACTTTTTTTTTAAAGAAAAATCTACAAAGTGTGGCGTACATGTGCTTGTGGCAAAGTTTACGTGGTGTTCTGGCCACTTTTCAGTAAGGCCAGATTTGTGGAATACACAACTTGCATTTCTGTCAACAGAATCATACAAGTAGTTCATCATGGGCCTCTTTGCCTGGGTGATGCTCTGTTTGCTTGCCTTGTAAGTTCAGGTGGTCACCTATGTCTTGACAAGGCTTGCAGTAGTGAAATACTCTCTTTATTGTGATGATGATTTGAAAAGTGCTTAGTGGGATGTTAAGTGCTTGAGATTTTTGTTTTAATTAAGTCTACTTCATGCTCCTAACTCCGTGGGAACTACTTAGGATTACGCTTTTCTATTCCAACATGACTGCACACCATTACACAAAGCAAAATAGCTCTAATGCAAATTAACACTAAGTCAGCCCTTCTCTTCCAGCATCAGTGTCTGGCCACACAAATGGCCTAAAAAAATGTCCTTAAATGCACTCCTAAACAATGTGGATATCTTCTATAAAAAAAAAAAAAAAAAAAAAAAAAAAAAAAGAGAGTCCAATCTGCTAAATCTGCATACCAATATCACACACAACCCTTTGGATTAAGTTTGAGATATCACTCAACTGAGATGCAATTACACGCGTGTGGAGACAATTGAGAAAATACTTTTGGCAGTATGATGTAGATGTACGTTTATCATCCAAAACGAAAGCAACGTTTCCTAAAAATAACAAAATACTCAGTTTGGTCTTTTAAACAAAAACTGCACACATACAGGCACCAACCCTGCTGTTAAGTGTAGCTATTCGATTTGCTCCAGTCCAGTTACATCTGCTGATAACTCTATAGTTCATTCAGTGTCTTTAGTCATTAACAACTGAGAGCCGGTACAAAGGGATTTAAGAGGTAGAATTACTGTTTTGAATCGTTGGATGTTTAATTCTTCTATTATAATTGAGGCAGCAGGGAGACAAAGGTTATAGTAACTGCTGGAAACCTGTCCCACTTCACAGAAAGGTTAATGAACCTTACAAGTCCTATGGGAGATGGAGTATGCTGTTAATTTGACAAACGTGGGAAATAAATGCTTTTATGCTTTTATTGACGGTGACCAATAGCGGCCTTTGCTGGAATGAAAGGTTTTAGTCTTTTAGGTGCTTTGCTATGAGGCAAAACAATAACGTGGAATGCATTTGTTGGAAGAAACTAAGTACATAATTGTTTGAATAGCAATTTCAGGCCAAAAAGCATCTTCATTATTAATTCCTACTTTTACGGAACATATACTGTGCAGCAATGCACAGTAACTTGATTTGTGTTATGAAACGTATGCTTTCGTTCTGAATACATTTGCAGGAATGTTGGCTGCTTTAGAAAGCGTTACTTTAAAATCTACATATTTTAGCGTCCCAATTTATGCGCCATTGGTCTGGATTTCATTTTAACAGGTCACAAAATGCATTAAGTACTATCAGCTGGAGTGAATAACATGCGACTCCGTCAGCAGTTTCCACATTTACAAACTGAGCTAAGCGAAACATGGCTGTGGTGCATTCAGTCAAGGTGTCAGGGACTTGACCACCCATATATGCATTGTGCAAAACGACGGAAGCAAAAATCTGGGCTCAAACTTTCATGAAGCCGACTGTTTACAACAGTGTCTTAACTCCTCCTAATTTCTAGGAAACAAACCTTTAATCATTTTATGAATGCATCCACAGATGAGGTAATCATTCAGCTATTGCAGCTTTAATATGCAATAGTTGATTATTTTTACAAACTGTGCATAAATGCTGCACCAGGAAAACAAGAAATTAATAAAAAAATACAGGTGTCCTTTATGTTAAATAAGCTTTTCAGGTATGCAATTAATGCATTTCCTCACTGTTTATTCTGAACAGAGCAGTACATATTTTCTCTGGAACAAAAAAAGTGTGAGTACATAACCCTGATCTTGGCAACCTTTCACCGACTTTCTGTCTATACCAAAGATTAAATATTTGTAGAGTAAATTGTTTAGAGCAAAAAAAAGCCTGTAGTAAAATCCCTTCTAATAGTACTTTATAGTTACATTAACGACGCTGCAAAATATTTTTTATATTTAAAAATTCTATCAAAATGTAAATTCTTTTTACCACATTCATGCAGCTGTTTTTTTAAGTTATGTTCCAGATTTTCCATTTCATTTAGATTTTGAGACTTTGACTGGGCCACTAAGATAAGAATAAGCTGTGATCCACTGTAGCCGTAGCTGCACGTTTAGCGTCTTCTAGCTGGAAGGTGAAACTCCATCCCAGTTTCCAGTCTTTTGCAGCGTCTAACAGGTTTGCTCTCAGGATCGCTCTGTATTTAGCTCCATCCATCTTCCCATCAGCAGTGACCAGCTTCCCTGTTCCTCCTGGTTTGCAGCTATGGATACTATTTCTATTTTTAATGGCAGATTCAAAAGACTTCAGAAAAATACTCCATGATATATAGTGGATAGAGTAAATACATTATTGCCCCAACAGGGACATTTTGCTCAGTGAATGAACAGATTTGATTTGATTTTTTTTTTTAATATCGTGATCCTCCCTTAAGTTTTCTATAACATTATTCATGACCTATCTGATTTGGTAATAAGTCTTCATAAAGCTGTTTGTTCAAAAAACCTCAGAGGCCTTCTCAGAACAGCTGGGTTTATACTGAGATTACATTTCACACATATTGAGTAACGTCTAATGGGAGTTACAATGTGTGCACAATCATTAGCCAAGTAAGTATTTTGACCATTTCGTCATTTTAAAATCCCTTTACCTGTGACTTCATAATTACGCACTAGTTTCTATCGGTCCATTACATAACATCCCAATAAAACACATTTGAGTATTTAGTGTAAATGTGAAAAAGTCCAAGAGATATAAAAATTTCTGCTAGGTACTGTAATAGCAAACCTTTAATTGGCTGTGGCTCAGGGAGAAACGAGTCCTGCCAGGCAGCAGGTCTAGCAGGAAGAAGCTCCGATGTATTCTGCTGTATTTGGAAATTAATCTCTGTGCGCGTGAGCCAGAGAAGGTCTGGGAACATAATACACGTCACCTGAAATGTCACAGATTTGATCCTCCTTGTAAAATAAAATAAATTTTTGGTTGAATTTTGGCTCCTGAGATTTATAAATATTGTCATTAGCAACAACAACAAAAAAGATAGTTTGACCTCAATTTTATGCACCTGAAACCAGCAGATCAGAAACACCACAGCTGATGTTGATAAAAAAGTGTTATGATAAAAGAGATGTGCGTTTAGTAGGAGTAGAAAGCTAATAAATTCAAGTTTTTTTTTTTAAACAATCTTCACATTTTTAAGAGGGCTGATTAAATTACTGACCAGGAATATTAGTGGTAATCCGTGTAGTTCTTCAAGGACATTGACGTAACTCTCTGTTCTTGCAGGGAAAAGAAGTCACACTCAGACTGCTCTGGCATTACAGTGCACAGACCAAAAACATATCTTCATGTAACCAGAGTTGGTCTTGTTCTGGATGATAACCCCTTAAAGACAACTCGGCTCCCTGCATCTCGCCCTCACTTTCTCCCAGCTACACGGTCGGGTGCTGCTTCCCGTGCCCGTGTGTGCACCGTGCTTGCCACAGGAACACACAACAATCCGCGCTCCACAATCCCTCTTAACCTCTGACCTCAGCTTATTGTTACCTGTGAGCAGCGCTGTGGCAAAACATGTTGTACAAGTACTGCACAGCCCTGCAAGCTGTTTGTGTTCTGCAAGTATGGAGGGCAGGGGAGGAGGGAACGAAGAGAGGGAGCTATTTAATCCCCCCCAAAGGAACTCCCCTCTCAACCCGTATCGTGAACTCGCAGGCAAATCACGTTGCTGGAAGGCACACCACACACACACACACACTACTGTCTTTTTAATTTCATCAGCTGAAAGAAATCTATACAGCGCTTTGGAATCTGACTGAGCCGCGGAGAGGAGTGAACTATACGGCACCCTGGAATGTAAACAGGTTTCTCACCAAGTGTAGCATAAAAATACAGCATTGCAACAAACCTCTCGGCTATGATGATGGTCAATAGCAAGGATCAGAGGTCCTTTTTTTTTTTTTGGTTGTTAGTCCGAGAGCATATCAATAAGCACAAGTTGAACAAATCCGGAGAATTATTTAGACAAAATGTTCCGATCTTACTTAAATTATGAAAGCCTAACATGGATGAGATGGTTTCTTTATGGTGAAAGGGGATTTTTATTTATTTAATTTATTTATTTTTTGTCATTTCAAACTGTTCCAAGGAATAATAGGAACTTTATCACCAAATCCCTTGCAGATACGGATTGTAATGTGCAAAGAATTGCAACATCTATTGTTCAGTGTGAACAATGCTACACACTTGTAGCATTCAAAGAAATGGGCACATTATTTAATAATACCAACACTAAGCCAAGCATTGTTTGATTTGTATCCATATCAAAAACCTTGGTACTCTTACAGCAATGCACACAGAACCAAATTACATTAGCAGATAAATGCAGCAATTGTTCCCAAAGTGAGTGTTTTTTATTTCATTATACACAATCTGAGCCGTTTAGGCACTTTCTAAAACACGCAACTCAGCCTCAGCTGCATTTTTGCACTTGCTCTACTTTAGTAATAGTTTTAGAATCCAGTCATAATCTGCACTCGAAGTTAGACAGGCCACCATAATATCTGCCAACTTTGCATTCATGGCTGTCACACTTAATTAGCATGCCAAAATACAGGAAAAATATGTTGGCTTCAGGAGGTCTTTTGTCAACTCTTTGTTTTGTGTACAATTAACTGGCAAGATTTGCTGTATACTTAAGTAAGGGCTATTTTAGGTGAGCATAATTGTTAGTGAGTTGTTTTTATCAGCATGACTCAATCCCCTTCGCCGCACCGTATCAGGAGACACCCCGAAGAGGAAGCGTATTCCAAAGCCACAGCCCCGGCAGCCCCCCACTAGCCCTGACATTTGTTCATTTACCCGCCCCTTTCTACCCCATTCCAGTTCCTGTGCCCACACCTTCCAGCACATCACTCAAAGTTGACCACTTTACAGGAGGAACAGGTAGGCTAACTCCATCAACATCCCCCTCCTTTCCCCTTCCAGCCCACTGCCCCCTCCACCTGTACCCTCCAAACGCACAAAAAAATTTGCACACGGGGCCGACTGCCAAAGATCCTGTTTTCCTGACTGAAGTGGAGGGGAGGGGGGTATGACAAAGACGACAGCTTGTGTGGGGGAACATTGTCTGCGGCTGCGACTAGAAATCTTTTCAGGAAAAACAGGATTTTATACACAATGGCCGTGGGTGTGAAGAAAGGGGGCACATATTAAAAGAAGTGCCTTTATGTGTACAGAGCAAGCGGTTTTTTAAACTGCTCTTTACATGGATAAGGTCCAACGTGCTTCCCCCCCCCCCACTAGGCTTTAGTGTGACAGACTGGATCAGAGAGGGCTTTCCAGGTTGTCCTTGTTTTCTTGGAATGCGAGTTATTCTGTATATCCGGGCTAGAAATAAATGACGCACAGTAAACCAAATCTTTAAATGCAATATCTATGCTTTTTCTTAAGAAAAAAAGTCTTAAAATCAAGCAGGAGCATCAACAGGAATATAGGTTCCTCGAGCACACCACCAGGCTTTATGTAAAAACTGTAATTTATGTGTGATTGTTTCTTTGCCAGAACCCTGATCAGCATTCCCTATTTTAATTGTAAACCACAGCAGCTCATGTTCTCTGTGCAGTGAAACCTCTTCAATCATCTCACCACAGCAGCCAAAGCGGGGAGGTCAGTTTTTACCGAGATGGCAAAAGGCTTGGGAGGTTATCAGCTACTGTACAGCGCAGTGTGTGTGTGTGTGTGTAAATGTGTGTGTATGTACTTGCGTTTGTAGTATATGGACGGGGGATGGAGCTGACAACTGAGCGGAGGATTCTTATGTAATTCTCCCTTTAGGTGGCAGAGAACAGTGAGAGCAGCAGCCCACACTGAAGAAGAACCTGTTTGTTAATAAGCGGCGATAGCGCGATAATATTAGAAGAGGTTTGTCCACGGAGTTGATAGGGGGTCAGGGTAGGGGCCCAGATGTCGGAAAGTAAGAAGAAGTGCCAGAAAGCCCCGAGCTGTCATCTCAAAAATTAAAGAAAAACAAAACTTGGATGCAAGTACATTCAAACAGACAGATGTGTACAACAAAAAAAAAAAAGGCCGGAGCTAACAAGCATAAGCACATGAACAGCTGTGAGGTAAATCTGATGAGGTTTAGTGAAGAATGACTTCCCAAAGCTGAACTCCATGTAGCACCACCTCTGACATTTATCTGGCTGCAGTTGACAGGATGAGCACATGCTCCAAATGTTAAGCACCTCCAGCTGCGCTTTAGTGTTAAGGACCATTGTTGACTTGTAACAAGGGAGGGTTCTGATTGTTAAACAAAAAAAAAACAAAAAAAAACAGTACTTGCTTTTAATTTTTGTGAAAGCCAATTTGATATAGACCTTAACATCAAAGTTTTACACTTTGAAAGCTAACATTTTAACATTTGGGCTGCAAACTCAGTGCCTTAAGTACAGTTCACATTTTGCTATGTTACAGCCACAGATTTCAGAGTATTTTTCACGGGATATATGAGACAAACCTAATGAAATCATAGCTATGAAGTGGGAACAAGTTAATTTATGGTTTTCAAATGTTTTAAAAAATATTTTCAAAAGCTTTGCATGCATTTGTAGTCAGCCCCCATAGTTGAGACTTTGTAGAACAAACTTTTATACCTTTATGTAAAATATTCAGCTGATATATATATTTTTATCCATAATTAATTTGTCAATGAACTGTTAATTCATTTAATGATGTTAGTTGGATTTACATCTGGAGTGAGGTAGGGCATACTGGCCAGAGCTCCTTCATCCCCTCATTTTTAACACTCTACTTGCTAAGTCTATCATTTTGGGTAAATGGCCATGTCTTGGTAAGTTTGCAGTCGTACCATCATTCTTTCCATTTTTCAAATGATAAATTAAACATCAGATATCTAGTACTTAGGATAACATTTTATAATCTAACATTGACTTAAACATCTCCACAGCTTTATTCCTAACTTGTCTGGTGTAGTCCTTGGTCTTCATGATGCCATTTGGTCATTAATGTTTTGTAATGAAACTTTGATACGTTTACAGAACTGAGATTTAATCGCACACAGCTCAACGTACAGAACAACATTATTTACTACCTTCTGTGGATAATTAAGTTTACTGGATTAATTTATGGGTATTAAAGTGAAGGGGGATGACTGCAGAAGTATGCCACAATTCTTATTTGTAAAAAGAAAGGAAAACCGTGCGTTACCGTTTCCTTTTTAATTTATAAAGATGTTTTGTTGGTTTATAAGATAACATCCAACAAAAACACTTTGGAGAAGTTTGGTGTTGTAATATGACAAAATTTAAAGGTCAAGGGGGAGAAATACTTTTGCAAAGTACTGCACATTAAAAACCCCCAGCAACATTTCACTAATCAGATAAACAGATTTAATTAGCATGTATGCTAATCTCAACAATCTGTTCGTAAAACGCGTTCATTCTCTAGCTTTACATTTAAACAAAGGACGGCAACAGGTGCAGTCAGTGGAGTTTAGATTTGATAAAGTTGCATCACATGATTTGAAGCAAGAAGGCAGTTCTGTGTAAAAGTTTCTGAAACCATAAACAACCAAACTGTTAACCTGGGTTAAGAGCATGTTTGGCAACTTTGGGATGGAGAGAAAAAAAAAATCACATGAAAAAGAAAAATTGTTCACTTGCTTTGCGCCCACCCCCTTGTCATAAGATATGGATGTCCCGTAAGGTTATTTGTGTTTTCTGGGGATTGAAGTGCTCAACTGGATTAAAAACATACTGCATATGTTTGGAAATCTGTTTCCCTGGGCGTATGAGTGGAGTGAGCGAGCGTGAAGCAGCAGCTTGCGTCTCCTCCAAGAGAGAGGGCAGACACTCTCATCATTAGCCGGGCTACAATGTGCTCCTCTACCTGCTCCAATCTGCACAGCCAGGCTCCACTCTGACGCCAGACAGATGTTCCCACCACGAGGTGCAAAGTATTTAGAGGGGGAACGAGAGTGAGCAGGAGAGAGGCAGAAGAATGGAAATATTCAGCAGAGCACACAATAAGAGTTTAATTATGAATAATACTATTGCTTCTTTGTTCTCGCAGTGCAGCTAGTGGTGGTTCGACTGGCCTCTGGGAGACCGTTTTTGGCTTCCATATGGGGGCAGCTGTCTGTCAGAAAAATTAACACTTAAAATCATTACATGCACAGTAGGTACGGTTACAGAAAAAAACAACAATGCAAGAATATGTATGGGCTGTTTCGCAAAAACAAACTCCAGGGCTTCTGCAAACATTCAAAATGTAATCTAATCATTTTATGCTCCTAAGATCCTTTAAAAAAAAAAAATCTTAAAGTGTCACTTGTGATGGTCTTCAACATGCAAGAACATGCCATGCTCAAAGGTGTATGATGGCCACATTTCACTCATTTATTTTTTAAAATACATAAAATAAATTATATAAATAAAATAAATGCAATTCTAGAGCTCTGGTGCTAAGCAAAATCTGACACATTGGAATTATTAATCACACTAAAACTGTGGAGTTTTATTGTTTTTTTTTGGGGGGGATGGATGAGAGCTTTTGTCCTCATCACCAAACGGTGTATATTAAAAATAAGAGACAAAACAACCAAAGTGTTATCATTTCAAGAGTTTAGCACCAAATTAAAAGCTGTAAAGAGGTTACACGTCTAATAGTTAGCAGTTAAAGGACATGTTGAGGTGTGGAGCAGATGATCTCTGCAGGCCGCAGAATTCACAAACACAAAGCCAGCTGGTCTAATATCGTCACAATACTCCACTGTTAGTGTTTGCTTGAGCTGCAGAAGAACACAGGCTCCTTCCTCTTTTGGGAGCTGCAACAATAGAGGATGTTAAAGCATGCATATCCCCCCCGTGCACTATAATAATCAGATGTCCATCTGGCCTTCAATAATCATATGATTGAGTCCCATTGATAGATTGTATTGGGGAACCAAAAGATCACACAATATGCTAAGTAAACAAAACTTAAAGTGACCTTATCTAGAACTGATTAGGAGATTCTGAATTGTATAAACAAAAAACAAAACCTGACCTTCAACTTTGTGTTCACAAAGAAAACATTCTAAGAAAGATTAATTTTGCAGTGACACACCTTTAAGCAAGGGACGTCTTAGGTTACACATAAGTAAAACCTGATACTATGTAACAGCAATGAACATCTTTTTTTATTCTTAAGAGCACGGGAGATAATTTTACTACTGCATTAAGGAGAAAAAAGTATCTCTTAGTGTTATGTTTATATAAACTGACTCATTCGGATCCAAATGACTTGCTTGTTGCAGTAATTATTACTGCAAGTCCTCACCGGAACATCTGTATTGATTTAGACTCCAGGAGAGCAGAGAGAAAGAGGGAGAGGCTCACAATCTGGAATTTGACTCAGAGAGCGAGACAACAATCTGTTGTACGCTTATTTTGGTAATTGTCCATAATTCATGTGAAAACGCGGGTGCGTGTTGAAGAATATTCTAAATGACTGTTTTTGTAGCTCAGAGGGTCAATCATAACAGGCAGCTGCATTGAAAATGCATATCCATCATCTAATAATGTTATTCTAAAAGCAAGTGGACAGCTGGTGAGAGAAGACAAGACATCCAGCCACACAGTTTGCACTTAATTGGTGGAATAAATTGTTCTTGGCAGACCAAACTAAAGATGTGATAAAAGACTTGACAGTTGATATAAACATAAAATTATGATTGTTTATTGTTTGTAACTTCTGCATTGTTATTCTGCATGCTTGTAAAGATGTGCTGATGCTGGTGTTTGTGACCTACAACAAGCAGCTGAGACAAGGCAACAAGTGATGAAGACAGCTGCAGAAATGGCAAAAAGCAAGGTGTAGGTTTAACATTTACATCTTATTTTTTCTTTTATGTGTGAGAAATACCAGATTTTTGTTTTTGTTTTGTTGAGCAGAGCATTGTTTTCAGACTGGCTGCATGTTGCAAACATCTCACACTCGCAGTGTTTTACCGTTCGTTGAATTTACCAGGAAAATAATTGAGTCCTGGAAGTTGGAAGACCTCTTTGCCATCACCCCAATCTGTAGCTGTCGCCACAGTTTCTGTCAGATTCAACTCAGGACTCTGGTTGGGTCATTAACATAACATCCAGTCCAAAGATGCATGTTGGTAAAAAATAAAATACTTAATAGACTTGTACTGCCCATAATTATAGCTCTATATTAAACCTTTAATAATGTTTTAGAATTGTTCTAAAACAAATCCCTCCCATTGAAATAAGTAGCTTGCATAATGTGATTTATTATTGCTAAATGTTTTGTTGATCACCACCTTCCCCCAAGGTTTAAATATATTTGTACATCTTTAAAGGCAATAAGTTTATAGGACATAAAATTAAGACATCTTACAATGTCAATGGACGAATATAAAAGCTGACAGCAAAGATTTTTATAACTTCTGTAAGACAAATAAAAAAATCTAATAGAGAATATTGTACAGAAAACAGCCCTGTCAAAGGGTCTTATTTGGTTAAAAGTTGCCCATTAAATCATCCCATGTCAGGAAGCAATATTTACATCTACGTTCTCTATAATGCTGTGGGTAAGCAGCACAGAACCTGGCAACAAGTATTCAAATATTACAAGTCGTGCTCTCCAGAGAGTTCTGGCATGGCTGACATAAAGCAAGGAGATCCTCAACACATGCCTTGTTAAGTGAAGAGCCATGTGTTGTGTTCGTACTCGAAGCAGAAGCGAGCAAAGCACAAACACACGAGGCACTTCAGCGTGTCCTTGTTGCTTCTTTTTCTTCTCTAATGAGACTTTAACTGAGGGATCGGCTTAAATGTGCTGCGGCTCGCTGCTCGGTCCAGGCTGACCTCACCTCGCTTTCGGCTGAATTATGGAAATCTTTATCTTTACAACTCCAAAGAGTACACAGTAATTATGGATACATCTTCAAACCAGGGCAAGGTTGTATGACCCTGGACCCATGAATATATATGAAGAGAATATGGCTGCTGCAGCTCATATCATTTGACTTGTGGAAAAAGTAAACACAGATCCGTTTGGCATTTGAAACAATGACCTCAGAGTTAAAATCAACAAACATGCCGAGAATATTATCGCGCAGCACTCTTTACACTTTAGAAGACGGAACTAATTATTCTTTAATCAGCACTCATTAATTTGCTGATGTATGTGTTCATTCACAAATTCAAAAGACTTGAGCTTGAAGCAAAATCCGACGTGTTCAGATTGACACTTGAAACAAAATGGAGGTTGTGTCATGTCACCTGGCCACCGTGGTCAATTAAACACCTCCCACTACAGCTGCCTTCACTCAAAAGGCTCATTAACCCTTCTGACCAACCACCAGTCACAATCAGAAAAACATCTCATCACATTGGCCAATCCAACATGGGCAGAGCAGGTCAACACCCACACAAGTGACAGGAAAATGAATTGCTTGAGAGAATGTCGTCTATCTGAAGGCTTGAAAGATATTTGTTTATTCACAGCTGGTGAATATACCGGGCTTTCTTCACAGGCTTGAGAATAAAAATTAAAGGTGAAATTTCATGAAGTGGAAATGATTACGTTTCTTCTTTTAGCAGTATACCAGTCTGTCCTTAAAATGAGGTAAATACTGAGGTAACTACTATGTTGTTTACATAACATGGACCAAACCAACTTTAGATACAAGTTTAAATTTAACGAATGAGGCTTGTTTGTCAGACTGAAAGTACCTTTTAAAAACAACCTTTTTGCAGGTATGAAACATGCTTTATTCAAGTCCACATTTCTATATCAAAAAGGTTTTTCTACCTCAGCCTCTGATGAAATCACAAGGAAAGAACTAGCTACTAAAATTTATTTTACAGAATTACAAGCCAATCTCAAACCTTAAATTCGTCAGTAAAATAATGGCAAAAGGTGTGTTTCAACACCTAAATAAATGTGCTCACCACAGTATGGAGACGGCCCTCAAAGTGTTCAACGACCTCCACATAAATAAAGAACCACAATGTTGGTTCTGTTGAATCAGAGAAGCATTTGACACTATAGACCATGACATATTTTTGAAGCAACTGGAGAGCTGGGTTGAATTTGCAGGTAAAGTGCTTTACTCATTTGAGTCTTTTCTAAAGAACTCGGGCTTCTTCTTTTCATCGGACCAGACAAAAATCCCATTCGAGGTACCCCAAGGTTACAACTTGGGCCCCTCTTAAGTATTATCTACACGTCCCAGATAGCTCAGGTCAGAACAATTAATAATATTAGTTATCATAATTATGAAGATGATACATTATGATGAGATCTAGGTGTAATAATGGACTCAGATCTCAAACTTGAGACAAACACTTAACTTTAGCTCAAATGAGTTTTCCAAATAAACAGCATCTCAAAGCAAACAAGCAAGCCGGTTGCAATGTGGCATCAGGACAACAAATTCAGAACTCTGCTTTACCATCAACTATTTATTAGTAGAGCTGACGGGGTGTGTGAGCAGGACGGCCTGAGACCTACCTCAGAGACTCCAGTTTTGTCAGAAGGAAAGGGCCACATTAAACTTCTGACCGTCTGTAGAAGGATGCTCAAAATGTGTGATCCAAGTCAAAGGCAATTCTACCAGCTATTTTAGAAAAAATAAGTTCTAAATTTAATTAAAAAAAAAAACATTTATTATTCTTACATTTATCAAATTGGATTTAGTTTGATAATACTAACTGCCCTAACATGGTTAATCTGATTTAATGTACAAGACAGTGAGGAAAGAGGGTTGTGTGTGTTTTTTTATGTAAATACACACTCATGCACCATAGTATTTAATAGTGCCACCTGTGATATTATCAACTCGTATTAAAAAAAAAGCAAATATAGCATCTTGTTTTCCTTCAGTGTTTTTTTGAAAACTTTATTTTTGTGATATACTGGGAATCCATACCTGGGATTTTATTGTTAATATACATAAGTTAGAGAGAGAGAGAGAGAGAAAAAAAACACCATTGGATCTTTAATGCGCTTGCCAGCACGGCTGCAAAAATGATTTCCTGAGAGCAATTTTATGCAGAACAAATCAAAAAACGCTAATTTTAAACCTGTTGTGAGCTCTTCGCAAATTCAACACTTTTGGATCTTTGAATCGATGTGGCACTCAGTTTAAAAACCAAGTCTTTTAAAAAAAATTAAAGGGAGCAGCGATACATCTCTGAAGCAGCTTTGTGATCTTGCTTTTCAGACCCCTAGTTTCTAATCTACTGGGTTGATCTCCCAGTTCCCAAGGGATTATAAAAAATGTCTGCAAACCTCAAAATATTTGAGGCAATCAACAACTCAACATGCATTTGGCGTTAGAATGCAAGAATGCGAAAACACAAGCGAATGGATAAAAAGGAGTGAAATACGAAGAGAAATAAGGGGATCGGAGCCGTGCCCATTTCGGGGGTGTAAAATATGGAGAAGTGTGGATCATTGGGGGAGCTGCTCTGCCTGGGGGAACAGATGAAGGGAGGACACTCTGCCAAGATCTCTCCACTGAAGGGGGAGCTGAGGGACTGGAGCACTATGGGAGGAAAAGTGTGCGCCTCGCATGCTGCTCTCCCCAATCTCAGTCTCACACGCTCGCATTGACACGTCCCAGGCACTGCGCAGCAGAGGGAAATTGCTGCTGACAGGGCCTTGCAAACTTTCACAGCCATTTAGAAAGACTTACTCCCACACTTTTGTCACAGGCATTTATTGCACAAGATACATGATATGAAAAATTAACATTTTCAAACTTGGCACCGTTTTTTTGTAACCTAGTTCGGCTTAAAAAACCATTCATAATTTTTCGGCTTTACGATCGGCCCTGATGCAGATGTAAACATGAGATGTGCCAAATGAGACCATGAGATTATGAAAATGCACACTTTGAGGAAAAAAAAAAAAAAAAAAAAAAAAAAGCAAGCAACCAAACACAACTTTGTAAATTTCGATGATACTGTATGACTTTCTAATCCAATAAAAAGCACCGCCTGTATCACCATCGGCAAAACCAAAGAGGTGAAGGAGCAGAAGTTCTGGGAGACTTACTGTACCTCTATGTTCACAAGCAGCCAGTGTCTCCAGTAAGAAGGGTGCTGGGAGCGTCTGGGAGCATCAGGATCAACCATCACCAGGACGTACATCTTTTTCTACATGTAAACATACAAACATTTACACATTATTACTTTTTAAACACAGGCAGGCATGGTTTTATTGGCTTCAAAACCGGTTCTAATAATTGCCTTAAGTGTGCTGTTTATAGTTATTTTTTGATTCAGTTGAGTTTCTTCTCGTGTCATTAACTTTTTTTTAATAAGTTTGAGGTTCATCAATCAACCAATCAAAGCAGAGGTACTGATTCGTAATAATGCATCAAAATTAAGAAATGCCACCATCTTTAGTCTAAGAAAACATTAACTAACAGAAGGCACTTTGATTTACTTTTGTGAGTTTTGTAATGAAAGGTTAGGGACGCATGTTTTGATGCACAAATATGGAAAATCCTGTAACTGCTTCATTTTCTGTTCGCTTCAAAACTGCCACCTCTGTCTAGAAACCTGCAGAAATTTATTCCCTCCATTAGGTGTTTATTGGCCTGAGAGAAAATTCTCAGAATCGATATCAGCCAGGAAAAGCAAGATCAGTGCATCTCTCCAACAACCTCCCAAAATAAGATTTAGGACTTTTCTTTCACTATCAAATTTAACTGTCAAGCCTAAAATATTGGCTTAACATGAAAAAACTATTTTAAAAGTGAGAAATATGTGAGAACATCAACTGTAGCTGATCATCTTATTCTTTTCTCAAACAAGCGCCGTCCCTTCTGTCATTACTTAAACTTAATATCTTCCCTGTGACATAAACAAAATGACAACATTTTGGATGCGACACCAGAATCGTCTCGTTAACATATTCACAGTAACTTTCTGCCACTCACCAAGTATCTTTATACCCCTCAATCTGTCAATGGAGAGAAAAAGCATCTTAACTAACACTTGATCACAGTTATTGGACGATGATTTGGCGGCTTAATTGCCGGAAAAAAAAAGATCTTCATTCTGTCTGTCCCTAAAAGTTAGAGAATTATGAGAGCAGATTGAATTATTGCAAGAGCACATTTGTCATCCCTGGTCTGGTGCCCAAAATCTGCCAGACCATATGATGGGCTTTTTTTATTTTGTTCACTTCCTCTACAAACAGCGACACAGTGTCCCTCTTACAGTATATGCACTTTCAATTGAAGCAGAGACCATAATGATATCAGCACGAACACATAAAAAAACAGGTGCCGCTTTTCTTACGTTCTAATGCCGACTGCCAAATAACACTGTTGGCGGTGTGGTAAAACATTTTCAAAGGATCAAATGCTTCCCTGTAAACAGAAATCTTAAATTTATGTTTGTTTTGTCCTATGAAGACATTCTTACAGGCCTCTGAAAATTATCCTAAGCCGATGTACTTGAATGAGATAAAGAAGTAGTCATGTATTTTTTCTGCAGATGCTCATTTTCAGAAGGATTCTCTGCCTACCTGACAAGCAGTAATATGCGTAAACAACTAAGCCTAATAATAGGATAATACTGTAGTCTCAGTGATAGTGCCTGCAGGTAACATCCAGACACACCAGTAACAATAGAGCCTCCTCCACAGCCTGTCAAAAGTGACTCTATATCAGTGACCCCCCCGGGCAGCTTACCAACCATGACCTGTTGCCTTCTCCAGAGTTGTAATCCTCATTTTTACATGTTTGCTACCAGGCAGGAAAAAAAAAAGTGTGATAATGTAGTTATACTAATATCTAAGTCAGACCCCGATGCTTTCAGAAATAGCACGGTTTCAAACAACAGCGCACGCACACACAGCCTAAAAGGCAAATTAAGCTTTTAATTTAAAAAATGACCTCCAGTCACAATTACTATTGAACAAAATTGCGCTTTCTTGGATATTTCATGAAAATTACCCTGCATGCAGATACATGATATAGGATATGTTTAGATTTTTATGAAGCTAAATTTAGTACAATACTAAAAGTGCTTCACATTAATTTCCATCAGTAACAAGAGAAAAAAACAAACAAAAAAACACCAACCTATTTATGGTGGCCGTTGAATTTCTGTGATTTCCGCATATATTTAAAGCTTGAATTTCTACCTGTAACATTTCTCTAGCTGCTAGTCCAGCTGGCATGGACAGCGAATATAATACAAGAAGCTCCCATCAAGCTTGCACTTCACACATTGTGGCATGTACCCTTCTCTCTTATGCGGACATTTTTTTTCCCTCCATCTGTCAAAATTCACATTAATTACACACAGATATGTGTGAAAGACTCCAGGGAAAAACAGATGCATACTCTGCCATCTGAAATAATTTCTCAGGGCTAGAGCAAACTAAATGTATATCAAAACGCTCCGTCCTGGAAGGGACACAATTTCCCTTAAAATGCAGAGCTTGTTTTGCTGTCTTACTCCTCGGGATCATTAAGTTACTCATTAAGATTTTCACCTTGATGATTATGTAAAATTAACCTACGCTGCAGCTATTTAAATCGAATATTTAGGATTAACTAGCACTTAAATACTTGGTGTCTAGCAAAGGTATTCATATCCCTAAAACTTATTTTGTCCGATTACAACCACAAAGTAGTGGGAAGAAAATGATAGATTTTTTTTCCCTCAAAATATTCTCAGTGCTTTTGGATTCAGTCCACATGAATTAATACTTTGCAAAAACACTGGTTTTTGACTTTGACTGGGCCATTCTGCCATATAAATATACTTTTATCAAAACCATTGTGGATAGGTGAACATCGGCGCCATTGTTAAACCTTTTTTCTTCCAGGATCACCCAAAATCTATTCCATCAACTGTCTGACCAGCTTCTCAGTCCTTACTGAAGCCTCCCCACAGCACTATGCTACCACTACCAGGCTTCACAGTGGGGAAGGTATTTTCATGCTGATGTGTAGTTATTTTTCCTCAACACATGGTATTTTGCATACAAAGCCGTGTTCTTTGTAGACTCTATATTATTTGTGACAAAATATAAACTGAATGGCTTTTTTATTCACACTTTTCCAAAAATGTCAGTTTTGTGGTTCCCTCGACTGTCTTGTCAGTTTTGGTGGACAGCCATGTTTTGGTAAGTTACCAGTTTTCCTTTACTCTATTTTCATATGATCAGTATCAATGATAAATATATGAAGTTATTCACAGCACTTCCTTTTTGTCAAGTTTTGTAATCTTACACTGTTCTTCCAAATCAGAATAAATTCCTTTTCTTACCTCACAGCTCTACATATACTACACATGCATTAACTGTATATAACCATATACAGATGCCCTCATTACTAATTAGGTGACTTCTGAAAGCACGTAGTTGCACTGAATTTTATTTAGGGATATTAGAGTAAAAGTGCCAGAATTTAAATGCATGCCACACTTCTCAGAATGACAGTTTAAAAAAAATTGCAAATCTTCAAGGTTATAATTAAATTAATTAGATATAATCTTGTGTTGGTTTATCACATGAAATTTCCATAAAACACAGTAATGTCTGTGGTTGTAATGGACCAATTGTGCACAATTTCAAATGGGAGTGAAGACTTTTTCAAGACACTGAATACAAAATATCTTTGTTCACTTTGCTGCACATCCCAGATTTAATTTACATGTTTACAGAAAGGCTGGGGGTCAGCTCCCAAATGGCTAAATGTCATAATAATGAGAATCTGAAGCAGAATAGAAATCTGTTCAGGTATCACAGAACTCTGCCGGGCCATTATGCAGCAGGGGATGTGAGAGCCTTGGGTAAAAACTGGAGGCGGGGGAAGATTGAGCCTCCATTCTCTTGGGATTAACCTCCCACTGCCTGCTGTGATCACAGCAAAACGGTCCACTAAGACCACACCTCAGACGCCGCCGGCTCAAATCAACCCTGCAGACTGGGAATCTCTGACACTGGCACTGGTTGGTGGTAGAAAGAAAGAAAAAAAAAGGACCTGCCTTCAATAAGAGCCTTGAAGTAATTTAAATGTAACCGAAAGAAATTTATGTATCAAAAAATGTATTTACAATACTCCATGACAATATAATCAAACAGATAGGACTTTGGCTAAAAAGGAGATACCAAAGAACAAAGGCATGGGGAAACCAGAGCCTCCAAGGATGAAAATCTACTTGATTACCTCTGTGTGAACTCTGCTGGGGATGAGAGTGAGAGAGATGGCTAATCACTGCTCTCGTAGAGAAGATCTGCAAACTGATGACACTACGAAGGGTGAGGGTGAGTTAGTGAGAGGGAGGGAGAAGGAAGAGGCCCCTCTGTGAGTTTACAAGTTTATACTTTATCCATGACCCACCACCAAACTATGTCATCTGTGCAGAAGTCCATTAATATGCCTATTGCTTTGCCCCGTGTCTGCTTTAGCCATTGCATGCAGAGCAAACCATGTGCAACTTGATGATCAACTGTTCTCAGTGCTGAAACCAGAGCAAAGCAATGCATTGATCCCAAATCCCTGTTTAAGTAGCAAAAATACTTGAACTCATTTGGTAATTAACAGGTATCTGTGTTGTGATTAAGAGACGGCCATGGCTTAACAACCATCGACTGCAGCTTAGAGTGAGGTGAAGGATCAATCTGCAGAAACAGAAAAATGGGAGCTTTGAAGCAAAAGCTGAAGTAGATTTGTCTGAGGAAGGATAATATAAGCAACAGTTTCTGTTTTTGCAGGATAACAGTCTGATCTCAGAAAGTTTAACTATAATTGAAAAGTTAGTTTATGCAAGTAATTCAATACAAAAATTGAAAGATTTTTTTCACATAGCTGCTCATCTATAAATTAGGCAAGAAAACGGGCCTGTTCATTGATTCCTTCAAGTAGAGTATTATTTCTGTAAGTTTCTCTTATTGGTCTTTTGAAATATTCAAACCTTCTAAGGAACTTCCTTTACATTTAAATCATTTAATTTAACAGAAAAAAACCCACTTATGTATATTACTCAGTGAAAGTATGAGTTTTGTTTTCTCAATTGAATAACCAAAATAAATTTGTTAATTCGTTAATTGAGATATACCTGTATTACAGTAACTTAATTTCTCAATCAGCTATGATCCAAAATAAAACAAGACATTGTTGACAAAATGTGTTGATTTAGAAGCAGGAGACAAATGAGTGAAACAAAAATGGATGCTCACAGAGGAAGTTTACTGCCATTAACACTGTTGGGGTCAGAAGATGAGGTTAAACGTGGTAAAGGGGGGTCAGAGGTCAGCCTGGTAGCAGTAATTGAATCCAGAGAAGAGACTAAAGGACTACAGAGATGAGACGGCAAATCTAGGGAGGCTGTGGCACTCACCTGTAGGTCACCAACCTTCCAGGTGTGAAGGTCCTCATTGCCATTAATAACAGCACATCCCCCGCAACTCATCTGTAGCACCTTAGGAACCTTATTGCTGCTCAGTACAAGCAGTATTAATACCTCAGTTTTCTGCATTTTAACACACAGAGTGAATATATGGTTTTGCCAAGAAGACAACTGTCAGATAATGTGATGAACAGTGCGATATAAAACTCATTTATGATGTTCAACTGCAGTGGAGAAAGCCTAGTGTGCACCGATCAACCACTGCGTAATTTAAAGTGGTTAATAAATTCATATTTATTTAGATTGGCTGTCATATAAAGTAAAGTCCACAAGTTTTCTAATAGAACATCAAATTGTGATAAGAGTATTGATAATTTAGTAGTTACAATGGATTGACCCATTTATGTCCAGACACAAATTGAACCTGAATCTGTTGCACAACCTAAAGATTGATGTCCATCTAATCTGAATGAGCTTAAATTACTTTGTAAAGAAGAACAGATTTAAGTCCCTAAATGTTCACCACTATAGAGCCATACCCCAAAACACTTGCATTGTTTGCAGCAGTATAACTGACTCAGGGTGGCTAATATAAATGCATGCCACACTTTTCAGAATAAATCCCCCAAAAATAAAAATTAAGTTTGTGGTTGTAATGCGACAAAATTGGTCAAACTTTAATGAGTATGAAAACTTTTGCATGGTAATGGAAACATTTCACAACAGTCAATCTCAGCTGCAGACCCTGATTAATCATTGATGATCAACAAGACACAAAATAATGACATACACAGAGTGTAGAGATAGTTCAGTGTTTTGTACCAAGCGCTTTAGATGGTAGTGTGCGCCGCTCACTACCTCCAAACCTGCCTATTTTTAAACGCAGCGTCCTCCCACACAGGGATGGAGTGTGAAGTGGCTTATAAATCCACACTTTGAGGAGCCACATGGTCAGAGGAAAGTCACGTGTGGATACAACTGCATATTCTAGGGCCACACAGCTACTAGATTTCTGCTCGGTAGCCAAACAGAAAGAGCGGATGAGCTATGAAGAGGCAGCAGTTCAAGAGAAATCAGAGCAGAATACAAACACAAGTTTACATAATAGCATAATCTTGTTTTCCTTTTGATCATAGAAATATGCAAATATGCTGTATTTTAATCAAATTAACACATGACAGAAGGAAAGATGAGACAATGAAATACATTTCATGGCCTACAGTACAACTGTGTTGTTTCCCACTCAAAGTAAATTCGATTTTGCCCCTAACCTTAAAATAAATAAATAAATGCACAGCTCCTCGATAAACTAACAGTTAAAGGCAGTCTCTCCTGAACTTTGTTTTTTAAGTCTTGCACTTCTGATCTGCAGTTTGTAACTGCAATAAATCCACTGCTAACAGAAAGATGGTTCACAGTCTGATTGAAGCTTGAGGGGGGTGAAGGAATTAGTAGCAGCCTGAGGAATCGTTTCTGCATTTCTCTCAACATTGAAGACTTCTTTCAGCGCACCATGTTTGCGAACACAGCCGTGCTCATGTTAAGCTTATTAGTCACCCTGGATGCGATCTTGCTAGCTGAGGCTTTCAACACTTTCTAGTGGTGGCTTTACACACATACACCTACTCACTACTGTGAAAGCATTTCTGCAAAATGCACATGCTCAGACACAGTAACTACCACTAACAGGTACACCGAAGTAGCAAGTGGCCAGGTGCCGGAAAAGTGAGCCTCCGTCTGTGCTAAATGAGGCAAAAGGGAAATATTTTTGTTGTGTAGTTTGACTGCTGAGAACACAAAGTCAAACAGGGCAAATTGCAGCTCTGGATTCATATCCATAATTAATCTGTCAGCCATGTCACACACCAGGAGTCAAAGATCTGCTATTTTTCTGTTATTTTACCACCAAGACGGCTGTAAAAGTTCAAGTGTGAGCACATTCTCACTTTTTCTGCAACATATCTAGGAATCAAGTTTCTGAGAGGTTTTTAGTAGACGCATGCAAAGTTAATAAATATCCACTCGCTTCAGCAAATGTGCATTTGAAAACGTCAAGTTTAGATAGGAAATGATAAAAAATTACTTGTGTTGTGAAACGAATCTAGTTGTGTTTGTCACATTTTATTTTGGCAGCTACTGAAGAGTGAAAGACAGAAAAAAAAACGTTATCGGTCTTATTTCGACAGACTGTCTATGATTTCACATTGTGCGGATAAAATAGATAAAGGAGTGCGACAGTTGCACTTTGCGGAGCTGTCGCAGAAAAGCATCATGAAGCAGACACAATTCTGAAGACGAAGGGAAACATGCTGCCATGGAGGGAGCTCAGTTGTAAGCACTCTGACACCCATTCCTATTTGGCCAATGGAGCTGTTAAAGGTGTCAGGGCTGTTCACAGGCACTGCGTGTTTCACCAGCCAAGATGGCTTCCACCTTTTTTCTATCATGATTAATTATGGTTTCTGATGGTAGTACAGTGAGAAAGTGTAAATTATTCCCACATTTTCTTGTGTGCCCTTCGTTCAGTCACTTTTGTGTAGGAAGATGCTATTGACGCCATCCGTGGAAGCCGACCAAAAGGCATCTACATGGGGTGGCAAACTCTTGTGCCTATTAAAGGGGTGGAAGTGGTGGCGATGGTGGTGGGTCCCTGTCGTGTGGGCTGAACCTAGTCCAGACTGCCAGTTGAACGGCCGGATTTTCCAGTATGGAAGTCTTATTTCAGTGGGCGAAGCTGGGTGTTGAGAGACTGGGAGAGAGGACAGCCCAGGGCTTGGAAGCTCGAAAAAGAATATTTCAAACAGACAAGCACCGTCTGTGTTCCAGTGTCACCAGCCCACCCGTCTGACAATCGGGGCCATGTCATCACGGGTTCTGAGTAATTCAAGAAGCGATTAGGGAGATGTGGCGATTTCAGACGTCAGAGGTCCCAACAGCAGAAATCGCACTGAAGGGCATGCAACCTCAGAGTTTGAGACTTGGACAATAAATCATGATGGTTTTAACTTTTTATTTCATTTTAATTAAAACAAGTCAAGATTAATAATTGATTGTTCATTACATGGAAATTGAGTGAAAAAGATTTTATCCAATGAGAAAACTAAATGCGTTTAAAAAGATGCATGTGCAGAGCAATTCTCGACAGTGTTTAAGTTTAAGACAGTTTCATCCCTCATGCCATAAGTAAACTAAACTGCCATTAGTTTACTCTATTATATATATTTACATCAATACTTTATTATTTAATTAGTATTATTGAAGCCTTGCAACAAAATTTCTTTCAATTTGTATTTTTTTAAATGTATGATTGAATGACAAACTGTCTATATCTAAAAAGAAAATAATTTCCTGAAGCTGCAGATCAGTGAGGAGAGAAGAAAGAACTCCTGTGATTGGCCAACTTCATGCTCCCTTTTACTCACTGGGTGGGCAATATAAAGGAACTTATAATTTGCCCAAAAGTACACTTTTATTTGGTTAATCGTTCCCCATTAGAGGGCTTGGGTTTAAGAGAAAGTACCCAAAGATGCTGAATCCCATCAAATCAAGCAACATTATAATTCTGGGATACATTATCCTTCTGAAATGTGAGCCATGTTGTGTTAGCATAACAAGATGCTCTTTATTTCTTATTCACTCATCATTAATGTGCGCTATTCTTCTAGTAGCAACCCTTTTTGAGTGTGCACTAACGGCAAAGAAACCTCCAGACTTTTAAACCCAGAGGACGAGAGTCCGCCGTCTGTCTGAAAGGGACCACCATGGCCCGAGTGAAGCAGTGCTGTTCAGATGTGTCTCTAAGACAAAGTGACAGAAGGGAAGGTACAGCGCATCCCAGGAGCAGCTGATTCTAGCGTAGGGGTTGGACCTAACCAGCACTTTGTCCTATTGTCATGAGGGGATGATGATGTAAATGCTGGCAGGCCTCCTTGTGGTTTGTAACTCAAACCTTTCCGCAAAATTACGCTTGGTTTTCTTCAACCATGAAAATAATCTCCTGGTTTACATCTGAGAATTAAACAAGACTGTTGTCAACGTTTAGGTTTTTCCTCAGCATTTTCTTCTAGAAAAAGAGCCCATCTGCTGTCACAATGCTCAAACACTATTTCACAGGAAACTTTGGATCAAGCAGCCTGCTAACAAGGAACACTGACATCTGGCAGGGGTTTGGGGGGCACGTGCTTTCTTGTTCCTGAAAATGTTCAGGCTGCTGTAGATTCTCAGTCATCCGAGGGGATGACTGAGATGAAATGTTATTTTTAGCAATATTACCACAACTAAATATTTTCCTGATATTATGCAGCTTGAATAACCAGTTAAACTGGATTCTTCATGGGACTGAAGTCCTTGAAGATTGCTCATAGTTGTTATAAATGACAAAAGCACAGCAAAGTCATTTAACTACAGTATAAGTCTGAACAATAGGAACAAACACATCCACAATACAGGGCTTTACTTTGAAGCCTCAACAAAATCCACAGTATGGTGCATTGCATACAAACACGGCTCAAAAAAAAAAATCCTTAGTTTGGAGAACAGGCTGAAATCAAATGATTCCTTTGACAGATCATTTTGTGCATGTTGATATATTTAGTGCTGTCAGAGAGGACATCACAGAGAATGGCACTTACATCACAATGCAAAAACTGTTATCAGAGGAGGTACAGGTTTATGGTTCAAGGGCTCGTCCATTCATTGAGAACAAGCTCAGCGTCTCTGCCTGACACACTGATCAAGACAGCACAAATAAAACAGCTCCACAGCTCCATCTTTGCCTCTCCCCTAGGGAATAATATAGCACCCATCTGAATGTGGCACATATTGAATCAATTCCAGCGTTGATGATTCATTTGAATAAATCACCCTGTTTTAATTTTTTTTTCTTTTTTTGCCAACTTGCACGGATACTGAAATAAGGGGAAAAAAACAACTGAAGAGAGGAGAGACAGGTGACAGTAGTGTAAAGGACCGCTAATCCTCAATCCCTTTTCAAGTAGCAATTAATGACTACAGAAATAATCTCCATATAGATGTTGTTGCAATTCTTTTTTCTTTTTTTGGTCAAACAACCTGGATAACTCGTGCAGATCAAAGCCAGAGGCAACGCGGCTGCAGCCAGAAGCCAGAAAGGATCTTATACTGGATTTGCATAGATGAATGTACAGCAATAATTCAAGTAGGAGAAAGGACAGATGCTGGTTTGACCCGTTATAAATTCTCCATCTGATCACTTAATATCGATTAAACTTGGTCTAGCGAGATAGATTTTTCAAATATGGCTCATCCTTCAGACAACTCCCTATTAAATCTGAAGAAATATCAAATATTTCAAGGAGAAAAAAACAAAAAAAAAAACAAAAAAAACTTTCGATGTGTTCCACATAAAGATGCACGGGATCAGCCTATTGGCAAATATGAAAAATCAGCAGCTTGTGCGATGAAAGGGTTATATCCGTATTCAAGCTAAGAGACATACTCTAACATACACAGACACAAATCCTGTTGAGCAGAGCTGAGCACAGATACCCTACCAGCCCTCCGAGGCACAATTAGGATTTCATGGGGTGGGAGGGGGGGGATCTACATTCCTGTGCACAAGAAAAAAAAAAAGTCCTTTCTCCAACCTCACAATAATATCAACTATTTACTCAAGGAAAAACCTGGAGCACCACTCAATAGGATTTGGACAAACAAATAAAAACATAAAAAAATAAGAAATACAAAAACGAGGGGGGGGAGATCTAAATTTAAGCTCTAGTTGTTGACGAAAAAAAAAATTGTTTCAGGAAACCCAAAGCTAAGCCTCCCAGTTCCAATCAATTTCTTCTATTCTGTGTGGTATAAAAAGCAGCAACCACTCGTAGTTTGTTTGAAGTGCTCGAATGTGTGGAGTTCTGCTGGGTTCAACAGCATTTTGTATGGACTCCCTTCGCGTATGATTATCACACCTGTCAGACATTCAGTCCCAGTAACAAGGGGTCAAATAGCTGCCAGTTTGTGTAAGAGAAGAGAGCGCAGAACACTTACACATCATTTTATGATGTGAACTAACAGGAACAGTACATAGTTATAAAATGTGCTGCAGTGCATGCAAAACGCAGACAAATGAAATTATCCATTTTCCCATTTTAAATGCAACACAGTAAATTACTATATGTTGACTGGATGTTAACAGAGATCCTTACTTGAGACAATTAATTTAATTACTTTCTTTAGTGGACTGACATAAACAAATCACTAACCATATGAAGAAAACCCAAGTATTTTTTCTCCAAACAGGTGTGAGCACTCATTATCTGTAAACATTTCAAATGTGTGAGGTTCACACCTGCTTATGTGGCCACATGTAATGTAAAAAATAAATAAATAAATAAAGCTGGAGGTGAGCCAGATAAAGCACACTGTTTCATGTGGTAATAGAAAAACTAAACGGATAAAAACAGGAGCATTGTGCAATAAAATATACAATACAGGGTTTCCCCCAGTGTATTATAAGCCTGGCGGGTTGCCAGGCTTTACTTGTACCCCCACCAGGCTAAGCATTACTTATTTTTTTAAGATTCTTTAAAATGTTTGCATTTTTTAAGACTTTATAGTTGTCGTTCAAGTATTAATCTTCCAATCTTTTAATAACGCATAATTATCAAGTGATATTTTCAAATTTCCTGTCAACTTTAAACATTTTTAATTGAAAAACCTGTCGGGCCGCTGGATGAATGACTGGCCTAATGCCCAACCATCAGGCTTAGCAGGTTTTCTGGGGGAAACCTTGCAATATTACAGTTTAGGAACCACAATAGGAGGATTGATAGAAAATTTGATCTACAAAAAGATAATTTCTAGAAGTTAGCAATGTTTATCTGTAAAAAATAAATTCAAGTGGCTCACATTTATATTCGTATGTATCCACAACCATGTTTTTTATAAGTCACATTTTTTCATGTTACATCCATTAACTTCTATGTATTTCACTGGGATTTTATGGGATAGACAAAAACAATGTACTGTAAAATTGTGAAAAGAAGGAATATATTGTTTTGAAATATTTTAGCAAACACTAATTTGAAAAGTGTAAAGTTTATTACACTTATGTGATGATGATGATTTTGTGATGATGGATCACTGTGTGATCCATCATCTCAAAATAAGGAGAGAATATGGCACAACTGCAAATCTAACTAGGGTTTGCTGTCTGACAGACTGGGCAAAGAGTGCATTATTCATAGAAGCAGTAAAGAGGCCACTGGTAACTCTGGAGGAGCTGTAGAGAAGTAATTTGTATATTAAGCTCAGCTGATGCGCGTTTCCACCAGGTCATTGCTAATCACTGTTACCGTGTGGGAGGAGTACAGTCTTTCCTTATGATCTGATTCAAATAGTGAACTCATCCTTCTTATCCGGTGCCTCAGCTTTTAAAAACAGCAGTTATCAAACACTGATAAACAAAAACAATCTGGACCAATCACTTCTGCAGAACTACACAATGTCCCTCGTTCCATTCATCAGCAACATTACTGAAAAAGCCGCTGTAACATCTTTTGGTCTGGTTTCCTTGCTCACCACAGTGCTGAGACTGCCCTGGTCAAAGTGATTAAAGGACACAGACTGTGGAAGAGCTACCATTATAGTCCGAGTTACAAACTTATTACTTCCCCTTATTTTTAGTTAATGTTTAGTTTGTTTTTCTTAATTTTGTTATGTTTTTATGCAAGTCACTCATCACTGAAATGTGTTACACAAATAAACATGACTTGACTTAAATACAAATGCACTCCATACTTTTAAGATTTGTATTCTTAATGTTGAAAACCATTTTACAATAATTTTGTAGTTTCTGTTGGTTGTTCTTATTCAATCCTGAAAAAATACATTATATTTTGAGGCTGTAAAATGACAAAATGTGAAAGAGGTCAAATGGTTCTGTAAGGTTCTGTATGCCTCTGGTTCCACCAAATAGTGCATGAAGCCATCAGCTCCAAAGTAAATTGACAGATGTTAAACTAACTACCATTAATTATTATAAATGGTGACCAACAGCAGCTACAATGAATGTCTCCATGTGTAAATCTACAGCTCTGCTGATGAAACCAGGCAAAACTAATGCCCCGGGGTAAATTCACAGAGCATAATGCCAAATAGGGACATTTGCAGCACTCAAGTTTGACCAGGACCTTTTAGCTCCCCGGCTTGCGAAATGATGTTTTAAATAAAACCACACTGTAGCTGTCACAACTGATTCTCAGATCAGGACCGAGGAAAAGGTTAAGCGCATCGTCTATCTGAAAATGCCAAATTCTGAAGTCGAGCACAAAGTTGGCACCCAGATAAATCATGCCATCACTGTGCTTCAGTTTTCTCATTATCCATACCTTTCATGACATTCACAGAAAGAAACAAAGCATCATACCAACACCTACTCGGAGAGAGAGCTCTTTCAGTTCAGCTCAAAAGCTGAGAGCTCCAAACCTCCACACCACAGTGTGGGCAGCGCTGGCACAGCCATGTGCCTAAGAACCCTGACTGAGTGCAACAGTTGGACTAATAACAGAACAAAAAAAAAGTAAAATGGACACACAGGGAGGACAGCAATAGCTCCACAGCTAAGTAGCAGGTTGACTGAAGCCCACCTTTTCCGTATTCACGAGCCGAAGGTGTCCACAATGCCTCTCAGGTCTTAGTGCCATGAGGGGCGTTGAGCGCTCAAGTTCAGCCACTTCAGGGTGAAGCAAATCACTTTAATATGTTAAGAAGATTAAGCTGGATAAATGTCTAGATACATTTTTTGAAAAGCAACGTAAATCTCCAGTGTTTTTATTTGGGGAGGGGCGGCGTGTGAGTCAGTTGAGACGATCAACACAAACCCACCAAAACGCAACGTGATTGGCTCAAAAAAACTGGGCTTATTTGAGATTTTGCATTTTAAGCTTCTTGAATCTAAGACCATCCCACCTCTTCCTTATTATTTCAAACACCAACCTTTGGGACAACAAAACTAGAATAAAAAAAAAAAAGCATAAAACACTGGTCACAATTTCATCTCCTCTCTCAGCTTAGACTCAGCTGTCTTATCCTGCTTTAGCTTATGTTATAGCTTTAACTGTACAGGTCAATGTTTTTCCCTTTCTGTTAATCTTCTGTTTGAAGCCTGGTTGATAATACACAAAGAAAAAAAGAAAAAACTTTGAGGTATCACATGTCGAGCATTCGAAGGAAGAGAAGCTTCAAATGAGGACCCCGTTTCTTTAATCTAAAAATTTGCAATCTGAGGGTGTCCGCCCGTCAGCCTACTGCGCAAGAAATTGAGTGTGAAACGTCAGGGCGAAATGAAACAAATAGTGTAAAGGGATTAAAAAATAATTTGCATACCATTTTTGGTATTTCCAAAACTACAGCATCAGGAAACTAATACAGGAAGGAGTTTTATCTTCCCCTCAGATCAATTAACACATCAATAGAGCTGATCTCTTCTCCCATAAGCTGCCTCTTAATATCAATATGAATATATTTGTCAAACATAATAAAACAAGAATAATGCTAACTGAAAAGGGAATAAGCTTTTACATGCAAGGTGAAAAACGTACTCAAAAAAAAAAACAAAACAAAAAAAACAAACTCAACAGGGTCTACATTTAAAATGTGCTTTACTTTCACACTAAAACACGCAATAACCTGTTTTTTCTTTCTTAAACTCTGTCTCTTCATGCAGAGTTAAGACAATAAAGATGAAGGGGGATGGCATTATAGAGAGCTAAGCATTATGAGAAGCCCTGAAGCTGTTCTTAGAGAAGGTGAATCAGAGGATTGGGACAAAACTGGAACTAAACCCTGTGCCGGACCACAAATGAGGAGCACAAAACATTTTGGGCAAAATGCCACTAAGCCAAGCATCTGGTTCTTAAGAAAACTTCACTTGATCACTTATAACTTTGAGATTACTTAGTTTTAAAGCAAAAGAAACTGACAACAAAGTCAGTTACCTCAGCGTTCAGCATGAGTGCCTCAGTAACCCTGTCAGTAAACTTCAGCAGAGTTTGATTCCCATTCAGGACAAATGAAACCTCAACAATTAAAACAAAAAAAAAACAAAAAAAAAAACTTTTATGTAGAAGCACTTCCGAGTTTCAGCTTTGATTCTAAAATAAGGTGTTTTTTGGATGAGACAAACAAAGTTGAATTTTACCTCTTTAAAACTACTGAAATTAATTTTTTGTATAGCTATGAAGTCCAATACAACCTACCAGTGAAACTCAGACTCAAACAGGGTATTGTTAAAAATACTCTTCAAATACAAACGTTAAACCAGTAATGAATCATCCATAAACAAAAATGCAGGCATAAATATCAAAGTACATAAGTTGGGGAGCCCTCCAGGGGACATGGGGAATTTGTTTTTCTTTTGCGTTCCCTTGCAAAACTTTTGCGTTCACTCGCAATAATGTACTGATCAGTTCATGCGGCATAATTGAATACTGTAAGCCTTTCTTACGGTAGCCACCATAATTTCTGCTTTAATACAAGCTTATGTAAGGTTTTTCCATGAATGTTAATATCTCGTTGTGAAATATCTGACGTTTTATATCTTTTTCTTTAGTACAGAAAGGCACAACAAACCTATGATATAAACATAAACTTTCCGTAAGTAGGAAAGAAATAAAAATACATCTAAACTATTTGGACTATTTCTGAGTTATCGTGGGGTAATAAGTCATCTGACAGTTTTGATTGCGTCTCTGTTGTGTTCATAGTCTGAATGGTTTAAAGGGCTGCTTTCAGTGCCGTTCCATCTGAGCCTTAGACATAAACATGCAGTAAATAAATAGATTTTCAATCAGTTTTTTGCACCAAAGCGTTAATAAACACGTTTTATTATTTTAAAACACAACAAGTTAATGGTGGTAGAGGGCCGCACTGGGTTAACTCGGTGAATCTCATCTGTCCATGTATCAATCAACTCCAAACCTCTTCTTTGTTCTGTCACAATTATCGATTTATTTAATTGTGATTATCATGCTCCAATCTTTGCGAGGACTAACCACCCCGCTCACCCGCTTCCTCAACAAGTTTTACAAATGAAAATAACAACCTCATTCACTCTTAAAAAGAAAAAAAAAAAATCAAACCACCATGGGCCTTCTGATGCTGCTTAATATACAAATTAAGCAAGAATAGAGCATATGTGTGAAACATATTGGTGACAGCATCATGCTGAAAAACGGCTCAGATTTGATGGGGCAGATGAGTTTATCTAAAAGCAGGACGTTGTGCAACTAAACGTCTTAGAGGCTGAAATAAACGAGGGAGTGTGATGCAGGTTGGCCATCCAGGATGACTAAAACAGACCAAGAGATATAAAGTAAAAATATGACTAGAAAATTGATGTCCACCGTTGCTGTCCATTCTTTGACTATACTTTGACAATTGTCCAAAGAAAAACAGGCAAACATGTCAGTGTAGAGTTACAAAATTGCTAGAGACGTACACCGAAAGACGGTTAAGAAGAGCAGTGAAAGGTGACTCTACAAAGTGTGAACTCATGGGTTTAGAGTGGAAATGTAGAAATTTTTACTGACATTTTTGTGAAAACGTTCAAGAGACATAGTTTATCAACGGCACTGTGAATGTAGAAAATCTTGCATCTAAGGTTTTACAGTCTGAAGATAAGATAGTTGTCAAATTGATGGTAAACCAAAAAAAAAAATCCTTAAAGTTGAATGCAAACTTCTATTTCTCCAAGCTGAAAACATTAAAGAAAAGGTGCAGGCTTCTTGCTGTGCCAAAGTACGACAGAGTCATCTCCAGATCTCACAGCGATTCTCTGCCAAACCAAAGAATGCTGTAGCTCATATAAATAGAAATTTAATCTTGTGTGTTTGTCTAAGTATCCAGAGCAGCACTTCTCATGCAGATTATGAATCTCTGTTTAAACAGTTCATGCAGTCAATGTATATGAACTGATAAGAGAGAGTCTGCGTGGATACTGAATAATAATCATGAAGCACAGCTTACAGCGATATTTTCATTAAAGGAACCGTCATGTCTATAATTCCACATGGAAGTAGATTTAATCATATTGATGAATGGTATGATTGTCATCCATTGAATTGCTTCTTTCACAAAAATATTGATTTTTTAATAAATGACTAATAAATGCCAGAAAAAATTGACTTTGTAATTAATTGGTGTATGAGTAATGAAAAACCATACAGATTTTTGTGAATAACACTCCCATCTTTCTACACATCTGACACAGCAGCATTCACAGTTTGATCAATTTGAATCTGAGTTTTAGATATGTCAAACAATGACATGGAAAAGACTTAGTAACTCGAAGCTGCCATATTTACTGCACATAAGTGCCACGGCTCTGAAATTAACACAAGTAGCGCTCAAGAAATGAACCGATAACAGTATTATCATTCTATGATATGCGGACGCTCTGTCTGCACTGATGAAGAATCACAGTGTGGCTAATGCTACTAGCTAATCTATTTTCAGGGAATTGTCTATTATTCCCCAGATCGTGAGGTTATAGATAAAGAGTAAGAAAAGTAATAAGAAAACTGAAATAATGACCCATGTATTTTACTCTCTCTTGATGTAGTGGTAAGTATTCACTTTAAACCCTTTTTCTAGACAAAATGGGAGCATGGCAGCAGCTTAGTTCAACAGTTTTAATGCATCAGGCTAAACAATAAATATGCAAGTGCACAATCTTTAATGCCCATAGTGTTATCAAACTAACTAGTGCGATTTAGAAAGCATTCCTTGAGCCTTTCCACTTTATCCTCCCATTCATACAAAATGTTTCAAATGTATATTAAATTGTTTTTTTTTTGTTTTTTTTTAATTTTGCCAACAATTGCACAAAGTGAAAGTGTAGCTGTCTACATTCTAGGGTCAAAAGGTAAGAAGAAAGAATATTATGCCAACTCACCGAATAAAATATATTGTGACTGTAGAAGACGCATATGCATTAGTATGGTTTAAAAAAAAAAAAAAAAAAAAAAAAGGAGAAAGCATGATAAAAGTGAGAAAAATAAGAATGTTCAAAATGCTGGCTATAAATAAAAAAAAACGCTTGCACATATATATATTTTTTTATCGGATCTGTGACAGACTAAGTGAGAGCCTCTGTGCGTCACTCGGAGGCTTTGCAAGAGGCAAATAATTGTTTTCCTGTCTGAGAATAAGGTGGAGGTTTATTGCTTCATAGCGATGAACATGTTTAATCAAGCCAGTGCTCCTGCAGCAGAAGGTTGTAATTCTTTCCTCTTCAGAAGCTTCCATAAATCACATGCATTAAAGAGCAACAGGGCCAGGATTGAACGGAGCAGGATACGGGTCAGCTTAACACTGTTACAGTGACAAAGGGGCAACATTAGCTAAGGGAAAAAAACAAAAAACAAAAACAAAAAAAACACTCTGAATTCCCGCCAAACATGCCTCTTTAATCCATCAGAGCCAAAAACACCCACTTGATGACACTGAATGTGCAATTAGATATTATAGAAAATATTTTTACTCTTTGACCCAAGGTGGCACAAAAAGGTGTGAACGGAGGCCCTTCAGAGACAAATCGACTCTGGGCTGATTGAGGGCTACCACCTGCTAGAAATGAAACCCTTTTCCTGATTGCTCCAACATCCCTGACAAGAGGAACCTGTCAGGAATCCTGCATGGGTGGACATGTAGGCTTTCCTGGGTATGACAGGGTCTGTTAGAGAGGAACCCCACCCTCGCTTTCTCCGGCATGCCAACACAGAGGAGAGTGGGCAGCGCTGAGACGGCAGCCTGCCGTGGGCACTGCCAGGCTTAAAGCTGCCCTGTCGTCATCAGTGGCTTGCAGAGAAGAGCACTAAGATTCACCAAAAAAAAAAAAAAGAGGAGGGGGATCGTTGCATTTAAATCCTCTCTCAACGCCCCCACATGTTTTAGCAAAGCATAAAAATCATTCACGGAGAGAGAGAAAGAGAGAGAGAGAGAAATAGAGAGAAAGTGAAAAAGATGGAAGGAAATAGACAGGAAACAGCTATTAACAGCAGTAAGCAAGCTCAAGAGATCATAGAGACGCAGCTCTAATCGCAGTAATGGTTTAAACCCTCATTCCATCCACCAGATGCATAAAGTGTCTACCCAAAAACAAGGCTTTGAAATCCCCCATGTCTAAGAATTTGCCCCGTGGCTACAGTCCTTCCTCAGAAAAAGAAAAAAACTCTCCTAAGACGTCTCTAATTTTGAGGTATCTGGCAAAGGTAGGTGGATTGCGGTCTGTGTTATTTACACAAACGACATAAATGAAAAAGCACACACTTAAAATGAAATAAGTCATTCTGGATACCTACTTAATATTACTCTAAACTCATAGCTGTGAAATACATGAACCAATGCTTGCAGCTAGACCTCTAGGACAATTTAATCAAGTTATACATGCAAGCAATGGCTACAGAAATGGTTTAAACCTGTAATGTAAATGAGTGATATATTTTACCTCAAATAAATTCAATCAGGGATTTTATAGTTTTCGTCTTATTGCAGAAGCAATCATTTAACACAGAACTTAATACATAGGCATCCGAATGACATCGACAAACATGTTTTTTTTTTTTGTTACTTCCTATAAAGAGCTTTTTGCTTTCATGTTTCGTTTTCTCTTTTCAGCAGCCCGACTTTATTTTAAAGATTTTTCTGTCCACAAGCCAACTTTGATTGCTCTCCAAAGAGCCTCTAGTTACATGATGAACTCTCATGTCTATTTTCTCTAGTGAATCTGAATATCCAAAAAGGAACTTAGGATGAAAAAAATATGAGATAGAGGTGGAAAAAAAAAATCATAGTAAAACATGAAAAATGTTGAATCTAAAAGAGTAAGGAATATTTCTAATCACAAATAGGTTTTTCTTTGACAGCACTATCCAAGAGTGACAATGTCAATCAGGACAAGATTAATTGGCAAATTTTTCTGGGATTAGAACTGGTCAGTTATCGGCACGTCAAAAAAAGAGAATTAGATTTTTGTCTTCCGTTCATTAAATGCATCAAGCTAAGAACTGCTACAACTTTCAGTTTATGAACAGATCAAACGACAGCAAGTTATCTGATGCACTTCTGGGACTTTATTAAAAATCCAAATAAGAAAAGAAGAAATGGGGATCTTGCAGTCCCTTCATTTTCTGCTGGATTCAAAACTGTTAGCTCTATGAAAGAACCTGCAGCACATGGGTTCTCTTAATGAGAAATAAGAAATAGTGCTTGGTAAAATAAGACTGAATTAATCTAAATCAGAATCTGTAGGTCAGACCTCGCAACACAGCAACCTGAAAATCGGTTGTTGAAAAAACACCCAAAATAAAAAAAATTATAAGTTTTCTTAAAGAAAGATTTATGAAACTAATCAAATCTATAACTACTAAAATATCAAAGTAAATTAGATGTTCTCAGCTCTTAGCAGCGAATCCCAAGCATGTCCCCACCATTTATTAACACATTGTACCTTTGCTTATGAAACTGTAATCAAGCCATATTCTTATGTAGTTTGGTCTCATCAGCCAAGTTGTATCCCACTCACATTGCACTGTAGATAATTTTGAGGCGTTTGAGGGGAAAAAACCCAACAAAAAAAAAACAAAAAAAACAAGAGCTACATAAGCTCAAACCAGGCTTCTAAAACAGAGAAGTGCTTGTGCTGAGCATCAGTTGTGAAGTTTGGATTCGGAGATGTGCAGCTTCTGCAACCCTTTGCTTTTGGTCATATGTCCATATTTAGAGGCAGTTTTATGGGACTGCTGCCCACTGTGTTTTATTACAATTACTCAGCAGGCACGCATCCTGTCCCAGTAATGAAGTGGGTGTTACAGTGGGCGGATTTAAGCGGCCACTATTCTGGAATCCTGCTACCGGGTACGAGGTCTAAGTGGCAGAGAGAAACCAACAGCATGTTGTGTGGACGAGAAGTGCGGCGGACAAGAAGACCAATAACAACCCAAACCTTCAGATAGTGCGCCTTTACAGGAGTGTCAGGGAAAATGGAGAATCACATTTCAAAGGCCAGTAAATAAAGTTTGTATTGATTAAATCTAACATGTAATCTGTTTTGCTGTCTGACACGGTTTCTGGCTCTAAAAAAGAATCCTGTAAGACAGCATTATAGATAATACGACCATAGATCAAATGGAGTTTGGGCAGGAGAAGGGCAATAGATCATGTTCGGACCAGACTGCTTAGCTCTGGAATTCATAAAACTAGCTCCTAAATCGTAATGGCTTCCAATTGAAGTTTTTCCACTTGAGGGATGTGGGATTTTCTGCATGCTTTCAGTTAACGTAGAAGTGTCTCTATTAGTCAGCGGACACAAAACGAGGCTCAGCAGAAGAAATGCTAAAACTGAAAAAATAAATAAGTATCAAATGAATGTACTAAATATAGTTTACCAAACTTCTAAGAATATATGTCATGAGTGCATGTCCACCCATGAAATTGTTTTTAATAAATAAGCTGCACGAATGGTTAATTCAGTGTTTTTTAATACAAACAAAATCAGCAGATAGCACTGCGACTTTCTTTTATGTCATCTCTGGACTGAGAAAATTACACATTAATCTGATCCTAATTCTAACACATTAATTAGTTTTAGTTGAAGCAAGATGTTTTCTTCAAGCTACGTAAAAGTAGCCTGGAGAAACAACTCCTAAACTTTCCAAACCTGCTAAGGCAACTATGTCAAAACAAGATTCACAAACACAAGCAGAGGTATTATCCATCGTCTGTACTTCTGTTTAAAAATTTAAACGTTAGCGGGAACCAATATTGTTTTTTATCTAACTTTGCAATTATAAAATTGTTCCTATTAAAGTAAATGACTAACATTAAACTCTATTACATGAAATTTTTCACTGCAGAAACTACAAGTGTGCAATGTAACCTTTGTTCAACTCGCAAGGTTCAGGGGAAGCTTGAAAAAGAGTTGCTAGTGCCACCTTCTGTCAACACTGGTTAATTCAGTTCAATACTCAGTCAACAAGAAGAGCATGGTGCAACAGGTTGTATAACATCAGCTGTTCAAACAGGAAGACTGGTTGAAATTTTAAAATGATGCACATGTTATTTCATGTCTACAGTTTAGGAAGTAATTGGAAACGTTTTTTTATTTTTATTTATATTTTTACTTGGTTACCAGTAGTAGATCTGAGGCTGAGGTAGATACTGTTTATTTGATGTATTGCTGCACTCTAGTGGTTAAAACATATAATTGCAAATGTGATCAAACGTTGCACGTTAAATGCAAGTTTCAATTTCAATCAAGTTTCAATCACACTAATTCACAACAAAGGTCGTCTCAATGCACGTTGCAAAAATCATCCCATTCATATACTAAATACCTTAATTTAATCCAATCAGACAGAATGGAAATCTGTTTCTGCATATACAATGTATTTAAGCTCATTGTTCAAATTGGCAATTTATTTTTTAATCTATCTAAGGAAACCTAGTGTCTGACAGAAATTACTCCTCCTAATCAGAAGTCTCCAATTCCTGTCCTTGAGGGCTGCTTTTCTCCAACTTTTGTTAACACACCTGAATCTAGCAATTAGATGGTAAGCAAAACTTTGTAGGACATTGTCCCATGTCCTACAAATACACTTAATGTCATGAATGAGATGTATTTCAACCACCTCATTCAGGTGTCAGACCAGGGATTTCCACCAGAGTCCTCAGGATCTGGTCTCTGTCTACGATCTGGAATAAACATCCCCATTATGCTTGACGTTCTGTGGCTGTGAAAATGTCCTTCTAGAAACATATGAAGTGATCATAATTGATGTCATTTCCATTTTGGGTAAACAAAGCTTATTTTTAAAGCAAACTCAGCCCAAATACATGCATTTGTTACTCAAAATCAGCAGCGTACCTTTGTGATCATTTTTCCAATTTTCAACCTCACAAAACTCTTTTTAAGCATCTTTCACAAATTTATATTTAGTTTGGTTTTTCAATCCCAAGCTACCACTGTCCCAGGTCTTCTAGGGTAATTTAGTTAACTCTTGATGCTCTTCAAACCTGTTAGGAAACTCACACAATCCTTACCTTCTCTGCTCCAGAGAAGTAGATCTGCGGGGCTTTCCAAACGGTGCCGATTTTCTCTCTCAATTTGTTGTTCTTTGGAATCATAAGGCATTTGTCAATGTCCAGTTCTGGATAGATTACTTCCAGCCCGCCACTTTTTCGATGAAATGTGCAAAAAAAGGGAGATTCATAGAAAGACATTTGGTTTCTTGTCAGCCACATATTGACAATAAAAATAAATAAATACAATTTACTACATGAACAAAAATAAAAATGAAACAGTATTTAGCAAAAGCATCATGGTAATTACTTTGTAGTCAGAGTTCATGGAGGCATCTGATGGTACTTACTGACAAAAAGAAGCATCCAGAGGATCTAGGGTGCTGTGTGTTGTGTCTGCCTGGACTGGTTCCAAAACGAAGACAAATAACCCCAAAAGCAAGGCGAGCAAAGCCTACAGAAAAACATAAATTTGTAAAACAGCAACAAAATTATTCACTCAAATTAATGTTGCTTATATTATTCATCTTGTCTGCTCCTCTGACCTTTGACTTCAGCATGCCACATACACAACTGCCTCTTACTGGATATTTTCTCTTTTTACACCATCCTCTGTAAGTAAGTGATTTTTGTGGATAAAAAAAAATAAAAAACCCAAGTACCTCAGCAGTTTCTGAAATACTAAGTCTAGCCCATTTGGCAACAATGCCACTTTAATGTCACTTTAAGATCTTTGCTTCCCTATTTTGATGTTCGTTTTGAACTTAAGCAAGTCGTCCTCCCCGACGCTAGCTACCGAAATGCATACATTTGTCGCTGCCATGTGATTGTGATATCAATTGGATAGCTGTACCTAATGAAGTGTGTGTAATATGTAGTAATGTTTTACATTTCTGGGCTTCCCATTCTATTCTCTTTATAATTGAAAGTGCTCTTCTTAACCCCGAAGACCATAACTTTATCAACAACACAATAAACATGCATAAAGCGCTTCATGTTCCTTCTAAACAAAGTGAAACGCGCATAAATCAGCCTACAGCGCGCTGAATGCTATTGGTGTTTTGCGCTGTTTCTGTGAAAAGGACGCACTTCGCTTTCATGTCATTACTTGTCATAACTCAACTGAACATGACCGACCTAAAGTTTTCGCTTTAACATTAGCTTCACTGACCAAAGGGTGTCCTTGTTATAAACGCTTAAATTCGGACATGTTTAGTTTAGCCTTCACTTGTCTTGCTTGTTGTCGCACCTGACATTTCGAGGCTGAAAAATGTAGGAAGTGTCTGCGAAGCAAACAACAGTGAGTAAGCCAACTAAAAATACACACATTAGGATTAAAGCAGGCATGTTAGTATGTTTGTAAGCATTACCATCACTTTAAAGTTGTGTCGTGTTTGTCCGCAGATTTGCCCCTCTCTGAGTGAGACGACAGACGCTGTTGAGCTGCAGCTGCTTCTGCGCATGACGTGGAATGGAGCTGCACAAGTTTCAGATGTCAAGATGAAAAGATAAAAAAAAAAAAAAGCAGACGACTTCCCTGTGCCCGCACTGAACATGTGCACATGTAGATTTTTCTTTATTTAAATGTTATATACACACTTTCAAGAACACATGCTACAGATTTTTTGTTTTTCTACTTCTTCTTATTCTTCTTTTTAAAGATTTACAGCTCCTAAACCAGGGTTGGGCAACTCCAGGCCTTGAGGGCCGGTCTCCTGCAACTTTTAGGTGCATCTCAACTTCAACACAGCTGAGTCAAATAATGAGGTCCTTAGCAGGACTCTGAATAACTTGACTGCACTTAGGAGGTGATTCAGCTGTTGGATTCAAGTGTGTTGGATCAGGGAGACATCTAAGAGTTGCAGGACACCGGCCCTCGAGGACCAGGATTGCCCACCCCTGTCCTAAACCATAAAAACAGCTCGACAGCAAAAAACACACCTGGAGATCATATAAAATGTCAACCAGACTTCAAACACTGAGAACACATTCATATATGTAGCTTTTCTTTTTCTGTTCATGTTTCAAATTTGCCTTTCTACCGTTTTGCAACAAGGCCTCGTATACTATGCAGTAGTGATTGTGCAGCATATTCTACATATTTCTGGTGCTCCTAAAGCTCCCTTTGGTTTGTGCTTTTCTGTAGCTGAAATATAGCACCCAAACATATAGAACAGGGCCCCGGTGACTGACAGTCTCTTTGTAATTTATCTAATCTGATCTCTTTATTACCTGATTTTGATTTACCTAATGCAATTTGAAGAAAACTTGTGCTACAAAGCAGTGCAAGTTTGCATTTCTATATGCATAGTACAAAACAGGTACTGCATTAAATTGCTCTAATGCGAAAAGCTATGGTACGCAACATTTGAATTCCAGAACAAACATTTATATTTTGAATTTCTTTTCCCGTATATTTTTTAATATTTTGTATCTACGCAGACACAAAGGTAGGAGCTTTGTAAGGAAACTTTAAAACAGTGAAATGAATGTGAAATCCCTGCATTCATTTCATGGTCAGTGTCACAATTTGGTGATTTGTCATCAAAGTCTGGCCTTAGTGAGTAAAGATATTAAAGTAGGTTTGTATTTCTGGTTTTAATATTGCAATATTCAAAGTCGAGTAACTAATGAAACTTCAGACTTTAAATCCAAATTATGGGTTGTGCACATTTACAGATACACACCAAGGAGCACCAGGCCGCTTAAGATAACAGCGAACGAGTTGGTGACCACAGTTACACGACGTTACATTCTTTACCATACACTACAGTACACTGTACATTAAGGCATGAGGTGTTGTTGATGCAAAACATCAACAGAAGAATCACTGAGAAATGCAATGCACCGAGGAATGAAATGCATGTCGATGAAAATGTGCAGTCACACTGTCAAGGCAAATTATATAAAATTATAGACCTTCCAGCAGTTAACCTACTAAATATAACCGAAAATGTTTACAACATCCAGAATTACCAAAAGTTCAGCTCTACATTGTTTCCAATCAAGAAACATGTGCTAAGATATGTTAGCATTAATAAAAATACAAAGAAACGTTTTAAATTTGCATTAGCTAACCTGAAAATTACATAAAGTTGCTACTTAGAGCGCCAACCTCACCTCTTATCTAACTCTTACATTTTAAAAGCTATCAAGTTTTCTGTTTTAACAATCTGTCTATGGTGTTTATTTATAAGGTCAGCAGTAAATAAAAGCAAGGTTTTATTACTAAGTAAATTATCTCTTTTTTTTGTTTTGTTTTTTTTATGGGGGTCTGAATGTACAGCGCCATGAAAAGTGTTCATACCTCTTTCACATTCCACCACATAGCAGGTACAAACATAACAGGGGCTGTTAAGTGTTAGGAAAAATGGCATATGCTTTTCAAAATTTGAATGCATTTATATCCTTCTCGTTACTCTAACGCCACACACATATATATATATATTTTTTTTTTTCCCCCCCAAAATCTGAAAATGGAAACAGTGTGGAACAAGTTCACATATATCAAGATATGGCTGACAAACAGAAAGGAGGGCATTAATCAAAGAAGCAGCAAAGAGACCAATGATGACTCCAAAGAAGCTGCAGAGATCAACAACTCAGGTGGAAGCATTTGTCAGCAGAACAACTATTATAAATGCATCTTACTAATCTAAGTTTTACAGACGAGATGCATTAATAAGGCCTGTAGGGGTCCTGTTTGCAGTTTGCCTCATCATGTAGGGACCTGAACCAGCATGTGGTAGAAGGGTCTCCAGTTCAATTTACATTGAATTTGAACTCCATGGCAATGCAGTGTGTTGTGTAAATCTAACACTGCACATAACCCTGAACACACCATCCCCATGGGATCATCTTCCATGATGACAACTCAACTTACAACAGCTGCAACAGCACAGTTAAGATCATAGCAAATTTTAAATGTTAGCAAGGCAAAAATTTGCAAGGCTTTGAGAGAAATAGCCTAAAAAAAACTTGCAGTTGTGCCTGCAGATAAAGGTGGTTCTACATGGTATTGAATAAGGGGAGAACACACAGACGCACACTTTTAAGAAATAGTCTGTTGTGAAGAATTTTGACAGTTTCTTCCCACCTCAAAGACACTGTCATGCTGCCTGTCGGATGAAATACCAATAAAATATCTTAAAGCCTGTCGCAACGTGACATGTGAAAAGGTGAAAGCGGTACAAAGACTTTTGCTAGATCCTTCACGTCCAGTCAGTCAAAAGAACAAACAATAGCATACAATATTAAAGAAAACTTTTTTTTTTTTAAATTGACACTATGTAAGCTAATGCTGCAATGAAAAGTCTGTTTTCGTACAACCAGAGCATGATTTCAGGATGTAACGTACATTTTCATGATATAATTCATATATGTGAATATCTACTTTACTTTGAAACTCTATTTTACATACAGTATAATCCATTGTTAAATTTACCTGCCTATATAATTTGCATGTACAGTAAAGTATGTAACAGATGTAGCTGGAAGTCAGCACAATAAGTATTCAGTTATTTCAAACATCATGTAAGTAGCTGCACAGTAACTAAAAACTATTTCCATAAGTCTATTTTCAGTTTTACTGAGTAATACAGTAAGATTTTGCTCACTGCCAGCAGTGCACAATATTGGTTAACAGCAGTACATTAGAGTTTATCTGATATTTAATACAATTTACAGTACTACCCATCCTCTCTGAGCACCATGCCTGCAAATCTGAAACATTCTGCAGCCCATCATACAATCAAGAGCAACAGTAGATGACAATCTTGAAAATGACATACAGCAAGGTGTGCAAAACAAATCCAGAAAGATGCTTTGATAGTCACAAACTGAATTGAGCGACCTTAAATGTCTTGGTTTTGTCTCCTCTGCAGCCTGTCTTGACATAGCATGATACAGTCTAATGCTGCTCAGCAGTATGCTGCCGCTGGAAGTTCATATGTTTCTCTCTGGAGTTCAGAAAGAGGTTGTGGTGATGTTGAAGGGCAGGGATTAGATCATCCAGTAGTAAGTTAACACGACGACTGACACCCACTGACTCTGCCATGTACAGATTTCAAATAACCAATCACCTTCAAAGGGGCAAATCTCTTAAAAACAAGTTCCCACCACAGACAATACAGTAACAATACAATCACTTCAGCTCTGATGATTAATACATTATCTGTTGCCTTTTAGGATGACAGCAGTCAAAATGACAGGACTATTTTATGGAGACATGTAGTTGAACATGTGTGCTATTAATCCACGTTGAGCAAAGCCATTTAGAATAGCAGTGGTGATAGCTGCATTCAGGGGCAATTGAAAGAACGGAGCAACTCGAACCAGGAAGCCTTTGTGTCAGATGACACTGTATCCATTCATGTGAACTTAAGCCCTTTTTGTGGCAAAAAGCCACAGACCAAAAGATCACCATATGTAGGTGGTACGTGTGTCAAGAGATACCAAGTTAAGCTGTGCAAGCTTATTGTACAAATTCTGCAAAGTTAAACAAACATACAAAAATAACAGGAATAGAAGTGTTTGTGTATGTGTTTTTTTTGTAGACATGATCGTCATAGAAACTTCCAAATTAATTACTGTAGTTTGCTCTTTCCAGACAAGCCGTACTTTTGTTATCTCCAGTTTGAAATCAGGATCAACATGCGATCTGACAGATTGTACAACCACTTGAGGGCAAAGTGTTTTATCTCTGAGACTTGAGTTACTGTTGAATTGCTGGTTGTCACAGCTGGTAAGCAGCACTTAGTTGTCAGCTCAGGTTATTGGTATTTATTTATAGCCGCAGGTTGAAAGTTCTGTGCCGACAAATTTGTATTTATTAAACTTAAAATTCTAATAAGGGCATATTTAGCAATCCACGAGATCTGATCTTCGCACTTGTTCCACTGTGCCATAAGTCAAGACGGTTTATACCACGGAGGTTTGTCTGAAATTGTAAGGAGTAATACTTTTAAATTTATTCACAACTCTGAGCTGACTTTGCAAACCTGGAGCGTATGCCCACAGAGGCAGGGGGATAAACAGTCTGCCTGAATGTTTGGAGTATACCAAGCTATCAGCGCTTGTCTTCTATTGTGTCCTTTACAATTTGCAAACATACAGATGGACTCCAGACTGGACCCCGCCCTTACCACCTGGTCAAATAATGGCAGATGATCCAGAGGGTGAGTTTGAGTTTGGGGAGGAAGGAAGGTTCCAGAAGAGCCACTTGCGTTTACATTGCCGTCTCTGGTACAGGTAATCCTCTTTTTCACGCTCTTTGCGTGCTCTTTGGTAGTGGTCGTCTTCCTTCAAGTACCAAACTGGTGGCCAGCGATGTTTCTCAAAGTAGTCTTGGTTCTCTGCATCAGAATACATTTTTATTAATAATTTACATTTTCAGTAGAGCGATTTTTTAAGAAGATGGTTTCAAGTTATCCTAAAAGTTGAAAAAATATTTAGTTTTAATGAAGGACTTTAGAAAATAAGATATTAATCTCAGCAGCTTCATTCTTTGCAGTCATTTGTGCCAGAATCCAAGTTAAGAATGAGAAAAACAATGACAACAGCAGAATCTTAGCACAGTCTAAATGTGGCACCTGTGGACTTTGCCTTCATTTCACGTGGAAACTTGCGGCAGACACTGTTGTAGTTGGTGCAGATGTGGTGCAAGCACCATCCAGTCAGCTGCTGGGCTCCGTGGAACTGTCAACATTCAAAGTCAGATTGTTATTTTAGTGCAGCGTCAGATGTTCTAGCTAAAAACTGTGAGATTTTTGACCTCTGATTAGGATAAATATCCTCAATTTTGAAAATACACTTGAATGTTGCAACATATTTCTCCATATGGTGCTATAGATAATCTGAACTGCTTCTTGAAAGACTTTCAGTAGTTAATTAAATTTTGTATCCATTTTTGCATGAAACTGATGTAAAGTAAATGCTTTTTTTCTTGGTAGTAGTTTCTTGAGCACACCTGGGCCATATCCAAGTATATCAGCACATCGCCATCGATATCCGTCCCCATCATCGCCGACTCCGTCAAAACTGTTACTGTGTAGAGTTCTGAAAAGAAACACGCTTCAGAGTCTGAGACCAATTAAAAAGCATGCAGCTTTATTTCTGATACGATCCAGTGCAGGGAAATAAGCAACAGCAAATGCGATACCTGTGAGAGCGACCAGGTGGGGCAGGCAAAGACGGTTGGCAAGAACAATGAGCTCCATTGCATCCAAGTCCGACCGAGAGCAGAATCTGCCCATGTAGAGATACTCCAGCACGGCTCGCATGCAGCTCCGGGTCGTGTTGGGAAGCAGCACCTTACAAATAGAAAGACGGGGCGGGGAGTTACTTACGAGCTCAGATTTTCTGCCGATTTGTAAATTCCAGAAGCTCATCTGCTATGAGAGGACTTATTTCTCCTAATATCTCTATAGACAGAATGTCTATAGAGATTCTGTCTCTTCTAAACGGACTAAGAGTGAGAAACAGGCTTTTTCTCACTCTATGCAGAAATCTAACTGGCCCTTTCAAGGAGTAATGCTTAAAGAAATAGGAGCTAAGATAATGGTTCACACAGGAAATGGCGACAGATGATGCAATAATGCAGAAAAAAGAAAAATAACACAATGCAATATGCAAAGCTTTTTCAGTTTAGCCTCAAAAATAAATGTCTATATGCTTAAGGATAATAAAGGATCCCTAGAAAATATATGAAAAGACTGATTTCCATTTTAGTAATTAAGCTGGAAAAAATGCAACTTTTTTATGTTATAGATTGGACAAACATTGTTCATACCATTTTTAGAAGGCTTTATATAATTTTTGACATGCCATTATTATTGTATTCTCAAAACAGACACTCCTTTTACTTTGATTTATTATCATTTGAGATGCATATCTGGTTTTCCATCAGATACAAACTTCTAGGTAAATAAATAAATAAATAAATAAATAAATAAATAAATAAATAAATAAATGAATAAATGAATAAATAAATAAATATTGATGTAAATCTAAATCTTCCACAAGTATGAATAATTTTGGGTTTAACTATGTAATGTATTTACCTGCAGCAGCAGTGACACAAGCAAAAATGAGAAGTATCCCATTAATTAAACTGTCTTAAAGCTGATTATTGGTCAGTGCATCTAAAAATAGATTTAAGAAATATAATCTTTGTTTTGAGAAGTTTTTCCTTCTTCTTTTAGTAAATCACTATACTTTGGAGTGAAAACACACACTGTATCTCCCACACAGATTTACAGTATGTCTGGATCACAAAGCCAGTTTAATAGTATTAAACCAGAGTTAGAGTCCCCTAATTGAATTATCCCTCAGCTCCCCAGTGGAGTGCTGCTAAAGTCAGCCTGCCGTGCCTTACAAAAGTATGTAGATCCTTTAAACTTTTTGCCATCTTACAAAAAGTTTAAAGGCATTAAAAACTTAATGTATTTTACTGGAACTTTAATATACACAATATACAATTGTGTACAATAAGTCGAAAGAAAATTACATGATTTGAAACTTCACTTCCAATTAAAATTCTGAGTTTTGTGGATTTCATATCCACCCCCACTAAGTCAATAACTTGTTCTTGTTTGGAAGATAGCTCAAGTTAGGCAGACTGGAAAGCACCTATGAAAAGCAGGTGCTCTAGACTTTGATTAGACCATTTTAACACATGAATGTACTCTCATCTGTTGTGGAAGACTCTTTGTTTACTGTTGTTGTCCTCCAACCAGACCAGAACAAAGACTGCTGCAAGCTTTCAGAAACTTCATTCCAGGATAGCCTCATATTTAGTCTCATCTTTCTTGGTTGGTGATGTTTAATGTTAGCTGTTATGACACATCGTCTTTTGTAAGCTAAATTTTAGTCTCATCAAACCCCCTTCTTCCACATGTTTGCTGTGTCATCTGCAACGTTGGCATCACACTATTAACAGGGTTTCTTATCTCTTTCTGTCAACACTGGTTTTCTTCTTCCCACTTTCCTATTAATGTCATTAATGGACTTCACAACTAATAATTGCTCTCAAATAATGCTCTTCTTTCCCAACTTGTCCATTTTTAACTCTTTAGATTATGGATTGGGTACTGTTCTAAAAAGTGCTGAGATATTTTTTTATAACTTAAACCATCTTTGAACTTCTTCACAACTTTCTTCCTGACTTATCTTGGTTTTCATGTTTGTTTACTAAGGCTTTCTTAACAGAAATCTGACAATCTGGACTCCACAAGAGCAGAGCAATTTATTTGAACGGTAAAAACAATGATTTCATTTTGTCTTAACAGAAAAGTGTTTACTAGCTTTAAAGAACATCTGATATGCAGTCTATCCTTGGCTCACCTCTTTGGTGCAGCTCTCAACGAAAGGTCCACCAAACATAGCTGCCATCCAGTCACAACTAGAGATGAGCAAAGGCTTGTGGGCCATGATCGTCCCATCGTCGAGCTTGAATACCACATCTGCAGCATCAATAGGGAAACACTGGTAAGCCCTTAGTCATAACTGTGTCAAATGCAGTGAGGAAGCAAATATAACAAAGTTCTCTCACCAGAAAAGGTGCCTTTAGCCAAGCACTCTTTTACTCTGTTTGTGCGGCGTACATGGAAGGCTTTGGTGATTTCCTGGTTCATGAAGGCTTCGTTGTTAAGTATGTTCGCCACCATCATCCGCAGATCAAAGACCTCCAGCAGCTCAGCGATGTGCGCAATCTGCATGAGTTCCTTCTCATTCTCGTCCAGCTGACCGGTGTACAGGTAGCGAAGCACTGCTCGAAAAGGTCCGAGCTGGATGGACAGGTCCATGTGGACGACGGTCATGAATCTGGGGGTGTACGTCACAGGGTCGTCCACCAGCTCCTCCTGAATGCTGACGAAGGCTCGACTCCATGAGGAGAGCAGCCTGCCGCGCCGGGCGCCCTCAGAGTCCTTCAAGGTGCCGTCGCTCGTGCACGCCCGTAGGTTGGCCCTGTCTCCGTCGTCGTTGCTCTCGCAAACATCGAAGCTAGCAGCACGCATCAGCAGCTCTCTGCCAGAGAGGGGGCCACGCGGAGGCCGTTCAGTCTCCTCATTTTGCGTGTCCATACTGAAGAGGTCATAAAACTTTGAGGAGGATGTTGCCAAGTATATCTTGTGTGCAAAGATTTTCTGTCGCTCCTGTAGGACCAGGATGACATCAGCACAGTGCGGGTCCTCCAGCAGGCTGGCCGGGTGCTCTTCTGTGGTGGAGGGGGGAGGTGGCACAGTGATGATAGGCGGGGGAGGCTTCGGGGGGAGGAAGGGCGCTTGGAGTAGAGGCCGCTGGACATTTCTGAGGTGAGATTTCCAAAACTGCAGATGGCGGCGAGAGATGAGAGCAGCTCGGATGGCGTTGTCAAAGACGTCCTTGACACCAAACTGAGCAACGACACTGGTTTCATAATACGGGACGCCCAGCTCTTTGGCTACCTCCCTTCCTCTCTCTGGTGGAAGAATCTCGTTGGATTTTATAGGTCTGAAAATGAGGAGAAAAAGACCATTGGAGAGGAGGGAAACCAAAATCGGATTTATTTACTGATAAAACAAACAAAAAAAGACTGTTTTTCCTCACTATCTGACATTAAACTTTTCCTGTTTTAGGTAAATTAGCATTACATGGATAATTTCTGTTTTGTTTAATTGTCAGAATAAAAAGACGGTTTCTTTTTTATTACTTTGCTATTCAAATTCAGAAGCAGGAATTGCAGTTTACACATTTTGAGCACACGTTTTGAGCATTTTTCCACAAACTCCCAACAATAGTTTGCCATAAGGTTAGATGACTTTTTATGCAGTATATGCACATATCTGGTTTCATTTGTATCTCTTTGATAGGAAAAGCTTGCATTCAAAGAAACATTGTAACATTAAGTCTCAGTACCTGGCCAAAGGCCTCCGTGCCCTGTTGACTGCCTCCAGATCTGCATAGCGCAGGTCCAGCTGGCACCCTACCAAGATGACAGGAGCGCGGGGACAGAAGTGCTTGATCTCAGGGTACCACATGGTCTTTACATGGTACAGAGAGTTGGGGTTGGCGATGGAGAAGCACAGCACCACAACATCAGACCTGAACATGCCACAATTATTTTGGTTAGTTGTGATGGATGAGTCCCACCAACATCGCCTTTAGCAGTTCCTCACCTGCCGTATGCAAAACGCCGGTCCTTGTGATGATCTCCAAAAGTATCCCATAGCCGGAGAGACACACTCACATCATCCACTACATCTCTGGAGCGCTCCAACACCTGAGCAGCAACAAAGCATGAATGTTCATACATTTTTGGAAATTAGACAAAGCACAACAGGCACTTACGATGTGCTATTTTGCAACAATGTTTATCATTCCTACTTACCTCTTGGCATACTCTGTACTGATCGATTGCCCAAACTGTGGGCACATGCGTAGCGAGTAACTGGTACTGAGTGAGTGTGGCATTGCAGGCCCGGGCGCAGATAAGGCGGGTCTTTCCAACTGCATTGTCTCCCACCACCACACACTTGATAGTTTCAACGTTTGGCCTCTCATAGTCCATATCAGTATCTGTCAACTGGGACCTGAGGAAATTACAAAACCGTAAACAAAACACTGCTTTCAGATCCAGAAGTCTATGGCATCCTGCATGGTATAGGAGCTCTCACTCTGTTTTTCATCTGCACTGCTCAGTCAGCCTGCAGAGCTATCAATGAACGGTCTCGTGACTTCCCTGTGCTCATTCACAAGTTTCCCGTCACTGATTCTTAAAGTGACCGGCAGACAAACAGAGAGGACGCTTTGTTTATCCCGGTCTTTAAAAGCAACACACAGCGAAACTTTTGCTGGAAAGCATAAACAATCTCTCTCTTTTTTAGCTCTCTACAAATTCCATGACTATTGGAAAATATTGAAAATGTAAATCCATCGAGGAAATAGTGATGCCATTTTAATGTCAGTTCTGTCATAGCAAAACGTCCAGCTTTATAAGAAATATCCTCTGTCCAAATTCACTAGATTTAGAATGTCACAGAGAAGCGTCAGCTCCTTTAGATGCATCCTTGCTCTAATGCATCTGGATCAAATGGAACAATTACTTTCCCAGCCAGGCTTTCCGACTCATTTATCTATTTCAGACAAGATGAAACTTTCAAAATCTGCAAGACACCGGCCCCCAACGGTAAAGGGGTTCCTTGGTTTAAACGTTAAATCTCAGAATAATTTTTTTTGCCAAACTGTGAGAATTAGCAGCCAAAGGTCATCAATATTTAATATATCACACTGCCATTTTCTGAATGAAGTGAGTCCCCCCTCATACTACCTCAGCTGCCTAGACTCCGGGTCAGGAGTAATCCTCTTCTTCAAGCATCTTGGGTCTTTGGGCTGACTCTTGGTCATTCCAAAGACTGATTCCTGGCATTTATTTATTTTAGCAAAAACTGAAAATTTCTTATGCATGCAATGCCCCACTTCCAGTATTAAAAGGAAGGCTGCTTTCTTGCTATTTAAGTCACTAGCTCGTTTCATTCATAAAACAGGCTCCCTATGAGCAACACAAGCTGCAGCCCTGCTTGACTCAAATGTATTAACACACAGACACATAACAATTTGACCTTAAGGTGGGCCTCTGTGAAGATCCACCGCCTGAAATATTGCTCTACAACATGCCCTTCCTGCAATAGCAAACACTACACTGCGCAACTCTCAAATTAATTAATCATTTTTATAAGGTCGGATATTACACATAATTCACAATGCAAATAGTCTCTCGGTTCGCATCCTCCGCCACCAGATATTAGGAGAATAAAGTAGTTGATTTCCTACCATGAGGAGCGGACTGTCCCTCCACCACCGAGACAAACTAGTCATGAGGCTTTGCTGCATTACACGTTATGTAACGCCCCGTCACTGACTCCTGAGCCTGTTTATCCGGCTCCGTGCGACTCCAGCGCAAAACCAATGATAAAGGATTAAAACCAGTTTGATTCCGCTGCCATACCAAATGCCGTACGAGCCCTCCTTACCGCAACAAAAGGAAGTGCTGCATTAGGTTGGTCGATGAGCGAGTCGGAAAGCGGGGCTCCATCGGATGCGGCTCGCACCTGACGGCTGCTCGTGTTCTGCTTCATCTTCGGGGCAAGGTGATCCGACCGAGGCTTGGAAAATAGCCGACCGAGCGCTGACGTTTAGGTGAAAAGCCCCTCTGGATCAGTGCATATAAAGGCGACCGCAGTGCAAGGAGCCCGACCGCTGCTCTGAAATGTGCCGCTGCTTGCAGAGCTGCAGCTCTGACCGTCATGGAGCCAACTTGCACTTACTGTAAGGCCTCCGTAGCTAATAATAGGCAGGCGCACAGAGGGACGAAAAAAAAAAAGAGGGGATCATTACAAAACACTGATCCACTTTAAAGTCGCACAAATCTAATTTTTCTGTCCTGAAGCAGCCCGGATAGAGTCGGTACACTGTGAACCCTAAATCAGATACAGGGCAATAGTGTAAGAACGCATAACACTTGCAAGGCTGTCTTTAGCAAAGAAAACAAACATGCATGTCCAAACAAACATGCATGTCTAAACAAACATGCATGTCCAAAGATGCATGCAAGATACGAGCAGAGACGTTTTTTTTTTTTAATATATAAGGGCTATATGGGCGTTTGCCCAGGGCTGCATTAGAAGAGGTGCGCCAGAACAAACTGGTTAATTCTCTGAAAAATGTTTCTATTGGGGTTCCATTTGAAAAGTGACACTGTATGAAAAAATAAGAGCAATATTCTGGTTTATTTGGGTGTTCTTATTTCAAAGTAATAATTTCACATTTGCCACAGTTCCAAACTAAATAGTTAATTCACAAACTATTATTTAGCTTAGAAGCTAAATATTTAGCTTGGAAATTAAGCATTTGGTTAGGAAACTAAATATTTATTTCCCAAACTAAACATTTAATGTACAAACTAAAAAATTTTACTTTTATTTTGGATCTGCAGACCCAGTGGCAGGGCCCATTACACATTACAACAGGGACATGTCCACCCCACATTTTTCAGCTGTTACAACTATTTAATTCATTTTTTAACAAACTGTAAGGTATATTTTCTGAGCCATTTTTAAACGCACAATGAGTGTACATTCTAACATTTGGCTTTAAGGGCTCAACATACGGGAAGTCTCTCCGTCTCCATTCAACAAATGCTTACCCTCCTCCAGCCAAGCGACGGGCGAAATTTGTGAGTGCAAAATTTCGAGCTTTTACACGTAGACGTCCATACGAGGGCGAGTGAAGCTGAGAATATGTCCAACTTTTGTCGCTGCTGGTGTGTTGGCGTCTCTGGGTCTCTGTGACTCGTTCTATCTTATGTCTGCCTCTGGTCCTGGGTGCTGAGTGTGTTTCTCTCCACACACTATTAAACAGTCTTATCAAGAAAACTTATATACACAAGCCCACTGACACACATACATTGTGTTTCTCTATCTTTAGGACTTTATATTGACTTGCATTCCTTTCTACAGCCTGACCCTGACTCTTACCCAGGGCTGCTGCTAACCTAACCATTAGCAATACATATCTGACCTTAAACCACGCGTAAACTCAATTCACACCCCTAACCCAAAAAAGACACTTCTTCTAGTGAGAAGCAGGCTTTGGTCCCCATGAGGACCAATCAGTCGCCACAGTGTTGCATGTACAAGGAAAATTGTCCTTACAATGCACCACACAAACACATATACACTCACACGTATTGAGATCCAGGTGTTGTCAGATACACCATAATAATCTTGTATTGTCTTATGTTGTAGTTGTTACTGATATACATATGTTGTTTGTGGTTTCATTTTGTCTCTTTCTGCAGGTATAGAAGCAGACTTCTAGGTTGTTGTCTCATATTCTTTCCATCCCTCTTTCCTTTTAAAAATATTTCCCCACATATCTCCCTTTCTTTCTCATCTCCATCTCCATTACATTACATTTGAAAAAAGGATATACAAGAATTATACAAGAATACTAATCACTTCAAATTCAGCTTAAGTCAGTTCAGATATATAATCAGTTTTACATCCAATTACAGTCCCCTTCAGAACTAATGATAATATGATACCATCAAATTCAGCTTTTCATACTCTAATAAGAGACTAAAGTTGTTAACTCAATAATTTTGACCTTTTAATCACGTCACACATGTTTAAGTCTCACACTGTTTTAGATTGTAGTTTTTTACTTATTATGATAAGAACTGTCACAATAAGCATAAAAAGAGATGGTGAAGTCACACTAAATTATGTAAAAATGATTTTTACTACCTGAAAGGCACATAAACCAAACAATAAACAGCAGATGTAAAATTGACATTTAGTGAATTACTAAAGTTAGATCTGCACTTTACTTAATGTAGCTTTGCTTTCATTTCCAGAATCCAAGCCTATGAATATGTTGGAGAAATAAAAATAACATAAACATAAATAGAAAACTAACTTACCACTCACAGGTACTGCCTGCCATTGTTGACAGAGTTGAGAGAAGCCTAACCAATTGATCTTTCTCAGCAAAGAGAGTTTGAAAGGCAAAGGATATTTTCTTCAGCATCTGTTTGTGCTCCGTTCAGGTTGCAATGACTGACTGAAGTCTGGCGTTTACACATCTTAATCTTGTTCCAGCACCAAGTACAGCATTTTACAGTTGACCTTTATACCTGGGCATTCACAACATGTTCCTGTGAGAGCAGATTTATTTTGAGTTAAGAAATGCTTCAACGTTAAGCCGATTTCAACAAGGATCAGTTGATAAACCCTCAACAGATCAATATTTTAACACAACATTTCAACATTTTTATATGTTGTGACATTATTTCAGCCCGTTCAAAAATTCCTGGAGCACAAAACAGTACTAATGGTTAACTTTTTTTTTTTTTAATTATTATTTTTTATAAATTTTTTAGATGAAGTGCTAAAAGTCCTGCGGTGGTCCATTTATTCCACTAGGTGGGGCTGCAACTCAACATTTCTTCTTTCTTCTCTCACGATGATAATAGAGAGCAAAATGTAGGTGATCTAATATCTACTTATGATGCATGTCACGTTAAAATCGTTTTTTATATAAATTTCAAAAAATAAATATAACAAAAGAAGAAAGAGGAGAGGGTTAAATTTGCCAACAAGCCAAAAAGAAAAGAGAAAGAAATGGGTGGGGCTAAAAAAGTTTAGGAGAAAAAATCCAAAAAGGCTAGAGTAGGATGGTTCGGAGCCAAGTGAACCAAGTTTACTGATGTTTTCCTTGCTGGAGTGTCAGTGACGACACTTGGACAAATCAGCAGGACTGCAACAAATTAGCAAGCGCTGCCTGCATGGCTCTATCAGTCTAGCTCAGACTTGGCATGTAATTTGTTTGTGCTTTTGGATGTATTCAGGGCACATCAAGGCAGCCTATCAGCAATGTTGTACTGTTGGTTCACTAATGATTAATCTACTTGATCAATTAAAATAAATCCACAGGCTAATCAAAAAGAGACACACTTTTCGCTATTGTGTTTTTTGTTAATTAATTTTGGCTTTGATTTTATAATAAACCTCTGCCTAATAAACAAAGGTTTTAATTAACAAGTTTAGTTCTAAAATGTTATTTTAATTTTATCAATAAACACACACACACACACACACACACACACACACACGTGTATGCACACACACGCGCGCGCGCACACACACACACACACACACAGTAGCTTTGGCTGTTGAAAAAACACAGTGATTTATACTTTTGTTTTAAAATATGTTTCCACTCTCATCCGTTGTGCAGACACTTAAAACTACTTTCTGAACAGATAAAGTAAATTAACTATACACTTCTGGGAAGGCCTTGGCAATCAATCACTTAAAAATTATAAACTGTACATAAAAGCCATATTCATGTCAGAAAACCAATACATTAAAGTAGAACAGATTTACGATAAGAAAAACTGATAAAAAGATCCACTCTGAACTGTAACAGCAGCTTGTTAATGACTCCAAAAAGTCAGTGGTTTCTCTGGCTAAAGAGTGTCTATCTACTCATGGAGGTGTGTGTATTATTGAAGCTGCGTGTATAACAACGCCCATGTTTGGATTAGAAAAAATCAGCAAGAAGTTCAAAGTTGGGAGCCCAGTGCTAATCGTTTAGGTTTAATGTGCTATATAAATATTGCACCCTGTAAAAAGAGTGACGCAAATGTCTTAACTGCCCAACGTTGTTCTGATATTCATGCCAATGGTGAGGAAATGCAGACTTTTGCTTAAGTCTTATTTAATACATTTGATACACAATTCTCTCTGAATAGTTCTTGGAATTCTGTTCTTTTTGATACTTAGTCATTTATCTGTTGTGCTGAGGAAGCACTGCTGATAAGAACTGCTCTAAGTGTGATTAATGGACTCTTGATAACTTTTTTTTATAAACTTTAAAATGAGCATAAAGGTATTATTTCTTATTCTTTCTTTAAACCCTTATCTAATGAACTCACCTTTGCAAATTAGTGGTTTTGAATTCCAAAATAATCACCTTCTGAAGCATTTAATCTGCCACATCATTATTGTTATTATCATTATTATGATCGATCTTGCGGTTAACTTCTCAGCTTTGGATGTTTAAGGAGCAGCAGGACGGCTGATAAGAGTTTTACTAAATGATTCACAAAATGAAGACAGCTATTGATTTGCTACGCTTTACTTGGAATTGTGCAACAGTAAATGTCAGGGGTAACTGTTGTGTAAGCATTAATCGTTCATGACACAAGCTTGTGTCAGAGTCCAGTCCAGTCAGGTTGGAGTCTCCTGCACCATTCAGACAGTCAGAGGCTCATTCCTGTCTTATCTTCTCTATGGCTTCAGCTGAGTCAGAGCGTGGAGCTCCTTTTTCGCTGGACTCCTACTATGTTTCAGAAGAACTGGGCTTTGTGCTTCCAGACCCGCTGGTAGGTGGAATAACTTTTATGCTGCATGCTGTTTAATTGTTATCCAGACAGTCTCAAGGAAATGCGAGATCTTAATGACTGCTTACAAGCCCTGTTCAGGAAAAAACTTTAAAATATAAGCTTTCATTCTTACTGATTTATTTTTATGCACATAAACAAAAAAGCGGTGCTTATATTTTTATGTGTTAGAAGACTGTGATGTGGAACAAGTATTAAATGAAACTGACTTATATGGAGAAGTTGAAGTTGATCTTGGTCATGTTTATTTTATTTTTGTTGAATGGACCTTTCTTCCAAGGTGCAAACCACGTGTGTTCAATGTTCTCACGTTCTTCACTTTGTGCTTGCGGCACATCAGCATTTAACATCAGCTTTAAGATAAATATGTCAAAGTTTTTATATTTTATCAGTGTGTGTTTTCTTTTTTTTTTTTCTTTTTTTTTTTACCATTTTAATTGGTATTTATTTGTATTTGTTCCAATTATAAATTTTCCTGTTTGCAGGAAAACCTTCCCCCTTATTACCAGCCATGGGTGGAAATTGCCCTGCGTGTGCCAGAGCTTGTGCACAGTCATGACCTGCGCTCCCATGTCAACAAGGTAAAAGATGACAATAAAGCCACCAATAAAGTGGCAATAAAGCCAACAATTGCTCAGGGTTGTTCTGCTTCTCCAGATGCCTCTGCTGAGCACCGACTTTCTCCAAAGCCACAGAGAGTTAAGGCTTGCCCACCTGGTCCTTGGCATGGTAACCATGGGCTACGTGTGGCAAGAAGGTGAAAACGATACAGTGGAGGTGATGCAGTTCGGCTTTTCCCTGTTTCATTTCGCTTCACTTCTGCAGTTGGTTGGTGTGTGAGGTTATTCTTTTCAATAATCTCCTTTAAAGATGCTGCCAAGAAACCTCGCTGTTCCTTACTGGGAGGTGTCACTGCGCTTAGGACTTCCATCAATTCTCACCCATGCAGATGCAGCGTTAGCTAACTGGAGGAAGAAAGATCCAGAGGGGTAAGGGAAGACATTTCCCGCAGATATTTTTAATTACATTCCACACAAATTAATAAAACATAAAAAAAATAAAATAAAATCCTCCTTTTTGTTTCTTTCACATGCAAGACCTTTTGACATGGAGTGAGTATTTCTCCTTTGAAATTTCCTCTACTGATGCCCCACAGTAATATTTCCATTTACACATTTCTTTGCTTCTTTGTATTAAAAACAGCAACCTGGAGGTGCTGGTCAGACTCCCAGGTGGTGACAGTGTCAAAGGTTTCTTCTTGGTCACTCTGCTGGTGGAGCTTGCAGGAGTTTCTGCAATAAGGGTGAAGATGACTCACAAATGCCTTGCTTCCAATAACACGTGAAAAATACTGTCGTAACTGATCGACTGACTGGGAGACTGAAAAAAATCACCACTGAGCATCATTTGAAAGCCATGAAGTTTCAGACAAAAGCTGTTGTGCAACTGTATTACAGAGCATTCCCACAGTCATCAATGGTGTCAGGTGCAGCGACTCAGAGGCTGTGACCAAAGCACTGGAGAACATTGGCCAGTCCATACAGGACATGAATGATGCACTTAAACTAATGCACGGTGAGAATTACATGTACAGTGAATGAAAAAGATGAAAGTTGGCCACACACATAAATAGCTTGATGAATGTTGTTTCCCCCGCAGTGTATGTGGACCCGTCAGTCTTTTACGGCGTTATGAGGATCTTCCTGTCTGGGTACAGAAGTCTGTTTGAATTTTACTACGCACGGTTGCTCTCTGAAAACTTCTTAGAAATTTCAGACATGCTTTTTGATGCTTTACAAACAGGTCAATATCCCTCGAAGTTTGTCATATTGTCTCATATTAAATCCCCAAAACACACATTGAAGTTTTTTGGGGGATTTTCTGTGCTACGTTGGTAGATATTAGTTTGAAGCAAAAGGAAAATGATAGGCCTACATGTTTTTCATCTTCCACTGAAATTAGAGCTCAAAGTCTTTGTGCGTTGCACATTAGGAGACTAAAACTTTTGCCGGTGTGATTTTACAAAATAGCTCAAGTTCAGTCAGATTACATGGTCACACATATTCAGTTAAATTTTGGTCTCGACTTTGACTGGGCCACTCTAACACATGAATAAGTTTTGATCTTGAAGAACCACATTGTAACTTTGTATGTTCGTTTTCATAGCGTGCATGACATCTTTTTATGATTTCTACTCATAAAATGTATGGAAAACAATTCATATTTATCTTTCTATGACACCCTTATCTGCTACTCTGCGCTTGTTGGTCACGTTGAATCCTATTGAAATAAATCAAGATTTGTGTTTGTAACCTGAGAAAATGTTAAAAGCTTTAACAAGTAGGAACACGTTTGCAAGGCGTTGTAAATGATAAATCTGTCTGTACGTCCTCAGGTGGAAGGACAACCCATGTATGCCGAAGGGCCTTGTTTATGAAGGCGTCCAGACAGAACCAGTAAAGTTTTCTGGAGGAAGCGCTGCACAAAGTAGTCTGCTGCATTGCTTTGATGAACTACTAGGAGTCAAACATGAAGAAAAAAGTCGTAAGATAACTCAACCAATTATAAAACGACGATATAAGTTTAGAAATAACAATACGCTGTGTTGCTCTTGTCTTTTTAATCAGGTGCCTTTCTGACACGCATGAGGAACTACATGCCACCTGCCCACCGGAAACTGATCGAAGACATCTCTTTGCAGCCATCCCTGAGGGGTTTTGTGCAGCAGCAGGCCAACCAGGGCCTTAGCAAGGCATTTGATGACTGTGTGTCAAAACTGTTGGCCTTGCGCAGCTACCACATCAATGTTGTGAGCCGCTTTATCACTGTGCCTGCTGCCAAAGCTCGGCAGCTACGCAAAAACAGCCACGAGTCAGAGGGGGAGATGGTCAGCAGAGCCCCCACGTCGCTGGAGGAGAGGGGCACCGGTGGGTCTGGCATCATGACCTTCCTGAAAACTGTGAGGGACAAAACAAAAGACGTCCTTTTGCACGAGGCAAGTAAATAAACTGTTCACGAGAATTGTCATCAATGAGGATATAAATAAAGTCAACTCTGCTGTAGGAACACAATTTTATATGCTAATAAAATTGTCACGTTTGTCAAAATAAGAGTGAGTCATCTCAGTTGCATTTCCTACAGTCAACATTGTTTACCTTGTTAACAATCCCTAATCTGTAAAGCATGTGGGAAACCAATTACTCAGTCCAAACCCTAATTCAAACCATCTCTATTGCTTGCTATTTAATTAAACCACTAAGTCCATCTTTATTTTGCCCTGGAGTGGCAGAGGAATGCTCCAGACCCATTTGTCTACAGCACATTAAGCCATTAGATGACAGAATGTCATTTATTTTGATTAAGATGGGCTGTGCAACTCCGCTCAAATGTACTTAAAAAATAGCTAAGACAATTGCAGCCAGCACGCACACATAACCTTCCTGAAGTTTGGTGGTTAAGAGAGCATTGTTAAAAGTAAGTCAGTGTGGAAAAATCCTTAAGAAAAGATTATGAGCTTTGGTAATATTTAGTCTGTTAATTACCTTAACCAACATTGCTGATCTCTCTCACAGAGAAAATGTTGCATTTTCAATAGAACCTTAATGGTTTTTTCCAAAGTGTCTAAAGTTTTGTGGTTACATAGAAGTGGATTTGGTGGTTTGATTTGGATTATAATCCTTCTGCAAAACCTAAGTGCAATTGAGAATATGGTCATGAACTCTTGACCAGGCATTCTCGTTTAGGCTGTTCTGCTTCCAAAAATGTTGTTGTTCATCATAACGTTTTTTAGATAAAGTGAAACAGGCCATTTGGTCATAAGTGGTTCATAAGTGGTTGCAGCCTAGGAACTCTACCATGGAGTCATTTCGGATTGTTGAAGTGCGAACATTGACCTTGAGGTGAGTTCGGCCTTACAAATGGCTTTGTGACCCTTTCCAGACTGACAGACGTTACTTTATCCCAAGTATGTTTTTTTTTTTACTTTCTTTAAATTGGAGGATGGTGTGTTGCTTTTTGAGTGCTTTTTTTCTACTTTATTGTCAGATGGGGTCTATTGAAGCGATTGAATAGGTCAGACATAAATTTTTTTCTCCTAATAAAATCAACATTTGAATACAACTTTATCCATTTCTTTGTTTACATTATATGTTTGTGTCATATTTGAATTATTTTGACAATCTGAAATATTTGTATGTAACAACAAGGAAAATAAATCTTCATTAGAGCCTCTAAAGGAAATCTACCTCACTGAATACAGTAGAGTGGTATTGCCATTAAAAAAACACAACAACAACAACAACAACAACAACAAAAAACATGTTTTTTGAAATGTTTCTGTTGAGTGGCAGATTGTTTCTTCATTCAAAATAGACCTTGGACTAAAAATTAACACAAGTTGGTATAGTTTAGATCCTATACCAAAAGTTAGGTGTCTAGGAAATCTGAAGACTACAGGAGGGGCTGGGAGAAATGTACGGTACATACTGCAGTACCTGATAAAGTCAAGGTGGGGCGCTAAAGGGCAGCACAATGAACGTGGAAGGAAAGAAGTTATAGTTTGGCTACTGAATTAGAGAGACAGGTTTATCTAATTCCACAAAAGGGCGTGCTTCCTACTTTTAACTCATCGGAGGTGTCTAAAGTTGTCCTGAAACCCACACTGCCCGCACTGAACCAGCAACAGGCTGAAACATAACCTGTCCATGCCAGAACATAATCATCTTTTGTTGAGTCTTAACTCCAGAGAGAAGCCCCACAACAGGGTGGTCATGTTGAAGCACAATGAACAATGCAGAGCAGAGATTCATCACCCTTCAGAGCTGTTACCTCAGATCTCCTGTCTTCCTTCTCCTCCTCCTCCTCCTCCTCCAGCCCTCATGTGCTTTGCTGCACTTCCTGGAGGGAACATGTGGAAAACCCAGAGCTATGAAGAGACAGATTGTGCCACGAACGGCAACGTAATCTTCACCCTCACCAGCTTATCACCATTGGAGCTGTATTATTTCCCCTAACCTGAGGGATCTCCCTTATCTCATGCTGTCTCTTTTTACATGCTGGCCAGCAAAGAGATGAACCAAAGCCAGGGAGAAAACAATTGCCCATGTTGTGATTTCACCGCCACTGAGGGCTTTTAGCATGTGTTTCAAGACATTTAAGTAATTTCATTTTTGCGCTGTTCTCTCCATTGAAATGACAAGAGAGGCCTGAGATGAGGAGGTGAAAGGTGAACGGAAAGCATAAGGATGAGGAGGGATGGGTGGCAAGGGAGGGAAAACAGTGAGTTCACATGATGGTGATCTGATTAGAGCCGTTTTTCACAGCCAAGGCAAATAATCCTTTTCCTTATTGCCATGTATGTGGAGGACTCCCTGACAACCCAGCTGTAAACAAAGGCCATCTCCAAGGATGCCTTCATTGTGTAGTCGGGGCTGGGCTGGCGCGGATACCAAAGTTTCACCCTGTGTCACGTGGGTGGTTTCACTGTAAGACATGACACATTCATACTCATGCACACACCTGGTCCATAAACACTTATTCTGTGCAGAAAATTGTTTGGTTTGGCAAACACTTTTGCCCTAAATGACCTTGAAGAGCTTACTGCCAAAAGGTTTACCAATCAAACTATACACACAATTTCCCCCGACAAAGGGCTTTTGGAGACACCTTTTGTTTTTATGAAATCTACTGAAACATCCATATTCCATCTGCCAGAGTCAACAGGGTTACAGCTGAGGATTGTCCTTTGGGTAAGACAGTCGAATATCCGTGCCGTGGTGGTTAACCACAGGATATCCTGGATTCTGTTATTTCAGAATCGAATGCAGAAATCTGCTGCCTGCATCAAGCCAAGCAAAGCCAGGAGCTCTTCTCGCCCTGAGCAGTGAGCACCGTCGTCACTGGCAGCAGAGAGAGAGGGTGTAGCTGGGAATTAAGGGCTACATGTGCGGCACAGTAGCAGGCTGGGTGTTTCTTCCACTTTCCACTCATCTTGAGTTTGCTATCTTTGTCAAACATCGACGTCTACACACCCACAGATCAGATATATTTTCATTATCTGCTGATTGGTCACACCCCTCAGTCGCACCGGGTCATGTTTGAGATCTTTTCAAGGGCTCTTGTACCAAAAAGGGCAAAAAGCTGGCCTCAAAGCCAAAGGCTATAAACTAATATTATAACTAATACTGCTGGCATCATATACAGACCCATTCAGTAAATTAGAATATTATTGAAAGCACATTGTGTGAAACACAGATGGATGTTTAACAGCCTTCACTTCTGGTAATTATGATTTTTTTTTCAGCTTAATGAAAACACGATACTTATATCAACAAACTTTTTTTTTTTTTTAAATGTGAGCTCAATAACAAGTTTTTGCTTAATGTCTGCTTATAGGTTAGTATTTTAAAAAGGATCTTTTAATCTGTCAAAACTTCATGTTTTATGTGTAGCATTGCCAATCAAACAAACAGAATCTACCTCATATTCCTTACCTGGTCTTCCATTACACCCTAGCAATAAAAACCTATAAAGCACATTTATTTGTCGCATTTGTTACACCAAACTCCACAGAAGTTGCATTGTTAATTCAAGTTGTAGCTTCTACTTTCCCCCCAAAAGGTGGATTTGGATGTTGCAGATTAAAAACAAAACTGTGTGGCAACTATTTAAATAGAACAGCATTATAACAAAGATGAGATGATGAGTCCTTTAATGATCTTTCTGTGTTAAAGAAATACTGAAAATGGAACATATTAATCATTTTCAAGCAAGACTAACAAGCAAATTGATTAAATTAGATACTATCTTATTGACATTGCTTTATTTTTTTTTTTTATTACCAATTTATATGTTGCGTTCTCAGAATGTTTCACACATGAAGATCACTGGCGGTGCACCACCTCCGACCGCCATTTCTACATAAAATCATCACTAATTTCTTTGTTAATCACCATTCAAGGCAAAGATTACGAGGGTTAAGAGGTTCACGAGAAAACATTCAGATAAAATGCTGTGATGTTTTAAGATTGTTTTGTACTTAGCTGTCAGCTTCAGCTTTCTGAACCTATAAATCAAGTTTCATAAAAAATGAAGACATTCAGAGAGCTATCCGCTTCAAGTAAGTTTTAAAAAAAAACTTTACTTAAGATTTCTGAACTACCTCTAAGAGGGGAAATCAGAATCTTTGTTATTTATAGGTTATTTTATTTCAGCTTTAGGAAAACTGTTGTGGTTTAGCCCGGGGTTAAAGGCTTCTATATGTCGCTCGAAGCACTCCCAAAAACACGTAATCACGCAAACATGGTGAATCACCCGTGCTCCATCAGGTATAAATGGCTCTTTAAACACAAGGAAAACCTCAACATTTTCTCTGTTGTGAGAGTTCAAACACACATTTTTGCTTAATAGTCACAGTTAGTCACACTTTATGTCTCAGCTACACTTTGGTTTTTATGCTTTTCGTGTTTTTTTTTTAAACACAAGTATCGCTTAGTGCTTCATGTAAGGAATCTGTTGGAACAAGTGAAAAGCCTTTCATGTATTCGTCTTGCAACAACATTTTTACTTCCTCTCTCTGACTCAACAGAGATCAAAAAGGGGAAAAATTAAGTGGTTTGGAGCCAGTTTGAAAGGCTTCTTTTCAGGTGTTGGATTACAGATGCTCCAATGTGACAGAGATAAGAAGATCCCGGCCAGATGACCTCACCGACTAGATAAGAAAGAATAAATAACAATGCACTCGTGACAACTTTGTCACATTTTTCTCTCAGTCACGTTGATAGTATGTCATGCTGTATCTCATCACAAAGACTTTTTAGTCTTCGTATTTGAAGATAGTGCTCCTTCTAGCTACATCTTCTGTTAGTTGAAATGTGTTGCTTTGCTGGCTTACATCATCACTCGCCCTCACAGAAACGAACGGCCACGAAAATGTGGTGAATTTGATAGCGCTGGAAATTATTTGAGTTGCATTTTAAATTGTGGTCAGAGGACATGAGTGGTGTGAAGACAAGTGCTTTGACTCAATACTGTCTTTCAAATAACAGACCTAACTTTTATTTCTACTGTTTTAATGAGGTTGACAACAGAATTTCACATGACTGAAAAGCAAAAGTTGGTTTTATTAACAATACTTGGCTGTCTATTAAAAATACTGGCCACACTACAACAAAATCAATTAGATTCCATTCATTTGTAGCTTGCGATCTGTAATTGTAATTCTTCATTTAACTGGATGAAATTTACCTTACAAACAAAACAACTTGCAGCATACTGTGCAGATTACTTAGCCAGATTACATAACAGAATGCGAGGAAAGAGCACAGCAGCACACGTCAACCTACACTTCTCTCTGCGTTTTTAATTTAATTTGTCTTTTATTGAGATCTGTGTGTTCTATACAGCTGAACATAAATGTCTGGACAATTATGTGACAATCTTCAGTATAATTTAGTGACTGTACAATGCATGGAAAAGTGATTGCCAAAGAGGACTTAAGCAAGCATATTAAAGATTATCAGCAGGAATCACTTCAAGACAAGTTGCCATGAGAACCATATGGTCTACTTTATTGAAAAAAAAAAATGAATCCAGATATTTCCCTTTGGGGCCACTGCCATTAGCTGCAGTAGAAGGTGTGTTTTGACCTGTGATTTAAATAAGGAAAGAGAATCTATGTACCTAATGACAATATGGAACACAAAGCATTCAGCAACAGCGGCAGAAAGCTTTGTTCCCCATGGTGACAGGATGACAAAAGAACAATAAAATAAGCAGCAGAAGAAGATTTCAGAGAGAGGGAAAGAGCAGCAGGTCACAGGAAAAAAGAGGCGGGAAAGGTTGTGGACGCAGTTGAACGCGAGAGTTAAAATTTTACAATATTCCTCAGCTTCTATTGGCAACCATGAAGCTGCTGGGATCATGTGTACGACCCAGGCTGGAGAGCTCTGCAGGAGTTGGAGTTTATGGAAACCAAAAAGAAGAGACCTGCAATAATCGATGCAGAAGTGATAAGATTATGGACAAGGATGGTAGCAGCATGGGGAGGAAAGAAAGAGTACCATCAAGTGTGACACACAGACTCTTTACCTGAGATTAAGGATGAACATGAGAGTCATCAATAATAAAGAAGAAACTAGGAAAATTTTGTTTTCTGACTTCTTACCTTAGAGGTGAACCACAACTCTAATCTCAATAAGACATTCCAAGAGGAAGGGAGGAATTAGATTTGGAGAGCTGGGTGTCCTCTGCATGACAACGAAAAATTATATAATAGTTGCAAATTATTTAGCCAAGAGGGAGCATTTAAATGATGAATGAAAAAGGGCCCAATACGGAACCCTGAGGCACACCAATATTCATCCAACTGGAAACCAGTTAACTTAATTAATCAACTAATGAATTCATTAGTTAAGTTAACTAGTGGTAACTCAAGGGAGACCTTAAATGTCATTGTAATCTTGCATGAGGAGACCCTTTCATGTGCAAATCTTCATACTTCTACAAGATATCTGCAAATCTCTGCACAATCTTCACCATTAAGGTGTGTCGTCATATTGAAAACAGTAAATACTTTTGAAATTGTAAACAGCATGCTTTCATCTTCTCTTAAAAACGGCTTTCATTAATACAAGTTGTCCTTTAAAAAAAAAAAAATAAATAAATAATCAATTATCTAAATTGTCAACTTGGTTATGCATTTTGCTATATATGTAAATATGTGTCATTTGTAGTGGTTAGTATGTATTTTAGGCTGTGAAATAGAGCAAAAGTAATCCAGGTTCTTTAAAAGCACTAAGTCAGTGTCTGGATGACATCAACCTGAGACAGAGGAGTTGTTCTCTTGAGGATTTTTGTCCGTCCTGCTTTATAAGTTGGACTTGCATGACGTACTGCTGTGCTGATATAATAATGACCAAAATGCACTGAGAACTAATAAAATGGGAAAACTTCAAACAGAAATATATGCAGTCATAATCGCTAATCAATGTCAGAACAAAGACTCCTTTAAAACATAACCTTCAGCAGGTACTTTTCATTAAACCCAGATTAAAGTATAAAAATGTTTTTTTTTTTTTTATTGATCTGATGTAATGTTCTATTGTTAAATGCTCAGTCTTCTGTCACTGTAAGCTGAAAATCCTCACAGTTAACAGAAATAATGGCTTGAAGGCCATTATGTCTGTGCTGTTATACTGAAATAAATACAATTTCAATAATATTCTGATTTATTGAAAACGTCTGCAAATAGATTTATATTAATTTAAGTTCTAAAGATGGTCTTTGTGCTTCAATGGAGCGATATTCCCTTATTGCTTTGGGGGTCTTTCCAAAGCAATGGATCAGTCCTGTCACACCAGTAAACCCTCACTGTTTACTGGTCTCACCACTGTCAGTGATCCAAATGTACACAAAAAAGTTATTTTTTCCTCAGTGATGACAAAGGAAAAGGTTTTTTTTGGTAGTGTCGTTTTATACAAATTCCTACCATTCCAGACCATCACAGTGAAATCATCATGTTTGACTGCAGACGTGATGTAATCCTTCCAAAACGTTATTTGTGTGCCAGGATTGCACACCCAGTGATTTTCACCTTCATTCGGTTGGCCCAGTCTTTTTCTCTCTCTCTCTTTTTGTTTTTTAGCATTTCACAATGGACTCAAATGAAACAAGCGAGTGCTGCAGTGCTGTTGGGTTCTTTTGCGACCTAGTGAAAGAGTAATTGATGAGTTCTTGTATTCATTTTGGTTGGCCAGCCAGCTCCAGAGAAGGATTGCCACTGTTCCACAATTTCTCCGTTCGCGGCTAATCCTTCTCGCTGTGGTTCACTGGAGTCCCAAAACCTGAGAAATGGCCTGAAAACCTTTTTCCAGACTTTTAGATACCACAGACGTTGTTTCTCATCTTCCATTAGATGGTGAATTATGGGTTGGCTTTTGAGATATTCTAGCCTGCTTCTTGGCATCAGAGAGTTTCTACGGAACTGATTTCTTGATTCTGTAGATCAGGCATAAATCAGGTCTAAGTGTGGCTAGGAAACCACAAGAGGTGGTTTATTACAGTAAATCATTTATAAAAAAAAAAAAAAAAAAAAAAAGAAAGAAAAAGTGACCCTTTAATTTTTAACCAGGATACTTTGGAATGATGGTTTTCCTTAAGAAACAGGAAACAAAATGAAATCATGATTAAAGAACTTAATTATGTATTTACATGGGTTATATTTGTCTTATGCTAACATGTGTTTGATGACTTCACTGGTTTCTGGTCATTAAACACTGACATAAAAAGCAGAAAGAGGAGAAATATGTGAGGAAGCAAATACTTTAGCTCTAAACAATGACGGAAGTTTCCCTAACGTTTGATTATACCTATTAAAATGTTTCCAAATCCGGTTCGACCACATTATTTCACACATGCTCTTGTTTGCCAGAAGACGAAAACAAGACATCCAGAAGGTTTTTGTCCCCAGATCTCTGGAAGACGTCACAGCTCTTTCTCTTAAAGGTTAACACAACTTTGAGCTGTGTGACAACCAGTTCAATCTCACTCCTCTGCTGACTCACTGCTGGCCCTGTCAGGTGCGAGTAAGACAACTGTGTGTCTCGACGCACGTACTCCCACAAGCGAGCGCACACGCACACACAAATGCAAATACAATTAAATGTGCAGGCACATGCTCTGTCCAAATAGATGCTTGCAAAGAAATGGGTCTGCGCTTCCTCTGACCTGTGTACAGATGTGTGCGTGTGTGTGCGTGCGTGTGTGTGCGTATTGTGTTTACTCCTACATTTCCCACTTGACTTTGCAACCATGCCACACTATTGTCTTCCTCTCACTCGCTCTGCTGATTGACTTCCTTTTCCTCTGAGCTGTCGCTAATGTCACCTTCCCTGCAAGCGCCCACACACTCATGTTATCAACAGCTTCTCATCCATGTTACGAAAATACAGGAAGTTCCCCAGGGGTCTCCTACATGGAAAAGAAATGTCCCATCCATCCCTGTCACACACTTGCATGCATTCCATGATACACGCAGAAGCGAAATGCGTGATGAAGGGTGCCAGGAACAAGCTCGGGGACAGATCACTCAGTAGTTGTTCGAAGATAATACTGGTAGCCTCAGGAAATGGAGATAAAATCTGCTCCGGGATTGTTACACCACCGTATTCAATGTTAGCGTGGGCCGAAGCTTGAGTGACGAGCTTAATCCAGAAAAGATATGTGATCTCGCACACTTATATCCGTTACTGGATGCCGCATGTTTTATTCGCTCAACAAAAGTTAGGAAGTCTATGCTGAAGATGGTTTGCTTGTGCAAACACACACACACACACGCATGCGTTCCTTTTTGACTCTAATTATTGAAAACTGAGTGAGAATCATTCAATTATTGTCTAATCGCAACCGTTCCACTTCCTCTCAGTCCGGATCTGAACTTGTCTTATTGCAGACCTCGGCTGCTCTATTGTCAGCAGACTCTCTGATACAGGATGGAGGCTCAGTCAGGAGCGAGAGAAGGTCAGGTGCAGCTGTCCTGCAAAGGGACAGAACCAACAGTGATGTTAGCTTACTAAAATACCAAAAGACTCCAGCATCCCCAGATTTGGTTGTCTCAAATCATGTGTTTGATAGACTCAATTTTCCAGCATCTCCTTGACATTTTCTTACCTCTCCACTTGCCTGACTGACTTGGTCAGAAACTCTTCTTCTCATATTTTCTTGTGAATATGACTAGGTGTGTATGAATTGTGAAATGTATTTATTAATTTTCTGCCAGGCCTGTTAGTCTGAGAATTTAGGAAAGTGCTCATCAACTGGGAATTTCAAGCACAGCCATTGTTTCAGGTTTCACAGAACGTGATGTGGAAAAGAGAAATGGTCTAGTGAGCAGCAGTTCTGTGGAGAACACAGCTTTACTGACGTCAGATGTCAGGGAAGAATAGATAATCTGTTTCAAGATGACAGAAAGGCAACTGCAGCTCAAGTTACCACCCGTTGCAACCAGCGTACGTTGCAAAGAGCATGCTGAGGTTTTGTCATGTAATAATAAATTTCCTGCACAAAATTATAGAAACCAAACAAATTTGTTGATAGGACACAACAAAAATGAAAAAAACAAACAAAAAAAAAAAAAACCGTGAGATGATGAAATTGCATCAATGTGCCTTTATAAAAATGATTTTGCTGTCTCAGTTCATCTATCAGTTTTCTGTGAGGTAAATGAGGGTATTTGGCTAAAACTGAAAGGCTTTTCATATTGTTTTTATTTTCATGCCCTTTGACAAAAACAAACCAGGAAAGAAAGTAAAAAAAAACAAACAAAACTGTTCCATGTGAATAAATGTAAGTTTAGGTCATGAGGCTGCCACTTCTGTGTTGTTGGATTTTTTTTTTTTTTTCCAGTTACCTTTTGAAAATGTTGCTCAAAGTTCAGGTTTGGTTTTATCAGCCCATAAGGCATTGTGTCAAAAAAACAAAAAAGCTATAAAATAAGTCTGGGTGTTTTCTGTGTTGCAGCTCTACTCCTGTCGCCTCGTGTAAAACACAAGCAGTGATTGGTAGAAATTCTTACAGCTCCCTCAGTGCTGCTTTCAGTGTCTGGAGAGCACGTCTGACAAGCTTATAACTTGTGTGCGTTTGTGATTTTCTGAATCAAATTGGGGACAAACATGTAAAACATAATGTAAAGATTTTACATAGCAAAAAGTAAAAAACAATAAAAAAAAAATTGCATTTATTTTCACAATCCTTTTTGCATTTTCCTTCATGCTTTCATGTGTTATCACCAACCATGCTGCAAACAAAATGGGGAGTGAAGTATTGGATTTTCATTTTGAAAAGTTTGTAATCCTAGATGTGACACCGTTTAACCCTCTGTCAGTGGGACTAAAGCCTAGAGTCCTTGGTATGTGTGACCTTTATGTACTAAAACGAACAATTAAAAACAACTGAATAGGCAGAGACTGCCTCTTTGTGTGCATTTAACTCATCGCGGAAATCAGAGCTCAAGTTGCAGTTACACCCAAATCGATGTTTTGCGATATAAACTTCACTGTTTCTTTACTGTTTGTTTAGCTGTTGCTGGGGTGAATCTTTGGCAGACAAAAATGGAAGCAGTCTAGCATAAAATAAACATTATTATGTTGCTAACATAAGGAAACAAAATGAAGTTACTGTATATAGTTACTATTTTGTGAATCAGTAATGAAAACTAGACCAATAAACGGTAAACGGGTTCTATAAATCAGTCATAAACAACAAAATTTAGGCTATTTTCACCAACAAAAAAGAAAGTACTAAAGAAATACATCAAGGTTTGCACTTGTAATGTAACAAAATGTGAAAAAGCTGAAAGAGCGTAAATAATTTAACAAGAAATTGTTCACATATTTCACTTGCAGGTCAGTATTACCTAGCTCTGCAATGCGCTTTCTTGTGAATGGGTTTTATCCCCCTGCCACTTGTTACTTTGGACAACTTTGTTGAATGTAATATTGTTGCTTTAAGGTCTAATCTTTCTCTGTAATTTAACTTTTGGATATTAGTTATGACTATCCAGGCTTATTGGTTTGCTTCTGCAATGCTGAACTTGAGCAGTGTCCTTGTATGGAAATAGTACTTTTCTGATACAAAGCATATCATGTAATAATTTGGAAAAGCAAGAAAAAAGCCTGTCCTTCTTTGAAATGTTATCTGCTTATTGCACTAAGATCCCATCACAAACAACAGATAGTCTGGCCGGTTCGTTCTGCTGACGATATAGAAGCGGTCTTTTGGAGAGAAAAGATTTACACTGGTTGACTGGTCCAAACAAAACCACCTTCAGACTTTTTGTCCTTTTCCTCCTAAGCTCAGCCTTTCTCTGCCCACACAGAGTGAGCCTGAGCTCATTTTGCTCGTCTCTGTTCCCAAGGCATCATGTCCTGAAAAAAAAAAAAGCAAAAAAAGTATTCATAAAACAAACTAATACAATTTGTTCTGCCAAAAGCAAGTTCACCTGTGCCAGAAACAACCACATTTAAATTTAAGACCTTGTACTTTCTGCCATATAATTTGTGAAATTAGGGAAGCCAATATTGTTCGAAGGCTTAATGCAAAACATATAAGAAAGATGTCTGCCAAAGGTAATTTTTCAGTATAATTTTTATGGATTGGATTGCTTTTTTTTTTAGACTTAATTTTCTTATTGCGAAAATTGGGGAACTCAAGTAATATCGCTTTCATGCATGAATTATGATCATTTCAGTCAATGTTTATTTTCCAAGGGCTTTTTGATTTTCTTAAGATATTAAAAAAATTTTAGGGGGAAAAAAAACATTAAAAAAATTGTTCATTCAAGGATTTTTTCATATGTCCACTTAGGAGGACAGCAGACATGTAATATTTCCTACTAATGAAATACTAAATGTGAAATGTGAACATATTTGAACATTGCACGAAACACAAAACTTTGCATGCAACTCTCATCGTATTCTAACATTCATTACTATCTCATCCCTTTCTTCACTCCCTGACTCAGTTTGGTTGAATCTTTGTTCCTCTTCATCCATTGTGGAAATATTTCATTTTGCAAAACTAGCAACACTGAAAATGACACTTCATTTGGGGCCAGTGTTCAAAGCTGATCTCACCGGGTGCCTCCGACACTTGACTGCGTTTCAACAGTTGTGGGGTGGCACCGCTGTGCCTGTGGTTCTGACTCTTGTTTGGGCTCACGTGCCAAGCAGGAGTTCAGATTACCCACCCTATTTGGAGTCCTTGAAGAGGCTGCTGGAGGGCTCTCCTACTGGGGACTCCCTCGTTCTGCGGGGGGACTTCAGCACTCACAAGGTCCAAAAAAAAAAAAAAAACATTAGTCACCTTCGATTCATGACTGAACAAGGAGGTAATTACTTTTGCATTAAGGACCTGGTTGAAATCTATCACCAGGGAGAGAAATGAAAGTCTGAGGTGCAAAATGGAGAGAATCTGCAGTCTTTTAAAAACAGGTAAAAACAGAGGCAGAAAATTGGGCCAGAATCAGCAAAATGTGGAATTATAAAGCAGAAAGGCTGGAAACGAAGGGCAGAAACAAACTGGCAAACAGGGTGAAACATAAACAGACAAACAGAGGAAGACAGTGAGACACTGTCAGGTAGACAACATTAGGGTGTGGCAAAGGCTAATTACAGGCAGGAAACTCAGGATGTGAAGCTGTCTGAAACAGTACAAGAGATTATCTCACAAAATAAAAGAGACAGTTAAAAAATAGCATCTTTGCCTGATACTAGGATTAACTTAATGATCTGAAGCATAAAAAAAAATAATCAAAAGCGGAAGAAACAGCTTTGTATCTGTAAATTGAAAAAAAAAAAAAAATCCACCTTATATCCTCGTTGAATAAATCCAGCTCCAAACACTATTTCCCCCTAATCCTCTGTTTTTAAGAGAGAAAACCTATTCATGCGCAGAGAAACGTTTATCCCTTGGCAAAAATTAATTTGTCAAGAGAAATTAAACATAAAAATCAGTAGCAGAACACTGTGTTCCTAAAGTAGCAGAACACAACATTATGAGAGGCAGATGTTCTATTATTGAACTGATTACCTTTGTGATGGATGGAGGCGTGCCGCGATTTATTTCCACTAAAGAGCATCAACATTAAGGCGCTGTGCTGATTTTAGTCAGGGGCTTACGGCTCGGTACATGATGGACCAGCACAACCGAACTGGTCATTTTAATCTGCCTGATTAAGACTGACGTTGAAAAAGTGAAGGTTTAATAACTGAACTGTGTTGTTTCAAAAGACAAATAACCTGCGTTTTCACTCACAAGTTTCTCAGAATTATTATGCAGCTCCAGAGAAATCACTCAAACAAAAGAAAGAAAAATAAATAAATAAATAAATGAAACGTTTATGTTTCTTGATGAGAAGGAAGTGAAATGTGTACTGTGTTTTCATAGCTGTGTGTGTGTGTGTGTGTGTGTGGAGTTCTGGGAGCTGACTGAAAAGTTGGACAGAGAGAAACACTCATGCTGTTTAAGGAAAATGTGGTTGTGGAGTCCTCGCCTTCTGGCCCGGCCCCAAGTAGACCCAGAGGAAATTTTCACTTATCGGCTTTAATAAAATGATCTTCTCCTTAGAAGATTGTTTCATAAACGCAGACGCCAATCGTGCTTCGCTGTGCCAGAGGGTTGAATGATAACTCAGTTTCCATCATGAATCACAGGAGGTTTAATAGTAGATCCGGACTTTGGGCCCAGGTGTCTCAAGCCCCACATGTCAGCCGCCAACCACTAGTTAGTAAGCTGTTAAATACAGGAGGACTATATGCGCCGGACACACTGGAGGAAGAAAAGCAGTTTTGTTCGTCCAAACACACCCAGGTCATTTTGATGCCTCGGTTACAAAAAGCAGCTGAAGCGGCTATAAATAAAAGTATTAAACTGAACTTTTATTTCATTTACAGATTGTCAAGAGAGCAGCCCGGAGGTCACACGTGGCCACAGTTGAAGATGATGCAAATTTGACCCGTCAGCACAGATGACTGAGGCGCATAAACCTTTTTTTTTTTTTTTTTTTGTTGTTGTTGTTAAACGTTTCAAAATAACATGCTGTCAAAATCTTCTTAAAATGAAATATGTTTGGTACAACACAAAACTGTGCATGTTATGGGCCGTGTAGTCTTGGCTTCGTTTTAATTTCATTGCAAGCAGGACCATGGACATCCTGTGACTTATTTAAAAGCAGACATGGGTGCATTAAACTTGACCACATAAAGCAAGTGTTTTTGAAGAAAGGCTGATCACAGTTCCTGTCCTGTTATTAAGAATGTGAGGGCAACAAAAGTCCCAGATCAAGAAAAATCACTTTTTTTAAACAGGGAACTTCTTTTTTAATAATGTTGGTTGTTTCATTAAAATGTTGCCTGTTTAGTTTAATACTGAGCAGATAAAAATGTAAAAGAAATTATGATGAAATAATTTTCAAAAAACTTTGAGCACCACTGGTCTGGACAGATTCCAGGGTTTTTAGTTTTAGCATTCGTTTGCTTCCTTATTTGCCACTTCTTCTTAACTTTGAACTTTTGTGTCCACGTCAGTAGCAAATCTGTACAGGTCAGTAACAAAATCTGCACGGCCTAGTTAAAACACAACGGAGCCTGAGTGAAAAGTGGGCATCCCCCTGTTTGGTTCTCATATTATGGGTAATGTTCACCAAACTGTTTCTTCCGTCTGTTGTGAGCCGTGTGAACGTCAGACCGAAACACTGTCTGAGATAAAAACCCAGACCAGAAGGAGCCGGTCCAGGTAAACGCAGCTCAAACAAGCGCCAGCATGAGCAACCGAAGGAAGTCTGGGTGGTGAGAAAGCTCCTGATGATCATCGCGTTCGGTAACTTCATGTGAAATTGCTTCCTGTCAGCTACGATGCTTCACAGAAATATATTTGCGTCTACAAAAAGTGAGATGTCAGAGATAATTGGCCTAACAGGAAAAAGAAGAAGGTCCTCTCGTTTTTCACTACCAGTCTCAGTGTGTGACAAGGTTATTGTGCTCATGCCTGAAGAGTACGTTCTTGCAGTGCTCCGAATATACTTTACCATATTATAAAAAAAAATAAAATAAAAAAAAATGACTCGCTGACTCTCAAAACTAGCGTCAAAAGTAAGATGGAAGGCCATTAGATCTCTCAAGGGAAAATAATGCAAATAAAGAGTCTGCAACACCGAGAGGGAGCTGATAGCATTTTTTCCTGTGGATAGGAAAATGGAGCAGGCTCTGTCCTACACCGCTGGTGGGAATGTCTGTCAGCACGCCGCAGCCGGGTCACATTAAACACCAGTTTTCCCACACACAATCTGGCCTTTATTAGAACAGCTAATAGCAAGTCTAGAGTCAGGTAGATCTAAACTGCCCCACAGAGAGAATGCTGAACACTGCCTAATTCATACAGCACGGGCTAAAAATATCCCTCACATGATGCCAAGGAAAGCAGTTGGTTCCTCGGCTGTTACAAAGGATGTTGTTCATGTCGAGCGCGCTGCAAGACCAACAGACTAGAGTTCATTTTGGACATTTAATTAAAAAAAAGCTTGCTAAGTTCCCGTGCCTCGTCCTTTAAAACAAATGTTCCCAATTTCTACAAACCTCAAAGGGGAAACAAAGTCGCGAAGGTTTCAGGGATGCAGTCTGATCTCGGTCCAGTTTGGTTTAGAAAAGTATCTGTGACTCAGCAAGATCTCACTCCAAACCTCTGCACACATGGCCCAGAGGAAAGCCCCGTCCCATGCTGCCTTGCAGTGTTTTCACCTTATTCATGTTGAGTCACAGAGCAACAAGGAGGAAGGATGTTTCCTACTATACAAATAACTCATTCAGATTTTCTTGATAGCGAATCAGAGCGTTTCCATGTTTACTTTGCAGCAAGTACAAGCCAGTGGGAACTTAACACTGCTTTAAAGCTTCACAATAAGAAACAGCCCCCCCCCAACCTCCTTCACATTGAACATGTTAAAAAACGACATTGCTGTGTGATGTAGCAGAAAATACAATGAATGGAGGAGTGAGGAAGATGTAAAGTAGCTGGAATGGTTATAATTCAAATGACAATTCTCCCTCTAATTCTAAATGTTCTTCAACCAATAACATCTCTGCAGTTTCCTGCACAGTTTCCATTGTCGCCAGGAGGGCCGGCCCAAGTTATAGGCAAACTCTGCGGTTGCTTAAGCCTCCAGCTGGAGGATGTCCCCTCCCTAGGGGGAAATCCAGCTCCCCCTAGGGAGCTGGATGTCAAACAGGACAAGTTAAAACGTGCAGCAGTTGTACATATACACATGAAAACCTTGACAGATTGAAAGCTTTATTGATCAATTAAACATAATGTAATGATTCACTTTTTGAGGTTAATGTCTGAGCTGGGAATTGTAACTAAAACAATGTCTTCTCCTTTAAAGAGTCTAGTTTGGTGTAGCTTCTTTAAATGAAAAGTTCAGCAAATGCAATTTGTACCATTGATATGTAAAATGAAAGATCAAATTGAGTGAAATTATAACAATATTTGATCATGTCTAACAAATCTATAGTCTCCAAGCATTTCATTGGGTACAGCTTGGTTCGTACCAGGTTGAACCCTTGTTTGCTTTCATGATTGCTTTAATTTGTCGAGGCATTGATTTAGCAACAGGCTGCAGCATTCCCTGTTTAGATTACACAGAAAATATTTTTGGAAATATAGTGTAGCTCCAAACAGTCCACTCCTCTTTACCATAAGTTTTTTTCAGCTCTCAGTGATCTTTCTGTAATAACGTAACAAAAAATAGCGTGGGACGACTAAGTTTCATCACCTGCTCATGTTTGTCTATTTTTTCCCCCTCCATCTTTGAGAGCATCCTACGCCCTTTACTCTGTGACTCTGAGCCACCAGGGACACCGACTCCTCCATATACAATGGCTCACTTTTCAGCTGTGGGTAAACAGGGGATGTAGCTAATATTATCTGCACAAAGATAGATTTTCCAGGCAGCGGAGCAGAGAGAAGCAGCTGTACATCCTGGGGAGGCCGGGGAGAGTCTCTGTGATGCCGATGAGCCTCGGTATGAGCAAGTGAGGATTGAACTGCAGTCCAGACACATGGGAACCAGACCGAGTCTGAAAGTGAAGGAGGAAGGCCAAGCCTTTTGAAGTGTTTATGATGGAAAGCCTCTATCCTGGAAAGCCGTCTCGGATGCTTGTGTGCATCTACGTGTGAACAAAATGCGTAGCGGAAGAAACACAGGACAAACAATACAATAACAGCAACGGGAGGAAATGAAGTCAAGTGAACAGGAAGCCGCAGGGCTTCCCGTCCAAGATGTAGATAATTGGTGTTAATGATTGTGAGTGAGAGGGCAGTTGTTCACAGCTCCTTGGTATTTGAAGGCATTTATCAAAAACGCTTGCCAATGCAACAATGTGATACTTTATCATAGAAGTGACATGAGAAAGTTTGCACTTTTCTCAAAACAAAAATACTCTGTCGTGTACTGCAATATCCCTTCTTCTGTTAATAAGCTTTAGGGATAATCTATATGCAGTGAAATGCGACGCAGTAATCTTGAGAGGATGCAAAACAGTATGTTTCGGCTGTTTCATGTTTAGGAATACACTAAACACTTTCACAGTGATGGAAGACGGAAATCCAAAGAACTACTTAAACCTTTTTGTAGGAAGAAATGCTGATACAATGGTAAATAATGCCTTAGAGTATTTTTTATTTATTTATTTTTGCAATAGCAAATGCCTCATACAAATGAACAAGTACTTAACCAATCTGAAATAACTGCTGGATAAAATCAGCTCCCCACCTACCCGTGTGCTGCACCTGCAAGATGTTTCAATTAGGTCCGATGTCTGACTCACAAAGCAGAAAGAACAAGTGATACACCAGTGCAAACATGCCCACCATATTCAGGAAGTGTGATCAGTTTGCTCTCCGTTTGCATTGCAGCCCAGTGGATTTCACTTTGCTATTGGAAAGACCTTTGATCAATAACAGAGGTAGCAGACAGGCTGACCAAAATGACAAGAAGAGATGTGGTTGTTATGGAGATGGAAGATGATGGAGTAATTCATCCATTTAGCTAAAATACTCAATGACAGAAAGCATTAAACATTGCATTTATGGATATTACATTCCCTTTTTAATATATTTGCTGCACATATTCGTGATATTCTTTAAGAAAGAGAATGCTTTTCAGTCATATTTACTAAATATGATTGAACTATCCCTGGGAAGCTTTTTGCAAGCAATTTGAGCTGCAAACCTTTGATTTCCGTTGGCTGATAATCACAAAATATGAAGAAAAAAAAATGCGTTCAAAGTCTGGAAACCCAGGGCAATCCTTCAGGAGATCAGGCCTGCCTTTGTTTTCTACCTGAATCAACTTTTGATGACTTTATGTTTCAGATTAAATGCTGAAAACACAAACGAACGACAGGTCACGTGAAGATGAAAGAAGATTTAAGTACACCCACAGCATCAGTCAGAAGAAGAAGAAGAAAAAAAAGCATTATCACCTCCCAGAGATCAAGACACACAGTAAATGCAGATCCGAAGCAGAATGATGTGACTCAGCCCACTCGCCGGCACAATGGTTGCTTTATGACTGCTCATAGGTGGCCATTTAACGCTTACAAAGCTTCTCTATGAAGCTGCTAGGTAATTTCGAATTGACTCATGTGCACCAGCACATGGCTCTATGTGCACCTGCGGACCCCCATGCAGGCCGATCGCTTCTGCTGGGGCAGGAAAAAAGAAGAAGAAGAAGAAGAAGGAGAAGAAGAAGAAAGGAAAAGAAGGAAAAACTGTGAGTGCTGGTGAAAACAAAATGAGTGGTTACGATCACAGATGACCTGAGCTGTTTACAAGCTCAGGAATTTCTTCATGGAAAATATTTCCTCCAACACCAGTCAACACCAGTCTCGGTGGATGTGTTACTGGGTGCATGTCTCCCATTTTCCACATAAAACCGTTGACCATAAACCATGAATTCTTTGGTTAAAGTTCCTGAGCATCATAATGTGCTACTTAAAATCACTGCGTGTGGGCAACTAGATGAAAGAGAAATCGGTGATGTAAAACAAAAATAAAATCACGAATTATAGACCTTTTTTTTCATTAAGAAGCACTCGAACGGGTCTTCTTGAATAGCTTTACTTCTTACCACTTGCGTTACACAGAACCATAAACTAAATGGTAGTTCATTTAGATATCTTTCTGGATTGAATTTGCACCCAATGAAGAGCTGACACTGCGCCATAAGAGGCTGTATGGTGTTAAAAAAAAAAGAAAAGTTACTGCATCCACAACCAACATAAAAACGCAAATATATATTTAGCTTGCAAATTTGGCTTCACATAAACTTACTTTGTAAAAATATAAAATTTATTGCCAAGAAGTGAGGTCAAGACAAACAAATAACAAGTCAGATCAAAAGTACCTTTTGGAAGTAATGATCTTCAAGCAGATGTTGAATATACTTTTCAGCTGCATACTTTTAAGTCTGTCATTCTGTATTAAACAGGTTTTCATTGGTCTGATGTTTTCTACTCTTAAAGCAGAAAATTACCACAATTAATAAGAAAGAAAAGCTTGGAACGTGTGTGTTTAATTAATCAATATAATGTGTTTGACCTGAGTCAATAAGTTAAATGAGATTTTCAATAATATTTTAAGACATTGAATGTGACTGTGTGTCACATTAAAGCTGGAAAAAGTCTGGAAATTATTTTTTATGGCCTGAAATTTTGTAAAACTCTAAAAGATCTGAAATTGTAACGGGGGATGTGTTCACTTTTAGATAGACTCTGGAAGGTTCATTCAGTGGTTTCTCAATATTCTTGGCTGCCATTTCAGCATGAAGACAAAAGAACGCTCCCAGTAAATCAGAGGAAAGCTTACTGAAAAGTAAAGGTCAGGGGATGGATACAATAAATCTCAGAGGCGCTGAACGTCCCTCAGAGTTTGGCTAAATCCATTCTCAAAAAATAAATAAAAAAAGAAAAAAGAAAAGGAAGGAATACGATACGCATGTAAATGGCGTTTTGTGTCCTTCTCCAAGAGAACTCTGGCTTCAAGGAACGTTTATTTCCCAGCAAGACAACAACCCGAAGCATCAAGTCGAATCTACAGAGAAATGGTTTGAAGACAACAAGATTCCCGTCCTGGAGTGGCCGAGTCAAAGCCCAGACCTCGATCCCACAGAGAATTTATGGGTGGACTTGAAAAGCCACTCAACCTGTCAGAGCTTGAACAGCTTCGAGAGGAAGTATGAAGTAACATCGCTCCAGATGTGCAAGTCTGATTGGGACCTGTCCACGCAAACTTTATGCAACAACACAGTCAAACATGCATCTAATAAATACTGACTGGAAGGGCTGAATATATGTGCAATTACTTATTTTGAATTAAATACTTTTATCTAATTGTCATTTTGTAGAAATTAACTTTCATAAATGGGGTGTTTTTTTTGTTTGTTTTCTTTTTAGTGAGGAAAAATTGTTCATCTTGAATGCTGTAAAAGTTCTCTATTTGTAGCATCAGTTCGTGTCTGTCTGTTGCAAGCTATGTAAAGTTCTATTAGCTATACTACTTGTTAAATCTTGTTCATCCTTCAGATTTGTGTTAGACAGTTACATTAAACTAGAACTCCAGCACAGCAAAGGCATAATAAAGAAAACATACTTGCTGCCCATCAGATGTTGCTGTGATTCACGGCCCACTGTGCTGCCAGCTGTGTGTGCAAACCGTGACACCTTGAAGCTGCAGGGGCTCTGAAGACCTCACTGAGGTCCAGAGAGGACATTTGCAGACACTGCAGTTTGCAAAATCCCCACTGTGCACGCAGCCAGTCTTCAATTTTGTTTTCTGTGCAGGCGAACAGGTTTATCATTAGATTTGACTAATAAAATAATCACTCTTACATTTCTAAATGCACAACTCTTATGAAGATTTTAAAATAAATTATCAGATGAACAAAACTACAAAGTATGAACATGAATATTTGCATCAAATATGAAATCAAGTCCTATTTTTTTTATTATTATTTTATTTTGCAACTTTGCTTCGCTGTGGTTCATAAACCCCACAGGTGCAGCAGAAAAGTAGCCATAAAACAACTCTAACTTACTTACTTCTTGACTCACATCCTAGCAGTGCAGGAAAATATCTCCAACAAGATTTTTTATGTCTCCTTTCATCTTCATCTAACGATTGCGGACAATAAGAAGTAAACTTGTCTGAAAGTTTCCAAAACAGGTCACTGAAAAGACACAAGATGTTGGGCATGTGTTGCAAGGCCATTGGGTTCAGGGTTCACCCACGCCACTGCTCCAACTATTGTATATTCAAGTGACAGTGGAAAAATCTCTAAACAATGGACAAAACTGCTTGTGCTTTACACTTTTTTTCCACAGCCTTGCGGAAAAAGTAACTCCAAAAATATACAGATCAAAAAACTTTTACAGAAGTAGAAAAAAGCCATTGTGTGCCAACGTATCCGATCTACTTTACTCAAATATCCCCAAGTCAAGTGCAACCAACTCCCTTCAAAATCCAATTAACATATGACTTTGTGTAATCGGACACATGCTGGACACACAGCCTGAGAGAGCTACGGTGGAGAGATTTTGATCAAAAACACAAATGGACCAGTCAAAGTCCAGACATGACTCAAATTGAGCATGTCTGGAAGCAGATTGTGAAAAAAAACCACAAAAAAAAACCTGTCTGTGTCTAAATGTTAAAAGTTGGGAGAGATAAACCACCCAACAACTCGCAGCTTTAATTGAAGTGAAATATAGTTAAAACATTTAGAAATGTGGGTCATACGTTTCAGAGTTTCACTGGTAAGCCATTCGAAAACGCTAAATAATTTTCCTCTCATTTCACAACCCTCCACCACTTTGTGTTGGTCTGTCACATCAAATCCAACTAAAACATAATGAGACCTGAGGTAATAAAAAATAAGCACTTTGTAAAAACATCTCCGTATACAACTGCTATTATTTTTGTTTAGAGCCGTGGACTTAAAATGACTATGACTAAACTCCAAGGGTGAACATGCAATTAAATCAAATTCACCATGAAAGCATTATCATTACGAGCATGTTAGCATATCAGTTGTGCATAATTGCAGCCCCATAAAACCACGGCTGTAAACCATCTACGTAATGGGAAAAAAATCATTTGTAATGACAAATCCACCAACATATAATTAGGACCCACCACTGCAGTTTGCTTTATGGTAATACCACAACTTTACCATGTTTTGCTCCCTTGCTAATCTTAGCTATTGCAGGCAGCTGTGTGTGCATGTGTGCGTGTGCGCGTGTGTCTTTTAGATTTAGCGGTATATTCTATTTGTGTGTTAATATCCGTCCTGCTGGAAACACAAAGAGAAGAGCCTGGGACACAGTCCTTGCCTTGTTTGCACTTCTCTGTCTGTCAGAGTTTCATTCAGTTCCTGGCGAACTGATGGAAAGTGCATGGCAGCTTAACCATTTTTAGCCCTTTGCACAGAGAGGAGAGCTGATATATTTGGAAACTGTAAAAGGCCTTTCTGTCAGTAGACTTTTCACCGAATAGACTGAAAGAGAAAAATGTGTCATGATGTCCACAGCCAGCACAATTTAGGGGCTGATTTGGCTTCTCCAGAGTGAAGTAGTGAGAAGTGCCACCTGACTGTAATGGGAGGCTTGAAGCGACACTCGACTGTTGCAGAGATTCAACCAGAGCCTTTTAACAACTACAATTATATCACCAAACGTATTCGGTCGCCCGTCTTTGGACACATGAAGCTGAGTTACATCCCAGACTTAAACCCTAAGGATCATGCAACGTCTTCCACAACAAATATACTCGTCAGTATAATTATGGACCTTGGTTTCTTCACAAGTGCACAGCGATGACGGAACAGGAAAAAGCCACTTCTAAACTGTTCCAACAAAGTCAGAAGCATAAAACTGACCAAAAACATCTTGGTCTTGTGACCTTTCACTGGAACCTAGGGGCAAACCCCCGCTACTGAAAGGCAGTCCCCACTTTGGCTTGACACAGAGCTGTCAGGGAAGAGCCAATCACCTGGCATCTACCGAATTCAGTTTCATCCACTGGATTATCAGACAGAGGCATATTTCATCATTTCAGGGATTTCCATGACAGTGTGCTTTATATCATTCCCCCAAATGCTTGTGTTGCATCTGGTGATGGAAAAGGTTAAATGCAGCTGCTCAGCCATGGAAGTCCATGACATTATTTATTGGTTGTACTGATAAGTCTGTATAAACTTTTCCTTTGTTTGTCGGTATGACAATGTTAGCAATAAGACCAGCAATTCAATTTCTAACATGTTTTGAAATATGCGGTATCTGCTGGAGACATGAATGCTTTTTGGAGGCTGTGACACATTGAGGATTTATGTACATTTATATGTTTCTTCACTAAATACCTGCTATAATGTGCCGCTCTCTTTCTGACCAAATCGTAAAAGCAAATTAGAGGAGGGAGTGTGAACCTCCGCAGGTAGGAGTGTGACTTAGACTGAAGCGGGAGTGATGTGCCTCGGGTGGCCTGTGTTGTTTAAGAAAGATGTGTGCAAACAAGAACATCTTCAAAGCATGTGACCGTGAAGTATGTGGGAGCCTGAAGATGTTTCTGAAGAGGCAATTTGGCTTGCTCACGTGAGCAGCTGTAGCTTTTATTCAAAATTGAAGGTATCTGGAGAAGACACTTCTTTCTGGAGCCCTCTCAGTCCAGAGTTCTTCAGTTAATAGTAAGTATATAGTTTTAGTGGTTCTTGCTTGTTTCAACAGGAGACTCAGATGTACCGACTTTCTCAAAATGCTCAGGTTCAATTAACCCTGAGTATCTTAATCTTGACTTAGGCTGGTTCACCAAAGCAACCTTGGGGAAAAAAAATTGGTCCTGCAGGAAGTAATTTTAAAGAATGTGCATCTTTATGTCGCATCAAGGGGCCGAATAGCAGACAGAGAGAGAGAAGCTGTTTAGAGCAACATTCTGACTGAATCCAAAACTTTTGCATTTCTGCATTGCACAGTATGTGTATGGTTTAGTCAGTAAAATAATTTCTCCGGCTTGCCTTCCATCCAGGATATCTGTAGGGAGGATATGATGGTCACTGATTTGTATGGCAGGATACTGTTTTTTGTTGTTGTTTTGTTTTGCTCCGCAGCAGAATTTTAAGGAGAACAACACGTCACAATGATACTGCATACCCTCTCTGTGGTGACCGAGCTTCCGCTGGTGCTTCCACCAAAACTGGAACAGAGATCTGAGCCTGGGCTCCGTTCAGAATCAGGAAAAGACATCTGTAGAGAGATATATTATGTTTTGTGAACTCTTCTCAGTTTGTTGAGCAGGAAAACAAGGAGCAACGGCATAAATCTTCTCAGCCTATTCTCATTAGTTATGATGTGGTCTATATCATCTGATCATGTCAGATGATATAGACCACATATCACAACATGCTTACGTTGTGGTAAGTACTGCCATTGATGAGTTTATAAGCATGAGGAATATCTCTCTATGCTTTCCATACATC
>NW_006799944.1:2986113-2999756 GCF_000485575.1 Poecilia formosa | reverse complement strand
CCATAAAAACACCTAGATATTAAATACTTAGAGCTGAAATATATTTAACCAGTATCAATTAAAACTTATTCTGTTTTGCTTTCACCGCTGTGCTACAATCCGCAGAGGTCTCCTGCCATCCCTATAAAAATAACGCCCTGGGCGGTTGCCCATATTGCCCATGTCAGAAACCACAACTGTCTGCACCATTAAACCATGAAACATAGCAATTAACGGTAAACAACACTATGAACACTGTCCAAAGGCGCAAAAAAGCAGAAGGAGCACCGTGACTGTTCTCATCCTCCCTCCCTCTGCATGTTTGCCACCATGACAGGAGACGAAATCAATCAATGAGCATGCTCTGTGTTCATACATTAAACTTTTACTTATTCGGCAATTAAATAAATGTGTGTGTATTTGTGTCTATATATATATATATGTGTATGTGTGTGTGTGTGTGTGTGTGTGTGTGTGTGTTGCAGTGTACACAAGAACAAAGAACGGCTCTCAGTGAGGTTTCAGTCCCATCAACCTTAGTAAAGATCCATCCAGAAGAGTCGGATCGTTCCTGAATGTCATATCACTATATTGCACTTTGGTCACAGCGTTGTCCCATATATGCACACCTCAGTCAACACCTACACACAATAATTCAACGCATGAGTGACAACTCATGGCAGATGCAACATGTGTCTCAGTACAGCTAGCTTTGCTAGCATCACGTCCACTAGCTTACCTTTCTTTAAGCTTTCCTTCCCAGTGACGCTAAAAGTTGGACAAACTCCCCACCGTCTGTGAAAGCGAAGCGCTGCTGGTTTTACATGTCGCCATATCTTATGATTTATGCAGCTATTATCGATTAGGTAGACATCTTCTCCCGCTCAGAGGAAACCACTGCGCATGTCTGGAGCTCCGCGTGCCAGTAAAGGTGGAGGCGATGGGCGACAACAGACACTAAGTCACGTTATTGCTTGGATTTTACGGCGCCACCTTAAGTCCCTGAACTTCACATTTTAACGGGAAAAAGGAGCAACGAGACTTGGATGTAACGAGTAACGCGGCAGTTCTCTAGAAATGTAGTGAAGTAGAAAGTACAGATACTTGCTGTAAAATGTAGTGGAGTAAAAGTAGAAAGTGCCCATTATTAAATCTACTTAAGTAAAGTACAGATGCATGAAAATTGTACTTAAGTACAGTAACGAAGTACTTGTACTTCCCACCACTGTAGACCACATATCACAACATGCTTATGTTGTGGTAAGTACTGCCATTGATGAGTTTATAAGCATGAGGAATATCTCTCTATGCTCTCCATACATCCTATTGCGTCTGAAAGTTGCACAGAATGAGGTGAGCAGCTATTGTTTAATCCCATTGTGAAGCTGCGACTGAACATAACTTTATCTCCACATTTCTATTTGCAGAAATTGAGAAGATGATGCTGAGATTGCAGCGCGGTATAATAAGAACTCACACTGTGCCACTTTAGGGTCTGCTGATGGGCTTTGCCTGTTAAAGATTTGCTTTTTATGCAAACATTAATTTGACTGTTTCTTAAACTAGTAATACACATTAAATTGATCCAGCTAATCTGCCTTCAGTATAACTCACATTGCAACCAGCATTGCCAAAGACCATTTAACTCTGTTGCTTCTCTTTGATCACACATGTGGTTAGCCGCTGCTAAAACAGGAAGGTTTAACTTTCCCTGTGCTAAATCAAGAGTGCCCTACATAGCTCATGACTAAATTATTCAAAACACCTTTAAAAAAAAAAAAAAAAGAACCGTATTAGCGTCAATACTGGCAACAACAATGTAATAACGTTGAGTTTGTTTGCACAAACAATCATTATTATTATCAGATAAAGCCGAGATGCTACTTCAATACGATGCAGCCTCGCTAATGCATTGTCGGGGACGCTGGGGAATCCAGTCAGATTTATCGTGAATTGCTGTGTCTCAGGAGTATGGTCTCTTTGTCCCCCAGAGCCTATGCAGATTAGACGATGGCTGTGAGTGAACACAGATGGGAGAGATGCTCAGCAGTGGAAAACAGGGAGTGAACCAGTTTAATGAAAGCATCATGGCACAGTGAAAAGCCAGTCTAAACCATTGCAGTATTTCCTGAGGGTAGGAAGATGGGATGGTATGCATGCTGGGAGCTGGAGGCCTGCCTAGTTTCAGGAGTTCTGTCGGCCCCCTGTGGGCTTGCGGTGGCCCACTCCCTCATCTTACAGGCCCTCCAGGGAACAGCCAGAACATTTTTTTACTGGTTCCATCTCTGAATAGCACAGTGGATACATTGGGTTGAAAGTGACACTTCTTTTTTTTTTCTACACTCAATGTATATTAATGCCATCCATCCCTCTGCATTGATTCATCAATTCATACATTCGACCAACTCAATCCTTGAAGGGTCTTTGGGGTTGTATGCACATTTTTGGGCAATGTGAGACGTTTGACCAGCATATATAGCAGCATATATACATATATACATATACATATATACAATCATCTCCTGGACCCATTTGTGTCTTTTTAATTATGTTAATTCTTTGCATGACTTCAACATGAAAATATTCCTCCACATCTTTTAGTGTGATGAATTTATTTACAACGCAATGCACTGAAGACTACACAAAAACAACAACAAAAACATTTCTTATCAATAACATCTGTAACAAAGGCAGCCATATTGACTTTTAAGGTTTGTGTTAATCTTTCTACCTTTAGACTTCATTTCAACTTTTTAGGTAAACCTCTATCTCATAAATGAGCAGCACTTTATAACCAGTCACTTTGTGCAAATTATTTTGTTTCTCGTTTTGTAAAATGTTGAGCTAAAAGACTGCAAGTCTGTGAAGTTGGTAGTATTTGGAAAAGTTTGCATTAATTTAGGTTTAAGCATCACTGCTTGACACCAATGTCTAAGATGGAAAGCTTAATCAAACATGGGTCTTCTAAAGTCAGTAGTTTTTCTGGCAGATTACTTTCCCAAGAGACTTTTGTGGTCACTTTCTGATTGAGGGCAGAGAAATTGAATCTTCAGATCCAGGATTAGATATGGAAATTTAGATATTTAGTCAAGAGACAAATTTGGAGGGTACAAAGGTGAAATTTCACTGTCACACCTACTGACATGTAAACACAATCAGCCCTGGGCTGACCTCAACTTTTACTGTGTTTGACCCCTTTTATTTGGATGTATGGCGTTACCACCAACACTAGGTGATACATGTTTGATACCTTCATGCAAATGATCCCAAATTGTTTAATAGATTGCACTGAACTTCATAAAGGAAATTCAGCAATGATCACTCTTCATGTACACACAAACACACAAAGGAAATCTGTTTCCATCCACAGACAGACTGCAGTTGAGAGAAGTATTAGTGTTGGAGTATAAAAATATGTCTCAATATACAGGTGATATGGAAGAGCTCTGACACCAAAATCCTGAAGTACTTTTGACTAAACTATGTCGCTGACATTTTACTTACAACCTCAGGAAATGTTCCAAGTTTTTAAGTCGCATAAAGTCAACTCGCGTGCTTTAGAAAACGCAGAGACAAAATCCGAATGAGACCTTGTGACCTTGGAGACCGAACAGAATTCCATGCAGCAAGATGGGGGGGGGGGAAGCAGTCAGTTGCATATTATTGGAGGTATATTTCATTCGGTGACACAATGCACATGCTACATATAATTACACAACAGATCCCAATGTGTTTGACCATAAAGATGTGTCGAGCACGGAAAAATGTGGCAGCTGTGGAAGACAGTGATTGTGTACTCATCTCCCCGCAAAGCAATAGCGTCATAAACATTGTGGCATCTTGCTGATGTCCCCAACATGAGCTGTCGTCATATTCAATTACCAAGTCAACCTTCTCTCAGCTGTGTTGAGGAGCTCTTGATGGAGTGCTATGTTGCTATGATGGAGTGTTCCCTGATTGGGAATTATGCATGGTTGTAATGAATACCGCAAGACCATGGAGAAATACTCAGCATCATTAATCAAACCCGTAACCACCTTCCAAATTTGAAGCCTTGTACCGCTGTCTAAAATGTGTTCAGCAACATGATAAAAATTAAGAATATTTATGAGTATTTTAGCACTTTGAGGCTTTTTATTTGATTGAAGACCTTATATGTATGAAAGAAATACCCCAGAAACACAAGATGACAGGAGGAGCTCCACAAAGTCTTTATGACTTTAAAAAGTTACGCTTTGATTGTGAATTTCTTGTGTACTACAAAATGTTTGCATAACAGAAGAAGTTCTCAGTGTAACCAGGGGAGACGTTAATAAGCTCAATTTTAAGACGCAATTTCTAATAAGTACCTCGATTTGTATTCACTCACATAACAACCAAATTGGACTGATTGAAAAATATTTTTTAGCTGTTGCAGTTATAGAGAAGAAATTTCTGGCCAGTATGTGAGTCTAAATTTGATACTTTTTAAAGTGTGAGTAAGCTCGGCTCCTTGGGCCTGCAGATGGCAGCGACAGATATAGAAACCCTCTAATGACAAATGCAGTTTAGCTTGTGTTATCAGAGTATAATTGAAAGCTAAAGACTTTTATTCATGAGGAAAAAAATGTTTAATTATTCAGTTCAGCTTAGCTTAGCTACATTTGTTCAAATCAGAAAAAAATTGTTATGACTAACACACTTACTGGAACTATTTGAATTAAATGTAGACTTGAACTTTTGTTTGTTCTTTTTCTTTGACTTGATTTCAGTATGTGTTTTCCTTGCCTTAGTTTAATATGTTTTCTCTGCACTTTCTTCCACATTTGTCTTTATTTTTGCCTTTTAGTTCCTTCTCTTTTGTGTTTTCTTGCTTCGTTGCTTTATCCGAAGCGAAGCACTGTGTTCCCCTGCTGTATACAAAAAGTGATTTTGTCAGCAAACTGATATGTACAAACGATAAATAATTTGGAGTTTCTCAAACAATGAAAATCTAAAAAGTGACTCAATGCTTTATAGACCCAGCTGTGGTTTTTTGATGGAAGGAGAACCTCCAACCCACTCAAATCTTTAGCAGCCTCTAACAGGCATGTTTTTTCATTAGACTCCATCTCTTAACTCTGACCAGCATCCCTCAGTCTGCTGATGGAAACCATCCACCAGCATGATGCTGCCACCACCACTAAGCTGTATGTCTTCATATAAAGCATCTTGTTTGTCCACTAAAAGGTTGAACTTTGGCGTCACCACTTCACAGTTATGCACTTATTATTTAGGCCTATTAAGTAAAACCAAAAGAAAATCTAATGAGGTTTTGTTGATCTTGTTATGTGACAAAATGTGCAAACATTTGAGACGTATTAATACTCACAAACATCGTGGCATGTTTAAGAATGCTGAATATGAATTATATATATTTTTATTCAACTCCAGCATGTTTCACAATCAAATGAGAAAGGGGGGCTATGGAGATATTAATGCATCAAACACCATAAGGATAAAAATGCAGCGTTGACGTGGCGCAGTAAAGCCTGAGGGCAGACAGCCGTCTGTACATATTGAACAATATGGGAGCTGACTGCACAAACATCCTTCCTGACAGGAACTAGTGTGTGTGGCCCCTTCCTGCCCCCAAGATGGGAACATAGAGCAGTCGGACCACATCTAAAGCTACCATGCTCAAGTACTGAATACTCCCTATTCTTATTAATTAAACAACAAATGAAAAGCAAGAACTTACTAAGTATTCATGTTTAAAATATTTTTGTTCTAAATTTGTAAAACATTTTTGCATAAATGTGAGTGAAGCGACCTGCCTGACGGGGACCTTAAAGGGTACGGATGGTAACCCGGGGTTGCCATGCAAACAAAAAAATGGTCTAGTACTTTGTGTGGACTCACTGCCGCCGCTTAATTGGACAGCATATATTCCATATTTCGGAATACATTACAGCTTACAATAAAGATATTTAAAATACTGAAGCCATACAAGCCTTGGAGCAACTAAAGTAAGGCAACATAAATGCTTTTTTTATTTTACTAGTGATTATAAATGCAGCTGCTCAGAGCACACAGGCAAATCTCTTCAAAGGTTGATTTTGTTTCTTGGTTTTTCAGCAAGTTGAATAGAAGAATCATTATTTTGTTTCTAATTAGCATTTATGCAGGAAAAACAGAGGAGTAAAATTGCTGCGTCACTTATTTGAGAAATTAAAAACTGATTCTTTGGCAATAACCAGAGGCATTAAATCAAGAAAGCCAAATACTTCCAAACTTTAAAATGTTCTTAGTAGTTTGAAGCAGTTTGCAACATATGAAGCTAATTTGTTATTTTGCTTTGGCAGTGAGGGGATCCTTCATGTTGGTTTTAACTTAAAATGATCTTTCTGCTTGGATCTCTGTGCTTCAGCGCACAGAGCAGAGCCATGTCAAACTCCAGGACAGGAGTCATAAAAAAACCCCCAAAAAAAACGTCCTACGTTTATTTATTAAAGCAAGTTATTTTGATTCATCTAATTCCAAATGTGATGTTTGTCACCATCACCGGCCTAAACTCTGCTCATTTTCTTTGGTTTTAGAGACATTTAAAAAAATCACTTAATTGAAAACACTTGTCTGTGTGAACGGATGTGGGCACCACTCCAAAATGTATTCTTGAGATGCCTGTGCTGGAGTCAATTCCAGATGGATCTGAACTGAAACCAGATGGCCGGTTGCAGGGAACGTAGTCTAGGTACCACTGTGCGCTGCATAGAGACATCTCCCTTTTGAGGGGACAGGCACTGTGGTTTTGGTCATTAAAGTTAATAATTAAATGTTTGCATGGGTGTCAGTACACATAAAAAGGGATAAGTAGAAAAATTATTTCCCATCACAAAGAGGCAAGATGTGCATTGTAATCTATAATGGTGTGAATTAGTATTTATCCCCTTTGTATGTTTGCTACACTTCAGTATTTCAGAACATCAAAGCAATTGAAATATTAGTCAAAGACACACAAGTAAACACACAATGCAGTTTTGAATTAAGGCATATATCATTAAGGGGAACAAAACTGCGTTATAGCCTTGTGTGAAAAAGTGATTGCCCCTCAAACCCAGGTTGGGCCGCCTTTAGCAGCAACGACCGCAATCAAGCTGCTGCGATAACTTGATACGAGTCGTTTACAGCACAGTGGAGGAATTTCAGCCCAATCATCTTTTCAAATTTGCTGTAATTCAGTCACATTCAATGGTTTTCAGGCATGAGCAGGCTTTTTAAAGTAATGTGCCTCATCGGGATTCGAGTCAGAACTTTGACTAGACCACTCCAAAAGTTTTTAATTTTGTTTCGGTCACAAACAGATGATGTTCTCCTTCAGTTCTTGCTGGTAGACGGTAGGACTCACGATTCCAGTGTAGCAGGTTTTCCAGGTCGTGAAGCAGCAAAACAGCCCCAGACTATCACACTACTGCCACCGTATTATGGCTATGATGTTCTTTTTCTGAAATGTGGTGCTAATTTTGCCACAGGTGGATTGGGACACACAAAGAGTTCAACTTTGTGTCTCGTCAGTCCAGAGATGTTCTCCTAATGGAGATCATCAGGATTTGTTCTAGAAAAACTGAGACAAACACACAGGCCATTTTTTGCTCAGTCTCTTTCTTGTGGTGGCGGCATGAACTCTGACCTGAACTGAGGGAAGTGAAGCTTACAGTTAACTGGGTGTCGTTTTGGGGATTTTCGTGACCTCTTGAAAGAGTCGTCTCTGTGCTGTTGGGATCATTTTGGCTCTGTTTGCAACTCCTGTTTTCACCATTTGTGGATCACGGCTCCCGCTACAATTCACTGGAGCCCCAAAGCTTTAAAAGTGTATTTGTAACCATGTCCAGGTTGACAGATGTCAATAATTTTGTTGATGTGTTGCTTTTTTTAGCCAACTCCATGTTGTTAGACTGGGTTTATTTAAGTGAAAACTTGATTTTACTGGGCTGGCAGCAGTTAGGCCTGGTTTTGGCATATGAAATTAAACACAGCTTTCCAAATAACATGGGTAATCACAGGTAATTCCTGATTTTACAATGGGGAAAATTACTTTTAACACAGACTTGTTTTGGAGAGCTTTTCCCAATAAGTTATCTTTGTCTTATTTAAAAAGAGGGGCCACAGAGTGTGTTCCAGCTACATGGGATCACACTCCTAAGCTTCCCTGGTTTTGGAGAGGACAGACCGATGGATAGTTAAACCTCGGATTCAGGATGAGCAGGGTGGTTTTTGTCCTGGCTGTGGAACACGGGACCAGCTCTACATCCGCAGCAGCGTCATGTTCGCCCAACCAGTCGACATGTGTTTGTGGATTTGTAGAAGGCGTTCGAAAGCATTCCTCTGGGAAACCTGAGGGGGGCTCTGCAGGAGAATGGGGTGCCAAGCCTTTTGATTCGGGCCGTTAGGGTGTCAGAGCTTGGTCTGCAGTAAGTATTGATCGTTTCTGGTAAGAGTTAGACTCTACCAAGGTTGACCTTTGTCACCAATTTTGTTCAGAACTTTGATGAACAGAATTTTTTGGTTCAGTCAAGGAGTTGAGGAAATCCAGTTTGGTGGCCTGAGGGTTGATTGAGTGTCTGCTTTTTGCAGATGATATGGACATATTGGCTTCATCAGGTCATAATCACCAGCTTTTGCTGGAGCAGAGTGAGAAGCGGACGGGTTCAGGATCAGTGCCTCCAAATCCAAGGCCACTGATGCTACTCTTTCAGCATCAGGTTGAAAGAGTAGAGTGGTTTCTTGATCGGGGAGGAGGTCAAGTCCAGGTGGACGAGTTTAATTATCTCAGGGTCTTGTTCACGAGTGTGGGAAAAAGTGGAGTGGGAGATCGATAGGGGGATTGGTACGAAGTCTGGAGTGAAACGGGTGCTGATAGATAAGTCAAAAGATGACGTTTTCAACTTAAAGGTTGATTTATGTTCCGACTTTCTCCTATGCTCACAAACTTTGGGTCACAACCAAAACAACAACATTGGAGACACAAGTGACTGATTTTTTATTTTTTTTTTTCACAAGGTGTCCAGGTTCTCTTATAGAGATAGGATAAGATGCTTGGTCTTCCAAGAGCATCTACTAGTAGAGCTACTACTTCTGTGCTTCGAGAGGAGCCAGTTGTGGTGCCTCCAGGATGCGTTCCTGGTGAACTGTTCTGGGCATGTAGCTCTAAGAGGAGACCCAGGACTAAATGGCCTATGTTTCTCAGCTGGATGGATGGATGGATATTTGTGTTTTGTTGAGATTTATTGACCAAAAAAATGTCTGAGTGACAAAATGCAAACAGATGAAATATGGGAGAGGTAAATACTTTCTTAGTACTGTACGTCCTCCTCAGGAGAGACACGTGTGCAATACTTAGAACCTAATATTTCATGTTACTCAACAACAGGTTGTGGTTTTATTTAACCAGATGCATTGTTCTAAAACTTGTACTGGATGTACTTTCAGGAATGTAGAACATCTGAGTTTTTCCATCAAGTCAAATTTGCATCAGCCTCAGGAAAAACAAACAGCTGTCTGAAAGTAAAAATGAAGATACATCTTTCATTAAAACAAGTCAAACGTTCCTTTCTGCTGATGCATTAATGAGATGTTTTAGGTTTATGTTTCTAATTATTGGCCCTCTTGAAATTCCACCTTACACTGAGATTTGTTTAAAGTAGATGTTTTTTGAGAAGTGAATAACACAAATGAGCTTTGTTTGACAGTTGTGTTAGCAGAAACTTTGTTTCAATGTTTTACTTGAACACGTTTGACCAAAAACACAAAGAGTAAAGGTTGTGATGGAAGCAATATTGGTCAGAATAATCTGACTCACACAAGCAGTTTACAATAAAAAAAAAAATAAAAATAAAAAAAACATTTTCATAATCTTGTTCACTTATTTGTATTAGGAGAGAATGACAAAATAGTAAAATGATTAAATATGACATAATTCCTGCTTTTAGGGTTGCTAAAGTGATGGATGCTGTAGCTAACTGAAGGATTATACGTTCATTCTGCCCAAAGCCCACCTCCCACTAAAATATTTCCCTCAAAATTAAGTGTTATTCTTATGTGAACACCGCAAGCATCTGCAGTTGGAGAGAAAAACACATTATCCCCCTGGCCAAACTTCACACATCAAAACACAGGCGCACACTCACAGTTGCAAAGGGAGGGCCAACAAACCAGAGCTGAGTGGGTTTACAATGTTTGTATCTGTAATCCTGCAGGTGGTCTTTCATTTCCTTTAATAATCATAAAGTCTACTTTTCAACTCTACCACATACTAGAGCATTTGAATATGTTGCACTGTGGGAGTTGACTTATAGTCAGTAAAACCTGATCACACTCCCTCTAGTGGGCACAAGTTGACAGGGTCCTTGACATTTAAAGTATTTAGCTGATAAAAAAGGAAATAATTTGTGTTTTTGATTTAGAAAAAAAACTGTAATTGATAGTGATTGATAGAAAAATAAAATGAAATCATTTTGCTACTTCAGTGTTAAATCTAAAAATACCTAAAATATGCAGTCTCGTTGTAAAATGGTTATAAGTGAAGCAGTATTTTTAATGCATACAGCAATGAGCTTAGGGCAAAATTCAACTAAGATGCAAAGTGGCTTCCAATCAGTGAATCAGTTCATGTACCTCAATGGAAATGAATGCAAAACCCTCAGCTGTTTCAGCGGCCTCAATGTTTATCCTCTTTAACAGATTTGTCCTCTCACTGAACTCTGCCCTCGATCTCCCGTGCCATGCCACCGTTCCCTGTCATATCTCCAAAAACAAAGTATAACACCTTCTCCTACCTGACAAAGGAATTCATTATGCTTTTCCCCAGAGGAAACCACAAAGGGCCGTCTCAAATGTACTTGTGGTATGGCAGAGCTCCAGGAGATAAGAGAGCACACTGAAGCGCTCACAAGAAGAAGACCAACTTCTGAACCTGTCAATACGGCCAACCGAACTTCTCCTGAAAAAGAGACAAACCAGAAAACTAACACATACAACGACATGATTACAGTCGTACAGCACACAAATCTGAGTGCTACAATAACCAGTGAACTGGAAGGCTGCTCAGAATTTAAAGTCACGAAAAGACTAGTTGCATTTATAGTGTGACAAGCAGAAAAGTTAGAGGGGAAAAGGGTGTTGTTGGGACAAGACAAATTAATTTAATTTGAACAAAGTGTGAAATTGCTTACCTGTTAAATCGCAATAACGTCAGGGAGTTAATATCATCAAGAAGAACATCATCGAGGAGTTATTATTTCAGCATCATCGGGTTGAAAACCTGGAAAAGACACTGCATCATCAATGAGGAACCCTCCATATGCTACTGGCTGGGTGCCATCGAGGCAAAATCCTCATTAAGTTCTTGTCTTACCTTCGTAAAAACGAGTGAATATATTCGTCCAAATTGTAAGCTGCTACTGTTTGTGTTTAGATTATTGAGAAAGATTTAGTGGGACAGTTGGTAGCAGCTTATTCATTAGACTGACTAAAGTATCTTATTTTTCCATTAAAAGGGCACTGGTGCAGCTGGCAAGGGCCCATCGTTGGCTTTCTCGCCAGGCATCAGGATCCAACAGTTTGACAAGATGCTAAACTCCTGCTAATAATGAGACGGGGCAATGATTTTGAATTACTTACCCTTTCTGACTCGGGAGGGATAAGAAAAATAAATAAATCAAGGTTATTTAGTATTTGGAGTTCATGTATGCTTGGCTCAGAGAGACTAGCTGATCCCCAACATGTGTGATAAGAGAAATAGCATCGCTACATGACTGTCAGGGGACCTGTAGCAGTAAATCTCCATCTGAATCTTTCCCTCCTTTGATTATCGGAATATTTCAGCCTCCATCCTGTCTGAAACGGCTGAGCGTTGCACGATGTGAGGAGGCGTGAGGCCTCCATGATAAATGATAGCTTACAGTCCCACACATAATCCTCTGTATGTCGGGCACGTGCAGCTGGACTCCAAGCCAGCGCTTTTTCGCAGTTCCAGAGAGGGCGGCGATTATCCGCAGTTTGTGCGAGTAGCTCATTTCCATGTCAAGTTGATTTCCTAAAGCCAAAGAAACAATGGCGTCATCACGGAGCACGGTTCAGGAAAATGTCAGAGCGATAAAGGAAATATGTCATTTGAATGTTTTGGGTTGACATTCAGCCAGGGCTGTTGACATCTGGTGAAGTACCTGCTAAATTTGACTACAACACTTGTTGATTAAAAATGTTATTAATGTGTTAAAGAGCTGGGGAGTCTGTGTAACTTGGCCAGTTACGCAAAATCTGAGCTGTTCAGAAGAGACATGGACGTTACACAGATGTTTGCTGAAAGCAAGTTTAGTGATGATTTTTAGGTTTTGTTGTAACATGTAACATATGACAACAGGGTGCCACTGTACTGTAATATTCTTAAACAGCTCTGACAGAAGTAATTTAAAGTTTTCAGCATGTACAATCCATGGATGCACCCACCATGGAGAAAAGTGTGTGTTATAGATGGACCTCAAGTACAAAATGTCATTATATTTTACAAATTGATACATGAAAAGCAGAACATATGCTCACAAATGTCATTTTTATCCTAAATGAGATTGCATTTGTGATTTGACAGAATAGTTCAGACATTTTAAAGTGAGATTCTGCGAAATCATTAATGATAGCAGTTCCCTTACCATTATAGTACAAGGCTCTCCAATTGAGGCAGCCATTACTGATAATAACTTCACATAACCTCGCTTTAAAAACTCTAACCTCGCTCTTTAGTTCTTTCAAGTTTTATAGTTTCAAGCCAAGTCTGCAGTCAACATTTTCTGGGAAATCTAATGGTCCTGTTTTTGTAACGAGAAATTCAACAAATGGTAAATGGATTGAACTTCTATGGTGCTTTTCTAGTCATGCTGAGCACTCGAACCGCTTTACACTTCAGTCACAATCGCCAGCCGCACTCATAAATGCACACACTTAAACATCAATAGGCAGGTTGGTAGGCAACTTCAGGGGCACACCGGTATGTGGCAGCAGTGGAAGCTGCAGTCAAAGCCATCACCTTTAGATTGCAGGGAACATGCTCTTTGATAAAGGATCCAAATGCATATCTGACTCAAGTAAAATGACTATTGTGTAAGGAAGAATAATATGGAGAACTTACAGGGGAAAACTGCAGCAAATGCAGGTCTAGAAACACTGTCCAGAAAAATCCAGCAGGAAACAGAAAGGCTTAGATACTGGTTGTGTGAGTGATTGCTAACAAGATACAAGTGGTTGATTACAAAATAGATGCACCTGTTAGTGAAGGCCAACAGGCAGACTGATGGAAAATGAAAAACAAACACAGGTGATTAAAAAAAGTACTCAACGAAAAAGGGACATCGTTTTGAATCTACAGAACAGAACACAAAAACAAACTAAGAAAGTAAACAGAAAGAGGCAAACTGAAAAGAATATGGCTGAAAATTAAACAGATATAAACACTAGGGAAATTATGCAAATAACCCGAGGATCGTGACACTCTTCTCACTCAGAAAGCTGAGCAACATGTTGCTAAAAACAAATAGATTTGGCATCAGATTTGTTGATTTTAGAAAAATGTAAAAAGCACATATAGCCCAAACCTGGAAAGAATTCCTCATCCTGAAATTATATATATATATATATATATATATATATATATA
>NW_006799944.1:2960977-2986056 GCF_000485575.1 Poecilia formosa | reverse complement strand
ATAATTCGACTTACTTAGAGTCAGCCCCGTCATGTTCATGAGGAGAGCTGCAATTTTCTGTTATTAAGGTTAAGTAAAATGTAACTCATGCTGAAAGATTATTATTATTATTATTAATGCTAAAACAAGACTTTTCGGGCAAGACTTCTTTAAAAGTCATCATTAGAATCAGAACAGAAAAGAAAACACGTTGCATCGTACAGTAAATCAGGCGCTAAAGCCCAGATGTCAATCTGCATGACCCGGTAGCGTTGACCGCTGTTAGATTATTCCATCAATTGATGATAGCAGGGAGAGCAGCGCCACGCTGCTGCTGGATTGTGATTGGTCCGAGCGCTGAACTCGTAACATAAAGCGCTCCCATATAAACCCGTGCAGACCTGACATCGGTGCAATCTGTCATTCAAGTCAAAAGGATAGAGAGGAGTGCACAGTAGGAGGAAATTACTTGTTCCAGCCTAGATTTGCTCAGCCGAGGCTCCAGGAGCGTTCATTCTTATGAACTGCACACAAAGCAGGAAGCGTCTCTGTGCATTTAGTTGTGCGATCTCTTGCGCTGAGAGGACAATGCCTTTGAGGACCGGACTTTTTCTCCTGATGGTGCTGAATGCATCTGCATATGAACTGGAGCAAAACGAGTCCTATTCACCCAGGAGAGTACGCTTTTCTGTCAACAGCCCTTGTAAGTAGCAAGATGCCTCCATCTGCATACATTTCAGAGAGCACTGCTTTATCATTTATATATATATATATATATATATATATATATATATATATATTACACAAATGCACTGGTTTACCTACGAGGAGATTTTTTTTCTTCTCCTCATTTTTTTCTTTCTTTCTTTTCTTTCTCTTTTTTTGGCCTATGCAGGCTTTTTCTGTGCGATCGAGCGAGTAGCTTCACGGGTGCGGGATTAACGCTGTGGTTTTTGCCGGTGTCCTGCCGGCAACAGATGAGCATGGAGCTTGGTGCTGACACCTGAGCGCACAGGCTGTGTCATGCTGTTAGTCTCTGTCTCCGCTGCATATATCAGCGTAGTGGAAGACTTTTAATGTAGCGTTTTAATGTCAGCTTTGAAGTTAGAGATAGAAGTAGGTTACATTGGTGTACATTTTTTTTCCAGCTTGGTTAAAAAAAAAAAAAAAAAAAAAAAAGCCTGCCTGCCACTGGGGGTGGGGAGGTTAGATGCAATCATTTAACCCTATTAGTTGGAATCTCTTATCTGTTAGTGGTGAATCAAAATCCTGATTCTGCAGGAAAACGCACTGCAAAATGTAAATTTTGTATTGTTTTTTTTTGTTTGTTTGTTTGTTTTTTAGCTCAGCGATACAAAGCAAATGGGAACAGGGATGCTCATTCTCTCCTGCAGAAACTGCTTCATCATCATAAGATTTTTTTTTTAAATGGCAAGCTGAATTTTCAGAGTAATTTCTGAGCCCCTTATTCCAGGCACACTTTATCTGACTCGGGTCAAACACAGAGGGTCCCTGATTCAGATGACTGCAAAGAGAGCGCAGGCTCTTCAGTTGGGTAGAATTTGAGTCCCTCTTCCTCCATGGATTCTTGAATCAAAAATTAAGAAGAAGTCGACATTGTGATTTTCAGCAATGTGCTTTATTGCTTTGTTCTGATGGGTAATGTGAAATTTCAGCTGTGGACCAAGCTCAGGTTTTTTTGGGTTGTTGGCACAAATATCTAATGAGTGAACATTGCTGAGGATCGTGCCATTTCAGAGAATTTGAATATTGGGGTTATTGTTTGCCTCATCAGCCTAATAACTATTCTAGTCACGCAACATTCCTGCAATGAGTAATGCAACATTTTTAAAAATATATATATTTAATAATTTCTACATGTATAAAATCCATTCCACCTATCAAAGCTGAGCTAATTGTTGATGGCAGGTTCTGAAGGGCTCAGTTTTGTTTGACATTTAAAACTGATTTTCAAACATTCAGGATATGTCTTCATTTGCTATACAGAGATATATCTACAGCCTTGCTATTCCTTGTCCTCGTCATTTAAATGCTACTTAAAAGAGCCGAACGGTAGTCCCTGCAAAGAGACCGAGTCTGAGATTCTTGGAGCTTTAAGGTGTCCAAACTCCAGTCAAGGCACTTTCAGCCTTGAGTGACTGTACGTCTTTTGTGAACCACCAAAGTATGAAACATTCCCCTTTGTTGGCTGCATTCTTTTTGCCGAATCCTTGGCAACTCTTGTGTAATGAGCTCAGTGATTCCCAGTGAACCCGCTGTCGGTTCCCATGCTGACAGATCATTCTCTGTGCACACAGCAGATGTGGCACGCTGCCTCAACAGTGCCCTCCAAGTTGGCTGCGGAGCGTTCGCTTGCCTGGAAAACTCGACGTGCGACACAGATGGCTTACATGACATCTGCAAGTCCTTCCTGTACAGTGCTGCTAAATTTGACACTCAGGTACACACTTTAAATCTCTCTTTCTCTACCGCTTCCTCTCTCTGATTGCTGCTCGCTGGGTCAGATTACATGGGTGTAACTGTGCAGGACATGAGAACGTGTGAAGCCCTGCTCTTTTCTTTCCAGGGTAAAGCGTTTGTAAAGGAGAGCCTTAAGTGCATCGCCAACGGCATCATCTCCAAGGCATTCCCCACCATCCGCCGCTGCTCCACCTTCCAAAGAATGATAACCGAAGTCCAGGAGGAGTGCTACAGCAGGCTGGGCATCTGCAACGTTGCCCAAGCCAACCCAGATGCTATTGGTGAAGTTGCACAGCTGCCAAGTCATTTCCCCAATAGGTGAGCTTTTCCCTTCGCCTTTTCCCCCTTGGTCTAACAAGCTTAACACTGAATTTATTATTTATTTCTGAAGCTTCCTGTGATCTTCTTTTTGTTTTCTTTAAGTAATTTTCCATACCGTACGACAGAATCAAACAAGACTATCAAGTTTGGATGTTTTCATTCCTTTTGTTGCTGTAATACATGCTGGATTGCAGTTTAGGAGTGGACACAAAAGAATCGGAGGGTGGAGCGCGAGACTCAGTCAGGGCTAGAACTGCAGTTTTGTTACTCCCATACGCACGACAACAGATAACACAGCATGGACATGAATGCAAATGAAAGACAAAAGAACACTTAATTAATTTACAACGTGTTGCAAATGTTTACCTTTTATATATATATTTGCTTGCAAAATTAGAAATTGTTAATATTTCATTTCAGTTTTAAGTGACAGATCAACCGAAAGTAGAACACATTTGGGATCTGTAAGCAACTGATGATTTTTTTTTTCTGTTTATAATTTAGATACATTTAATTTCCCTGGGTCAAAACTTTGTAGAACCAGCATTTGCTGCATTTACAGGAGTAAAAAAAGAACAACTTGAATATGTTTTTAGCTTTGTACATTTGGGAAGTAGAAGTCTTCTTTGCAAAATATCTCAAGATCCATTCTGAAGACTTGTTGCTTTTTAATATTCTGTGAACAGAGGTCTTACCCCATTCAAGAGTTACCACACATTCTTAATTGGACTTAAGTAATTTTTGAGGCCATTTGTTATATATGAATACACATTGATCCAAACTATGCCACAGCTCTAGCTGTGTGGCTGAGATGATTGCTTACATGTCCCTGCTGGAGAAAAGTATTCCCACCGTATGATGATGCGACCTGCTGCCTCACCTTCAGGATGCTGTTCAAGTTTTTGCTTCCACAATACCAGAAAGTCCAAATTTGGCCAGAACACATTCATTTGGGTGTTTACTGTCCTCTGTATGTTCTGTGGAAAATTGCAAAATATATTTTATGTGGCGTTTTTTTTTTTTTTTTTTTTTTAACAATAGCTTTCTTGTTGCCAGATTTCCATGAAGGGCCAAATTTGTAGAGTTCTCAGCTAGTTAGGCCTGTTGCAGTAAGCAACAAATCTATTAATGATAAATTAAAACAACTTCATCTACCAAAAAATTTCAATTGGTTGAAAATGGTCTCAAAACAACAATATTATTGTTTATCGCAATAACTTCTGGGACAATTTATCATCCAGCTGAATTTATCGTGACACGCCTATGAGCAGTGGTGATCCACCTGCACTGTTGATCTCTGCAGCTCCCCCAGAGGTTAGACCTCATGCTGTTTGAGAGATTTGTCAGTTCAGGGAGGGACATGTCTTGGTCAAGGTGCAGGTGTCCGTCACTCTTTCCCTTTTTTGGTTTTAGATTGAACAATCCTCTGTCAGATGTTTAATTTTATCTCTGACATTGATCTTCATGATTCAGTTTTTTCCCACTACTGTGCCCTAACTGTCTTTGACTGTAAATGCAGTATTTTTCATAGAAAAGATAATAATGAGATTTTGATTTACTATGTAAAGTCAATTGGTTGCACTCAATTGTATTTAGAAGTGTCCAACTAAAGGAGCTGATTACAACTGTAATTTACCATAATGCACTGCGTTGTGCTGATCTAATAAAATCCCACTAAAATGCATCAATGTTAGAGGTTTAACGTGACAAAAAAATGCACATGTGTGCTCTGTATTTTTCTCCAATCATGTTGCAATCTCTGAAGAAAAATCCTCTGTTTCTTTGTTGTCCTAGGTTTTATGGTAAGCTTCTGCAGAGCCTGATGGACTGTGATGAGGACACGGTTGACCGTATCAGGACCAGCATGGTGCCACGGCTGGGCCCGGAGATGACCATGCTCATTCAGCTGCTGCAGAACAAGCCCTGCCCATCCACCGCCGGGGCAGCGGCCTCAGTCGTCCCGACTAGCGCGGAGACCCGCTGGCGCTGGTCCATGGGTCCCAACATGTACAAGATCCAGCCTAATCTGCGAAACAGAGACTCTGCTAGCCATTTAGGCAAAAAGCGCCCTGGCAGCGACGGGTCCTAACTTCGGCTCAGATTAAGAAATAGCCACCCAGTAAGTTCGGTCATTCCCCAGCGGTGATGAAATCTATGTCTCTGCTAGTTTGGAAGTTGTTGAAACATGCACCTCTTAGGAATACCGGACCACCCATACAGTTGATATCAGTTTGATTGTTGTTATATTGTATATCCTACATGTTAGGCTTGAGTGAACCCGTCTTTCATTGACTGATTTCAAATACGTCTGCTCACAGTCTGTGTTGAACATGTGGCCGACAAAAACAAGGTGTCGTTATTCAAAATTCGCTCATGAATATAAGTCAGTGGTTTGACTGTCATTGGTTGAAATTTTTTGGTAGATGTATGTTATGAGCATGAGATATGAGTGTCATAGCACTTAACATAACACTTAAATGTACTGTATACTAACTTATATGAGACAGCCATAATCTGCCCTCTAAAAGAGCGCTCATATGGACTAGGTCTGTAGAGGTTTCTGGAGAACCTTCGCGAGGTTACCTTAAAGTGACCAAAAAACACATAAAAACTGCCCTGAATGCTATCCACAAAAAAAATACCAAAATTACGTTTAGCTATATATATCACATAGAGTTTAGGATTTATTTTCTGATGGCAGAAAAAAAAAAAAGATTGTCCAGGTCGTGGCCAAGTCTATCAAATATCTTATATCCAGACACTTGCAATGCATAAGACTGTTGAGCTACATGCGGGACCAGTTTAGTTCTTAACTGAGCGCGGAGCAGCAATGTTTTCGCGCAGTAGCTGAATGACATGTTCACTGTTGAGAGTGAGAACAGCCATCTCTTTGGACTGCGGTGATCGTCGTTCTCGGAAGTGAATCATGTAACACTGACTTCCTGTATCAAGATAGAGACTGATTATTTAAAAAAAAAAAAAAAACAACAAACAAACAAAAAAAAGCCTTGATGATATTTATTTTCCTACTATATTATTTAATGTTTTTATTATGTTATGCATAATTGTAGTTTTGCATAGTTTACAGTTACTAGCAGTTTAGACATGACTCCTATTTGAACATGAGCTCTATGCCAAAAAAAAAAAGAGAGAGAGAAAGGTGAGATGACACTCTGGTGACTGAATGGGACCCATGTCATGACTCTGTGCTGGCCATAGGGGAACAAGGTTGGTCATTCAGGTCAGGTGATTTAATTTATGGGTGTTTCAAGAGACTGTTTTGGTTTTAAAACAAAAGTTGCTGTTGTGGTTTGCTAGAAGTCCACTTTTAGAGAACATTGTGCACTTTAGTGATGGATAACTAAGTCAGTAAAACAAACACCAGTGTAAAGTACTTTTTTTATTTTTTTTTATGAAGTGTTCCCTAATATATCTACACTATATCTATAATCTGGTTTTCATAGAAAGTGATGCGCTGCTATGTCTGGCTACTCTGCACATAGCGATGTAGCATTAGTTTTGAACAAAAGTCAGCAAATAAATCAGAATATTCATATAAATGTCTTTATTCTGAATAGCACGGTTAAACAGCAGAGCATAAAGGGAAATGACACATTTAGTAAGTAAGTAAGTAAGTAAACTTTATTTCTATAGCACTTTTCACAGACCACATTTAGAACATACTTTCCACGGTGCAGGACAGCTAACTTGTACAGGAAGTTAGAAAAGTTGCAGTTTAGCGTCCGTTGCCTTTAAAGTTGTGGGATTTATATCTGGTGGCCATGTTTGTTAGCTTTTAGACGCTGCTGCTGTGGCCATTAGTTAAATGTTTCTGTTTAATATACATTAAAAGTCCCTCTGGCAATCAGCCACAGCTGCTAATATTCCTTGGATTGCAAGGAAAATCAAAATCTGCAGTGACCTTAAAGCCTAGGGAGCATTTGTTAGTGTCTTTTACTTGCTCTACATTTGTCTGCATCCCCATTTGGAGCAATTGTTTGTGCATGTGCTTTTTTGGAATCATAAAAGTATATATATATATTTTTTAATGTATGAATTATTTCAGGAATATTCTGCACTATTCATTATTCTGTCACTGATTTTGACGAATGGTCCTTGAACTGCAAACACCAATTTTAGCAGATTCTGGTAGTTTCTCTTAAAAACTATGAAGTAAGAAGACATCCAAACAAAACAAAAAAATAGTTTCTAACCGTCTTGTTGGGGGAAGACATTTGTTATTTACGTTAAGAAGAAATCATACTGCTCGTAAGACATATACGTACATTAGCATACTTGACCGGCATAACCAATGCATCGTTTTCGCTGTATTCAAATTAGCAAACTTCACATATTTATCTGAACTCATTTCAAAGGCAGTTTGTTTTGTAACAACGTCGTTAGCTTCTTCTGATATTATGATGCGTCTCTCATTTTCACCACAACATGAAATCTTCCAGTCAATCTTAAGTGACTGTATTTTAAACTCGGCTCATTTACAGTAACACAATAATTCAGATTGAATAGGTTTAGCCCTGAGCCACTCAGAAGGGTCTTCATGCTGGTGTTTGTTTTAATTAGAACCCGGTTGATGGCTTATGGTTTGGCACTGTGGACTTCTAGTAGACGGCTTCTGTTGGCTTAGAGTGGAGTAAGTTTAGCTCAATTAGACCAACTTATTAAAAAACGTGCACCTCAAAGAAGGCAGTATAGAAGCGAACTTCTACCTAAATTTAAGTTTGATTTAGAATATCAATTATTTCAAATATTAAACACCACAAATTGTTTTGATTACTATAGTTTTTATATTTAAGTGATTCTTTTATTATTATATAATTTTTATTTTGGCTTCATTAAAGGAACTGATGGCTGTCTCTTTTCAATAAGAACAATTTTGTCTTGGATTGTTTAGAGTGAAGCACAGATCTTGGAAAGAAAAAGTTTTATTTTTCAGTCTCACTTTATGAGCTACGCTAAGAATTCCAAACTATGCAATAATCACTTGCAAAGGATTCACTGCAACACAGAAATTGATCTTTAGCTCATGCATGGCCAGCTGACGCTGCGTGAGTAAAGCTGCACCATGCGCGTGCTCTCGTGCTGCACTCACGGTGTGAAGGCATCGCACCTCTATGATGCTTTCTTTTTCCGTGCTTTGTCTAGACCAGTTCTTCTTTTGTTCTGTGAACAGGAGCGCTTCTTTCATGTCATGCTGTGCAGAAGGGGAAAGGGGGCGGGGAGGGGGGAGACGTTCCGAAAGAAATACTGGGTAGTTAAGAACTATAGTGACACTGTAGTATATACTAGCTTGTATTTTATTTTGAATTTGCACTTTGCATCTTAACCACTATAAAGGGCATTGAAAACATTCAGCATGTGTGCAACTGAGGCATATTTTACTTACCCAGTGAATGGAGATGAGTTTGAATACCGCGTATCCTGAGGGGGTCAGGGCTTCTTCATGTCCTCTTGATCCATTTGTGTGTATCTTTGTTGACCATGGGTAAATCCAAAACCCAACAGCTGCTGCTAAAACTACCCTGTATGATGCTGGAACCTGTCAGCACACAACGAGCTCGGCATCAGTCATTTTAGACGTCTCACTGTTGATCCGTGTCTTCATATTTATTTTATTTTTTTTCTGTCATGTCGGACTCATTTGGCAAGGGCAAATCGACTGTTTCCTCACCAAGTAAAAATGTAACAGTAATTTTAGAGAATGTACCTGAATACTGAATGTCTCCAGACAAGGACAGGCCTGAGTCGGCCGATGAAAGCTTTCCAGAAAGCTCAAAGTCGTAGAAGTTTTGTCTTGGTTTTTATTTAAATTCCTTCTTTTCTCCATTTTAATCCAGGTATTGAGAGTTTAAGATGAAACTGGAGCATTGTTAAATTGGCCCGTGGTGAGCTTTGTCAGACTGTTCCTGTTACTACTCGAAACTAAAACCCTCTTCTCACTTCTGGAGCTTCATGGTACTCGTTCCCCTCGAAACTTGAACTAGATTGTTGTGCTTTAATTTGAAAAGCTTCAGTGATTAGTAAAAGTCTGTTTTCGTTTCCATACAACAGCGACGCTTACTTTTACAGATTCAAATATATCAGATCCAAAAGCGTGTCTCTATTATGGATCACTGAAGTTCCTCAAAACAGATTCTATGTAACGCATGATGAACCCTTGTGAATCACTTGCACTTTAAAATATACCCATACACATATATGCCCACACTGTGTATATGTTTGGGTTTTTCCTCTGTACTGAAAAGTCATAAAAGATACAAATGCATCAACTGTGTGTCTTTTGCTGATAAGAAATAAAATATTTCTCAAATCTAGCATGCTGTGTGGAATGTGTGGTTCTGCTCGTGTTTAACTCATATGAACTCATCTTAAGGCACCTTTTGCACAAAACATCTACTATTTCAAAGTCCTTCAGGCCTTAATTCTTCCCTTTGAGCTGCTCTCACGCTCTCTCAAACGTCTATAATTTGACTTTTTGTATATCTATCAAACTGTGCTGGTTAGGAAAGGGTATATTTTCCCATGTCTCATTGGAAAACCACAAACAATCCTGAAGAAGCAAAGCGATTTAACCCTCAGTGTTTCACTGACTTACTGGGTGGGATCTTTGTATACGGCTCATTTCAGAGGTATTTATTTATCCTGACCTTTTCAGATTTGTTTTTATGTTACATCTGCAAACTTTATTACATTTTATAATACACTTTATGTAAAGAAAAAAAAAAAAAGGCATTTTGCTTTTACTGTAACACTCCTAAATAAAATCCAGGACAACCAATTGCTTAACAGTGTCAAGGGAAGCAGTCAAGTCTCTCTGGAGGAGCTCCAGAGATTCACAATTAAGGTGGGAGAAGCTGTTCACTGTTAGTGGAACACAAAGAAAGCCATTGTTGGGGAAACTCTGGTTTCCGGTTTTTCCACACGTTGCGATGGAGATGCAATAAAAATATGTAGGGATGAAAAGCTACGATCAGGCGTGGAAAAACATGAACTTTTTGAGCTGCATGCCAAACACCTTTTGTGTGAGAAAACTAACACACCTCTGGACACACCACCACCTCTCAGGTGAAACATGATGGTTTCAGCATCATCCAGTGGGGATGATTTAGCTGGTACTATAGTCATAGTTTAAGGGAAGATGGATGGGACTAAATACAGGGCAACTCTGAAAGACAATCTGCCAATTGGGGATAACATTTCTTATAAGACATAATCATTTGTTGGCAAGCACTGCTAATCCACTTCATTTACTTTTGCTGCTTCTCTTTAAATCTCTGTCTGTTCGTAAGCTCGGAAATCTGGGCTGAGAGAGACATCGGAGTCAGACACATGTCCTTTTCCCAATATAATGAAAGGAAGAGATGGTTTGAGCCTTCTCCTCTTTCTCTGCTTCTGTCCTGCTCTAAGCTTCGTCTATATTGACGAAGCTTAGTTTTCAACTCCTCCGAGGTTTGGGGACATAGTCCGGGTTGCAGCAAACAATACCTTGTTGCTAAGGTTATGCATCATAACAATTCTGCCGAGGTAAAAGCAAAATCCCTTCCATCTGCGAAGCAGCAAAACCAGAAAATGGCTTTTCACAATGGTTCTCCATCTAAAATGGACTGGGCTTGAGCCATTTTGCAAATAATGGGCAGAAATTTCAGTCCATCGATGTGAAAAGTCAGTGAAGACATATCTCAAAAGATTTAGAGCCCTAATTGTGTTGAAATGTGGTTTTACACATTTCCGACTGAGGTGGTGCTGGATATAAATTTGCAAATTCCGTTTTTTGTTATTAACTTTGCCATTCTTTGTGTTGGTCACAGAAAATTTAAATTATCACTTGAAGTTTGAGGTCATAACATAACAAACATGGAAACACGGGGGGAAAAAAGGCACAAATACCATAGAGTTCATTTTGTCCGTATTTTACAGGTATTAACTGTTTGTCGTCTCTTGCAGTAAATGTGTCACACATAAAACAGCAATAAAATTTAGAATTATTAGAAACCCACAATTTCCTTAGCAGCAGGAAGAAAGAAAACACACCGTTCCAGCTTCCTGAGCTATGACTCCATATCCAGTTCAGCTAGAAATCTACCATTCGTAAATATCTAATATAAGGTCGGAAAGTGAGTTCAAATTGCTCTAAAGAATCAAAACTAAAAGTTTCAGTCACTCACTGCATCATCATCGTCATCTAACTTTAGCCTTATGTAATCGCTGACCTGCTAAAACTCTAAAACAAAGACAGACTCAACAAAGCAGAGAAGGATTATGGAAGCATGATAAATTTCCTCTTTGAGAATGTGGAAACATTAAGGGGAAACTGGAGAGAAGGCAAGACTGGAAACAATACGCGAGATGCAAAATGGACAATGGCAGCAACAGAAAAAAGCAAATGACAGAAGCACAACCTCCAGAAGAAAAGCGAAGCACACCAGTAACAGACCGATGACAGAAACAGTTTCCTCACATCCTCATGGATCCTTTTGTGAGCATGGTGTGTGTGAGGTAATGTAAATTCTGCAGTTTTTGTCCTGGATCAGTCAGTCAGTCAATTCTTTCATTCCAGGATTGATTCATTTCCTTTACTGGAAAGAGGATAAGAGAGTAAATAACTCAAGGAGTGTGTATTTGTGACTATATCAGTCATCTTTCTTTATTTCTTTTTTGGCATCATTAAGCATGTTCTCACATTGCTGAAATAATATATAAGGTGTATCGTACGCTAGGAAAATGTTCATACCTGGTGAACTTTCTCACATTTCACTGTTTTACATACAAACATTAATGAAATGAAAGAAAAGGAATACACAGTTTTCCCTTTTCCTTTCCTACTTTTTTCCCTTTCACAAAAAAGAATAAGAAAGGTCTGCGAGGAACCTTTTCACCGCCGAGTCTTTTGAGGCACATCTACTAGCTTTTCACTGGTTGGTTGAACGTTTTGGGTCACTGTCTTGCTGGAAAATGAAACACTTCTCCGTTGGCTTCGTATGCTTTCCGCCTCTTTGTCTCATTCCTGTTCTAAAAACATTTAACTTCGAACTGATGTGAATATAATTGCCCTTCCTCTATGTAGTTTGAGCTCCTGTAGGCATTAGTCGCCAGGCTTAATTACCCTGCAGAGGGGCCCTCTGTTTCCACAACAAGTCAAGATCTCAAACAGATCACGGATATGTCGAGCCTGCCACGGAGAGTCCTAATCTTATAGCTCTCAGCTCGACACCAAATTTGGATATGAAGGAAAACACAATAAAATGAAAGTTTTTGCACGTTTGATTGTGATCCGCAACTTGCAGATACACTTTGTTGCATATCTTCATAATTCCCCCTGCCTTCCCAAAGACTCTGTTTGAAAAGCTTAACTTTGTGGCAGCGAGCTCTGTGCAGCATGCCCTGAAACTAACAAAGTCTTACATTCTTTGTGGTGAATGCTACAACAGCTACACAATCAAGCATCAATAATTAGAACAAAAATAAATCACTCTGGTTTACCGCAAGCCATGAGCATGTGTTATAAATCCTGCAATACTCCATGAAAGAAGCCGAGGGGACACAGACAGTGGCTCCAGCTGAAAATGAACTTAGTTAAACTTAGCACAAAAGCAGCTGAAACTGCAGAGCGACTGTTTGGTTTGAGAGCCTGAGGAAAAAAGAGGGGGCAGAACGCGAGAGGCTCCGTGAACACTAATCTCAGTCAGAGGGAGATATAATTTCATGCCTATTTAGAGAAGAGTCCTGAAGGGCTTTCTCATCAGCCGTTCTCCCGTCTCACGGATAGGTGATGCAGCAGCTCTGCGCGCTGATCCTATCATGTCCTTGTTTAAAGAGACATCCGCTTTCAATCCGCAGATAGAACAAGAGGAACGGACACAACACAACATCTTCTCATTTCACCATGTGGTCTCTTTAAAAGTCTGTCTCTCTGTGATGTTTTTTTTTTTCTTTCTTTCTTTTTGAGCCCAGTAACATAGCTGTAGTTGTGTAGTGGGCAACTTTTAAAAGCAATTACAGCTTTCAACGCAGAGAAACATCTCGTTGCCAGGAAACATTTGAGCAGAATTTTGACCCTGCCTATTCATTTCGCTGCTTGGACCGCTGCCGAGTGTATCACCACGCTGACAATCACAAGCAGAGCAATAATGAATAATGACAAAATTACAATGTCATTATGCAGATGCAATTCATACCATCTGCTGGCGTGTGCACGTGCGATGAGTGCATGTGTGTGTATATGGATGTATTTGTTTGATGTCACAGCTTTTCCAAATCAATGCCGGGCTATATTTGAGCCATCAAACACAATTTATAGGCCTCTTTGCTATGGAATGATAACCCTTCTGCAAGCATGCATGTGCCTGAAATCGATGTGCATGCAGAGCTTTTGCATTTAATGCCTTGCAGGTCACAAAGGCACGCTGGTTTTGTGCAGCGTTACGGGGACGCAGCCTTCCCCTCTTTGGGCAAACACAGCGGTCCTGAAGTCAGCGATCTTAACCGATCGTAGTGCTTCTGCTTCTGCCATGCAGGGCGAGCAACAGAACCCGCATTGTTTGCAATTGTTTTAACCTCTTGATCAAATTCTGGGGGAGGAAAGCAATGTCCTCATAGTGCAAGCACAGTGTCAGCAATCTGATGGAGAAAATGAACAATGTGCTGTGGTTAGTGCGGTGCAGCAATTGCTTCTTCCCTCTCCCAGTGTGTTTTATATTCATTATGTCCTTCTCTTTCCCATGAAACTTGTGGCATATTCATCAGCACTGTGACAAATTAGATGTGCAGTGAAATGGAGTATGACTGAGAGCAGTGGAAGATTAGATCCACTCCAATCCTACCCGGCAATCACTATCCCTTCATTTCTGTGGGGAAATACCCAAGGACGGGAAAGAAAATTAGATCAAATTTTACTGAAGAGAGAGCTGGAGTGGCAGGGGGAAAGAGATGAAACGGAGCACGTTCCATCTCTGCCAAAGCATCTGCGTGGAGAGAGAGAAAAAAAAAGCATTTGTCTTGGATTCAAATCTAATGCAGCTTTCGACTCGGAACCTGCCAAACATATAACTCAAAGGGATCCAGTCCTACAGACAAATGAGGTGTCTGCAGAAAAGCATTCACAATGCGAGGAACTTTTCTATTTTATCTCATTGCTACCACCGATTTCAGCAAAGTTTATTTGGATTTTATGTGACAGAGCAGTATGAAGTGAATAAATCTGAAGAGGAAGGAAAATGAAAAAGATAATGATAAAGATCTGAAAAGGAAGTAATGCCAATGTAGAATCACGGTTTGCTGCAATCACAATTGCACGTCCAACGTTCTTCTTTGCCAAGTCAGATTAGACAGAGTGTCAGTCAACATTCATTCCCGAGCATTTCCTCAGGTTCTTTAGGTCTGAACTTTGACTGGACCATTTGGACACAAGCGTTTATCTAAACCATTCAAGCTTTGGTTGTAACCTTAGAGTTGTCATCCAGCTGGCAGACTTTTTGGCATGGCTTGAGTTCCATACGACTCTGCTGCTTCATGTCCCCCGTATGCCTAAAGCATGATGCTACCACCGCCATGTTTCACAGTACACACGGTGTTTTCAGAGTCACATTCAGTGTTAGTGTTTTCATCACACATGTTTTGGCCAAAAATGAGTCCATTACAATTGTTTTCCAGATGTTTGATGTGTCCCAAATATAAGTTCTGACAACTTAAGTCAAGAATTCCAGTCACTTTTTTTTTCTAACAATGGCTTTCTTCTTGATAGTCTTCTATAAAGGCTGAATTATTAATTGCCTTGTTGACAGATTCTCCTATTTACAGAGTTGTGGCTCTCTTGGCCGCCTCCACCTTAGCAAATACGTTTTAGACTCCTGTTCTTCCAGCCCAGAAATGGAGTTAGATACTTAGCAACCCTGAACAGGAGCACCTAGCTTTCATACTTTAGATCAACATTAGATTATTTTTTCTTCTTTTGCTCTTTCCTTTGGTTTGTTATTTTGTTTGTATTTCCTTTTAATTCCTGTAAAGCACTTTGTATTGCCTTGTTGCTGAAAATGTGCTATATAAATAAAATTACCTTTACCTTTACGGTAAATACTCTTGCCAACAATAATTTAAAAACAATAATAAAACTATGCATCCTTTTTTCTTTTCAATCATGTGCTAAATTGAGTTGTTCTTTTCCGTAAAATCTCAATAAATATAGTAGGGTTTGTTGTTGCCGATGTGAGATAGTTCGAGGGGGGTGAATACCTTTGCAAAGTGCTTTAGGCTCCCCGGTTCTTTCATGATTCATTTTCACAAAGCTGTGCTGTGCCTGCAGTGAAACTCCGCCTTCACCACAGCGGCTGGTGGAACCAAATGAACAAGGCCATGTGGCATGACGCGGTGCAGCAGCGACATCTCGTGGCCATAACGGGGTTTCGCAGTTTCTGCTCAGATCAAGTTCAGACCTTTCTGCAAAACATGTCAAATGAAACACAGATATGCAGGTGTCAGCACTGTAATCAACATTGGTATGGTTTACAACAGGTCCACGTAATGTTTTTTTTTATGATAAAATTCAGTTTTATTCAGTAGCTTTCTTTGATTTTTGTTTTTAAACTGAATTTACTTGTTGCAGTCTTTTGCCGTCTTTTGCCGTCTTATGCGACTAGACTGTATTGTTTGATAACTAAGATCAATTTGCGATTAAAGTTCATATTTGGCATGGAATCTATCCGAAGGATTTGATTGAAGTTTTCTGTAAAGTGCGTTGGTTTTGGGAACTGGCACAAAACAATTAAAATGAAATAATTAGTAAGGATTACTAATCTTTCATCCTTTTTCTTTAAAAAGAGCAAATGTCAAAATTATTCACCATCTTATTTTTTTCTAGTTCAGGTGTACAACGTTAAAAACGGATCCACCTACATCCAGATGTTTTAAGGGCTCTCTACTTCCTACACCTTAGGTAGCATCAAAGCATAGCATGACAATATTTTCTTGGTTTGGAAATTAGGTTGTACCAATACATGGTAAACATGCATTTTACAATATTTGAATTAAATTCTTAGTAGAATTCACAATAAATGTCATTTTGAGGCACTTTATTTAATTTCAACTCAGTCACGCATCCATTACAATTAATCCTAGTTCACTAAGTTCAGTTCATTATTCAAATGAGTTTAAAGGGTTTTCTATTTAAGGAAATCTAGCAGAATGCATGGAGACATTGCAGTTGTTGAATATCACAATAGAAAGTCAATTCCAATTATTACTCTATAACATATTGCATCTAAGATGAGGATGATTGCAATTTGATATGCTTTTCAGGGGGTATTGAAAATGAGCGCCAAATCCTGAGTGTAGAGCACTGACCAATCGCCTTCCACTTCAGCGACTTTCCAAAATTAAAAATCACGCTTTTGATGCTCACTCTGGTATTCCACGTCGCTCACTCACTCTGCAGCTCATTTCTAGCCTCTAGCTCGCTCTGTCTAAAATGACATCTCTCATGTTTGCTACACGTCTGTGCAAACCAAAGGGTAGGTAAGAAGGTAAGAAATGTAAACCACAGAACTACTTGTCACGCTACAGGTGAGACGTTTATAATGCTGACACATTTTAGCAAGAACTTTTAGCCTGTAGGGAGTTTGGGTTAATTTGTCCCCCCTGTAAGTTGACCCCATCAACTGTTTCAGCTGCCGTCAGTCGCCTATTTTGTGCATGATGAATTACTGGTTTTGGTGGTAAACTGTACCTCTTATGTTACAGATAGAGGACATGAGGGAAAAATCAACAGGAAAGGTTCTGATTATTTTTAAGCAACAGTACTCACAAAGAAAGCACCGCTGCAAGGCTTCAGAGATCACTGTTGCAGCAATTAAGTAATTAACCCATCATAATCGGATACGCAGCAATGCCCTGGGTGTCAGGCAGAAAGTCTTCTTTTTCATCTGCGCTTTTGAAGTTCAGGTTTGTAGGTTTCTACAAAGAAAATGGCTTTTAGAAGCTCAGTGTTGTTTAAATTCTTAGATTCCTTATTAAAGAAACAAAACACAAAACCCCATCCATACTCATGACAGTGAAGGCAGAATAACCAAATGCCATTTACCAAAGTAAACTAAAATAAAATAAACTCTGAACTGCATAAACTGGGCCCAAAAATTTAAATGAAAAATAATTAAAGCAAACACTGGCAAAAAGTGTAAAACGCCTGCAGCAGCTATTAGCATTAAATTAAATGATGCTACTGCATACCTAACTAACTGATTGATCTCACACATTAATACATAAATCAACCGGTGTATTAATTTGATCTGAATCCATTTAGATTCCCGGAGAACAACAGCCCTCTGGAAAGATCATTTAGAAAGAACGGGAATTTGATCTGTTATCCATTGCTATGATTTGTTATCATAACAAGATATGAAGAGATATCATCTGAATATTATTTTTAAAAAAAGTACAATGAACTTTAAATGAGTGTGTAAATCTATTTTTGACGTTGGAGACTCAGGGTTGAGTACCATTGCTAAGGGTACATTAACATGTGGAGGGGCTGTTGGAAGTAGTTAGTATTAAACTAGGACAGCTCTGACGCTTCCTCAGATTTCATCAGACTTTCATGAAACCTTGCAAGAGTGTTGTACACTAGACAAAACTGACTGAGTCAGAGAAATAATCCAGCTGCAGCTAATTTAAAGCTCCAGTCAAGAATACACAAGTTCTCAAAATCTAGAAAACATGTCATCAAATCCTGTGGTGGCTTATGAAAACATCACTTAATGTTCCAACAGCAAAGCAACTTGATTTATATGTCATATCATTGGATTTAGACAGCACAAATAGCTGGGCCAATCAGGAAATGATGTTCTGCATTGTCTCAGAATTCTGTGCTCGGCATGACTATTGTGCGTATGAAACTGTGAAATTACTGAGAAAACACTAAATGCTAGGACATGCTTCTGAGGATCCTTCTGCACAGAGCTGCTAAAGAAAGTAAAGTAAGCTCTAAATTTAAACACCGTGTTGGTTTTTAGTAATTTGTTAAATGAAACAAACACAGTTGCAATAGAAAATTTCATTTTAACTATTTCATTTTAATTTGACCTAAATAAGGGCTGATAGTGCTTGTGTATATGAATGTTTTTCTTTTCGTTGTTACTGTGTAAGTGCATGAGAGCCTGCAACTATGAGCCATTGTAAAATGAATTGCAACATCTCAAGTAAAAAAAAAAAAATACTGAGACACAAATGGAAATAATGACATAAAAAAGAAACTTAAACAGATCAATTCAAAGATGCATGAGACACAGAAAGGATGGTGCAGATCTGTATCCACTAAACATTTCATACATAACAACCCAGCAGAATATCCACCACTGACAACAAAGTTCTTTAGGTGTTGCTGTATTCACATTTTGGCCATTACTTATCTTGTCCACATCTCCGATTTTTGTAAACTATAAAATACAGGTTGCTCACTGACTGAGTGCATAAAAAGTCGCAACACAAAATGGGAACAATGTGTTCACCCACGCTGATTAGTAGGAGTAGTCACAGTTCAAATCCACTTGTTTGATAAAAGTAAACAGTCAGGAAGCATCTATTTATCATAAAGCAAAACCTTGATCTTCAGCACCGCAAGTTTGCAGTACAGCTGTGTCTAAGTGTTTGTTTCTCATCTGTGGTTGTCAAATCTCTGCACAGATTCCTCCAGCCCACACACACACACACACACACACACATACACACACAGATACAAGCCGATAGTTTGCTGTGGAAGACCTTTGGGTCATTCACTTAAAAAACTGTTTCATAATTAATCTCAAAGCAGATGTTCCAAATGGACAGACATATCCTGGATGTTTTTTTTGTTTTTTTTTAATACTATCAGTATGTGAGGGGATTCCAAGCAAATTTATTAGATATCTTTATAATAAATGACTGCTTAAAATGAATTCTGTCTCAGATAGCAACTCTATCTGAGACAACAAAATTGTACTTTAATAAATTCTCAGGTCCCTCTGTGATCTTAAAAATATATACCACTAATTACTTTTATCCAACAGGCTGAAAGTTAAGCCTGCTTTCCTTTGACGTTGCCCCAAAGTGAACTGAAATTTTGATCCTGAAGTCTTATTTGTGTTTTACTACTTATGGCGACATATTAGCATGAAAAAAAGCACAAACACAAAGCAAGACATTTTCTTTCCAGGTTTAAACCAAAATGTGACAGTAAAGAGAAAAATATTCCCAGGGCTAAGAAAAGTATGATCAAGTTATTTACTGTAAAGCAGCCAATCATCACCACAAACCCAGAATACATTCCAGCTGTTAGATCTACTGATATATGATATGGAAGAGTTTTGCTTATCGTTATGATTAATGTCTCTCTTCTGTCTCTCAAAGACTTCCTCAATAAATTCATGAGATGCAAATGTGTTTAGATTAGTTCTCAGGTGCATCAATTTATTTTTAGGGTACTTTTTAAAATGACTTATGTCGTGCTCTGCTCTCTCTTACAAAGTCGGCTCTTTATGACAGACATCTCGTTTTAAGTTGCCTTTATTTGTAAAGCGCAATGTTTTTACTACTTCTTAGACCACACTGTTTTAAATACAGGCGTTCATTCTTAAACTTCTCCGTAGCAACTTTTGAAAACGTCGCGCCTTTTCCTTCGTCTGCTTGTCCCTTTGAAGAAAACATCCGCGCCAATGCAGGGGGCTCTGCGGCTCTCCTGCAGCGGGACGGGGCCCGGCCGCTGTCTGTGCGTGTTGACTTGTCTCTGTGGACGCGCGTCTCTCAGCCTCAGTCAAGCATTGCTGGTTGGCGCCGCTGTCTCCCCACTTCCACAACATCAGGTGTAATGTTACTGTTTGTTGTGGCCTGAGAACGCTAATAACATGGCTGGAAAACAATGTCGGCGGTAAAGCTGTGCGACATCACCCGGGGATCACTCAACCCCCTTTGGACCTGCAGCGGTGGCTGAGTGGTCGAAGTAACGCACCGAAAAGCGAAGTTTTAGACAGAATCAACAATCACCTTCTGTGTTTAATTCTGTTTCATTTCATTTTGTTTTATTTTACATAACTTTCCTTTTTTATTATTTTCTTACTGCATTGTATTGACTTGTATTTCGTTCTATTGTTAGCTGGTTTTGTTTGTTGTTTGAAATTAATAATTTAACAACAAAAACTTAAAAAAAATACCTTAATCTGTTAATCTTTCAGAGAAATAAAGACAATTTTGATATAACTTTTTATTCTTGTAGATGGCCACACATTACTTCAGCGCCTCCTACATCTTAATTGGGCTTCTTGATTACACCACCACATTGACAGAAGGGCGGATATGATGATAGGTGTTCCTGTAAGGTGAGAAGATGGGGGAGCCGCAGAAGTGTGCGCGCAGTCTCCCCGGGTGTTGGTCTGAGCCGGACTGATACCCATCTCACTTGTTCATTAGCAGGACCCTTGGCCGGTTTAAATCCTCCGAGGCCCCTCACTTATCAGTTAGTGAAGAGTTTCGCCCGGCGGCGCCTTGAGGAGTGGCTCCAACACGCCGTGCGTAATAATAATAATAATAATAATAATAAGTTTCAAACGGCCGCAGCAAATGACGAGGATGCATCCCAGTTCATCGACCTCCACCCCGTTCTCTGTTAAGGACATTTTGAAGTTGGACTACCACCAGAACGAGCATGAAAATGATCTTCAGATGATGGACCAAGTTGTTCCGATGCATCAACATCAGCTCATGCGCGCTGCCTCCAAAAGCGACGGGTTTTATGACGCTCAGACTGAGCGCTGCGTTTATGGGATGCAAGAGAAGATCGACGTTCACAGATCAGCAGCAGAGGAGGAGATGGATGAAAAAGGTGAATTCATCATGATTGTTACTCATAATATAGATTTTTTTTAAAAAATGCATATATCAGTATATCCACACCGTTTCATATTGTATTATATTATTTTATTTCAATAAAAATTAATTTCAATTTTGTAAGCAATAATATGCCTGGAGCAATTTTATCCAAAAGTTTAAAGTAGATTAGTTACTTATTTATCAGCCTGAACAACAAATTGTGGCCAAAAACAGGAATAAACTGATCTGTTAATGTTTCTTTTTATACAAAAGGAACAATTTAATAACTAATTGAACTTAAGCTTTAAATCCTGACCACTGTAGTTTTGAACTGTTTTTTTTTTCTCTCTCTCTCTTTTTGCTTGTACAAGTCCAGATTTAAACATGTGAACTTATTTAAGAAACTATTAAAATGTAATCACTGACTCTTAAAATAAAGTTTTCTGTTGTATTTGCGCAAACTGATCTGAGTANTGCAGATCTGTATCCACTAAACATTTCATACATAACAACCCAGCAGAATATCCACCACTGACAACAAAGTTCTTTAGGTGTTGCTGTATTCACATTTTGGCCCTTACTTATCTTGTCCACATCTCCGATTTTTGTAAACTATAAAATACAGGTTGCTCACTGACTGAGTGCATAAAAAGTCGCAACACAAAATGGGAACAATGTGTTCACCCACGCTGATTAATAGGAGTAGTCACAGTTCAAATCCACTTGTTTGATAAAAGTAAACAGTCAGGAAGCATCTATTTATCATAAAGCAAAACCTTGATCTTCAGCACCGCAAGTTTGCAGTACAGCTGTGTCTAAGTGTTTGTTTCTCATCTGTGGTTGTCAAATCTCTGCACAGATTCCTCCAGCCCACACACACACACACACACACACACATACACACACAGATACAAGCCGATAGTTTGCTGTGGAAGACCTTTGGGTCATTCACTTAAAAAACTGTTTCATAATTAATCTCAAAGCAGATGTTCCAAATGGACAGACATATCCTGGATGTTTTTTTTGTTTTTTTTTAATACTATCAGTATGTGAGGGGATTCCAAGCAAATTTATTAGATATCTTTATAATAAATGACTGCTTAAAATGAATTCTGTCTCAGATAGTGACTCTATCTGAGACAACAAAATTGTACTTTAATAAATTCTCAGGTCCCTCTGTGATCTTAAAAATATATACCACTAATTACTTTTATCCAACAGGCTGAAAGTTAAGCCTGCTTTCCTTTGACGTTGCCCCAAAGTGAACTGAAATTTTGATCCTGAAGTCTTATTTGTGTTTTACTACTTATGGCGACATATTAGCATGAAAAAAAAAGCACAAACACAAAGCAAGACATTTTCTTTCCAGGTTTAAACCAAAATGTGACAGTAAAGAGAAAAATATTCCCAGGGCTAAGAAAAGTATGATCAAGTTATTTACTGTAAAGCAGCCAATCATCACCACAAACCCAGAATAAATTCCAGCTGTTAGATCTACTGATATATGATATGGAAGAGTTTTGTTTATCGTTATGATTAATGTCTCTCTTCTGTCTCTCAAAGACTTCCTCAATAAATTCATGAGATGCAAATGTGTTTAGATTAGTTCTCAGGTGCATCCATTTTTTTGAGGGTACTTTTTAAAATGACTTATGTCGTGCTCTGCTCTCTCTTACAAAGTCGGCTCTTTATGACAGACATCTCGTTTTAAGTTGCCTTTATTTGTAAAGCGCAATGTTTTTACTACTTCTTAGACCACACTGTTTTAAATACAAGCGTTCATTCTTAAACTTCTCCGTAGCAACTTTTGAAAACGCTGCGCCTTTTCCTTCGTCTGCTTGTCCCTTTGAAGAAAACATCCGCGCCAATGCAGGGGGCTCTGCGGCTCTCCTGCAGCGGGACGGGGCCCGGCCGCTGTCTGTGCGTGTTGACTTGTCTCTGTGGACGCGCGCCTCTCAGCCTCAGTCAAGCATTGCTGGTTGGCGCCGCTGTCTCCCCACTTCCACAACATCAGGTGTAATGTTACTGTTTGTTGTGGCCTGAGAACGCTAATAACATGGCTGGAAAACAATGTCGGCGGTAAAGCTGTGCGACATCACCCGGGGATCACTCAACCCCCTTTGGACCTGCAGCGGTGGCTGAGTGGTCGAAGTAACGCACCGAAAAGAGAAGTTTTAGACAGAATCAACAATCACCTTCTGTGTTTAATTCTGTTTCATTTCATTTTGTTTTATTTTACATAACTTTCCTTTTCTTTTCTTTTTTTTCTTACTGCATTGTATTGACTTGTATTTCATTCTATTGTTAGCTGGTTTTGTTTGTTGTTTGAAATTAATAATTTAACAACAAAAACTTAAAAAAAATACCTTAATCTGTTAATCTTTCAGAGAAATAAAGACAATTTTGATATAACTTTTTATTCTTGTAGATGGCCACACATTACTTCAGCGCCTCCTACATCTTAATTGGGCTTCTTGATTACACCACCACATTGACAGAAGGGCGGATATGATGATAGGTGTTCCTGTAAGGTGAGAAGATGGGGGAGCCGCAGAAGTGTGCGCGCAGTCTCCCCGGGTGTTGGTCTGAGCCGGACTGATACCCATCTCACTTGTTCATTAGCAGGACCCTTGGCCGGTTTAAATCCTCCGAGGCCCCTCACTTATCAGTTAGTGAAGAGTTTCGCCCGGCGGCGCCTTGAGGAGTGGCTCCAACACGCCGTGCGTAATAATAATAATAATAATAATAATAAGTTTCAAACGGCCGCAGCAAATGACGAGGATGCATCCCAGTTCATCGACCTCCACCCCGTTCTCTGTTAAGGACATTTTGAAGTTGGACTACCACCAGAACGAGCATGAAAATGATCTTCAGATGATGGACCAAGTTGTTCCGATGCATCAACATCAGCTCATGCGCGCTGCCTCCAAAAGCGACGGGTTTTATGACGCTCAGACTGAGCGCTGCGTTTATGGGATGCAAGAGAAGATCGACGTTCACAGATCAGCAGCAGAGGAGGAGATGGATGAAAAAGGTGAATTCATCATGATTGTTACTCATAATATAGATTTTTTTTAAAAAATGCATATATCAGTATATCCACACCGTTTCATATTGTATTATATTATTTTATTTCAATAAAAATTAATTTCAATTTTGTAAGCAATAATATGCCTGGAGCAATTTTATCCAAAAGTTTAAAGTAGATTAGTTACTTATTTATCAGCCTGAACAACAAATTGTGGCCAAAAACAGGAATAAACTGATCTGTTAATGTTTCTTTTTATACAAAAGGAACAATTTAATAACTAATTGAACTTAAGCTTTAAATCCTGACCACTGTAGTTTTGAACTGTTTTTTTTTTCTCTCTCTCTCTTTTTGCTTGTACAAGTCCAGATTTAAACATGTGAACTTATTTAAGAAACTATTAAAATGTAATCACTGACTCTTAAAATAAAGTTTTCTGTTGTATTTGCGCAAACTGATCTGAGTATAATGATCCAATTTTATCCTCATATTGACACTAGCCACAAAAACCAATAAAAGTCCACTTAAATTGTATTAACCTAAACAAAGCAGAAACAAATAAAACAATACATGCACAATCAACAGGTCATTACAAACATGACGATGGCTGGATTTAAAATTTCTGAATCAAGAATCATTTTTCTTTCAATTTATTTAATACCACCAATCTCAGAACGATTAATACAAAATACAGGTATTCATCAAGAATACAGTTTGACAACTGTATTCATTAGTGGACACACAGTTCGTGGATGCAGAGGATAAACTTTGTTGGGCGGGCTCCTTCTTATCACGACAGTCCACACCTTCAGGGTTTGTTTCATGAAATTATCTACCTTATTCTCCAATGTTAAAAGGGAAACAAATGGTTTTTGGTTGAGGCAGTAAACAGTACTGCAATAATTCAAGCTATACCATATCAGGGTGGCTGGTAAAGCTGTTTCCATACAGCTAAAACATGCTACACACAGGCAACTAGCTGCAAGTTTAAAAAGCCCAGGTTGTTTAAAAGTATTTGAAATACTTCTTAAGGTATTGGTTTTGAGTCCTAGTCCTCAGGACCCACACTGTTCTGCAGGTTTTATGTGATTAAGATTAGAAAGGATTCCTTAGATCTGGCACACTCGCCCAGATTCCACCAAATCTGTATTGAAAGTGATGATGATGATGATGATGATGATGATGATGATGATGATGATGATGATGATGATCCTAACAAGAAGATTCTGCTTGAGGTCCCATTCAAACTTTGTCGGTTTTATGTCTAAGGCATAAAAGGCAGTTGAGACAATAATAAATTTAACACGGTGGCCGGTAAATTTTGATTTCTGACAACTAAAGAAATAGTGTAGTTCATCATCAACAACTACCTCAAACATGAAACTTAGCATATATATATATATATATATATATAGACTTAGCATTA
>NW_006799944.1:2950450-2960616 GCF_000485575.1 Poecilia formosa | reverse complement strand
ACACACACACACACACACACACACACACACACACACACGTTTTACTTAATAACCCAAGGAAACAACAATCCTTGTTTCCTTGGATCATTCTAATTATGTACAAAGTGATTTAAATTTTGCTGCCTTTTTTTCCTCTCTGCAGAAAAGTGCGGCCCCGGCTCTTCACCCGACTGCGACAGTGGCGCTAAGAGCAGAAGCAGGCTGCGCCGGAAGCCCCGGGTCCTCTTCTCTCAGTCCCAGGTGTCGGAGCTGGAGAGGCGCTTCAGGCAGCAGCGCTACCTGTCCGCCCTGGAGAGAGAGCACCTGGCCGAGACGCTCAAACTCACCTCCACCCAGGTCAAAATCTGGTTTCAGAACCGGCGGTACAAGTGCAAGCGTCAGACGCAGGACAGGTCCCTAGAGCTGGCCGGGTTCCCACCCGCACCGAGGCGGATAGCGGTGCCGTTGCTGGTGCGGGACGGGAAGCTGTGCGGCGCAGGTCCCTACCATTCGGGGCCTTACAACGTAACTCTGGGACACTACAGCCCGGCGTTTGGCAGCGGAAACAGCGACCTGTACGGCTGCAGGTACCACAGCGTGTCCAGCTGCAGCAGCCAGCTGTCGGATTCAGCTGACTCTGCTCCACCAGCTTCCGGCTTCTTTACAGGGTGTTAGAGGCTGGTGACATACACTTGCTCACTATTATCACTGTTTTCCGCAATTGTAGCTACCTCAAGTTCATATATAGTTATTTTATTTCTATATCGTTTAAATGGCATTTTTAATAAATGAAAAATAAAAATAGATTACGTTTGTTTATTTTGTTGTTCCCTCCACCTCTAGTCGTACTCCCGGGATGCGACTCTGCGTGGATAAGCGGGTAAATAGGCCATGGATTTAATTTTTATTGAACTCATTACGCATGCGCCAACCAAACTTACCGCTTGGGGTATCAGAAGGCGTTTTTGACGAGCTTCACAGTTTTATCAAAGGCAACCATCGAAGAGCTAATGGACGAAGACGAAGTGACATCCGACCTGACAGAGCTGCTTTATCAAACCGAGCTCATTATTGTCCCATTCACAAACCCACAGAGTGCAGAGTCGCTGATAAGGCCAGAGAGCCTGTCTTGTCTCGCGGCTCTGCTTGGTAAACAATGCCTCAGACTGAGTGGCTCTTAAACTTTTTCAAACTTTCAAGAAGAGAGGCCGAGAATTGGATCTGTCACTCAATCGTGAGCCGTCGATTCGTGGGGGAGATGTTCCACAGTCGTTGTAGCCTGCGTGTTTCTTTTCAGGTTATTTGAACGGGGTGGAAATAGTTTAGGTTTCTCAGTAAAAACAAAAAAAAAAGAAAAAAAAAGTGTGTTTTGATGTAACTGAATGGCTGAGATTTAAAGAAAGGTAGCACTTCCGCATAAGCTGAAGCTGCATCTCAGCTGCAGAGATAAGAATGAAGCTGTAGACAGAGAGGAGACGGACTGATCATCAGATAATGATGTCTGAGTGGGAGGAGTGTGTGGCTGCTGGTTGGATACGTAGATTTGGGGTGTGTGTCTCGTTTCGGCAAATGAGAGAAATTCTTAAAACAAATGTTGGAACAGTTGTTTCCTGGTAGGTCAGAATAAAAGACAGAACAAGGAAATGAACGACAAATAAAACACTCAACTGAAACGCATAAACAAAAGGGTTTTGTATAATAGAATAGAATAGAATAGAATAGAATAGAATAGAATAGAATAGAAATAACCTTTATAGTCTTTCAGTGAGGAAATTCAGGCGTATCCGCAACGTTGCAGACTTTAAGGGATGCAGAATCATGCAAAAATAAAAATAAACAGAAGAAAGAGCAAATTTTAGAAAACACTGTACAGTCATTAAAATAGCACTAGCTACTCTATGCAAGCTACATGTCAGTGCATTTGAGGTCAGCTATGGCAGTAACACCAGAGAACTTCTGAAGGTGGAAGCCTGGAGGGTTAATGAAGAAGGTAGCTTGTAAAAAGTATAGTCCTGTGTATTCACTTACTGTGAGCAACCCGGGAGGTAGTCCGGTATCCACTGGGACATGTGGTGGTCCACTGGTGACAGTACCAGTGGACCCTCAGATGTCCTGGCTAGATGGTGGTCGAGACACTGGAGGACTGAAAGAACAAGGTCATCCGTTGATATTCACTTTAATATAAAAGATTACCTTTAAAAAAATATTAGCTTAGGCTGACATGTTTTATATGAGTCTAAGGTAAGATTTATTTATTTATTTATTTATTTTTGGTCATTTGGGCACTGATCAAGTCTTACACAATACTTATGCAGTCAACTGGACGTGGAAATATAGCATTAGTGTGCAATGTGGTGGCAGGCATTAACAATGAATAACAAACCCTGATTAAAGCAAGGCATCATTGACGTTGTATGTGTTTCATCAAGTGACATGCTGCATTTCAAAGGTTGACATTTCAGTCAAGTAGAAGTTTCATGTCACTAATCGCCATTGTTATGACCCACATAAAAACAGATGGCATAATAATATAATAAAATCACTCAGTAAATAAATCAGCATTATTAAAAAGTCTAACACCATAAATGTGCAATCATACAAACTGAGAACAACTGAGACCAGCTCCTCTTGTACTTTGAAAGTCTGACTGCAGCTGGTACTAAACATTTTTAGCAGCTGAGCAGTTTTTCTTTTGATACTTCATGTATTCCACATGATTACATTGTGAAAGGACCTGTGATTGTCCCTGTTGCTAAGGGCATGTTTTGAATAACTTAATAGAAAAAAAAAAGTACAGTCACAAACTGATCAGATTACAATTTGTCACAGACGACGAACAGAACGGCTGTAACAGCCGCAAACTTTCCAACTTTTCAACTTCCCAAAGTTGGTATCTGTAGAACAAAAAAAAAAAAAAAAGCGTTATCTTTTATTGTAGTTAGAAAGCTGGATATGTAAACACGGCCGAACTGCTTTTTAAGACAAAAATGGAAGGGGCTTGATTACGTTGTGGAGATGAGGGCTCATTTAAGCGAGGGATGACGCGAGTTTGGACATCAGTGAAAGACCTATTGTGGTTTGGTGAACTAGAATTAAGTCATGCTGTTCCATCAGCTTCATGCTGTGTTGCTCTGTTTTTATAACAGTATTCATGCTGGTCAGATAAGCTGTTGTCTATGATTGCATCTGAGAGGATTTACAAATCAAATAGCTGTGCTGCATCTAGATCATTTAACCAAAGAAATGCTAGATTTCTTACGAGCTGAATGAGAAGTAACTAGCAGTTAATTGTCTCTAACATGTTGATATATTGTGGCGCTTTAGATTACTGCTGGAGATTTGAGGCTCCCTCTAGTGGGAGAGTACCTTCTCTTCCATCCCTTCATACTAGTGGGACTTTTAAGTCCATGCAGGGTGAAGCTGGCATTTGTTCATATCTGGTTTAATGTTAAACCTTCAAAGAAAAAAGGAAGAAAAAGAAAGAAAGAAAGAAAGAAAGAAAGAAAGAAAGAAAGAAAGAAAGAAAGAAAGAAAGAAAGAAAGAAAATATTTTAAACGTTCCAAAAATTATTAAGATTGATCTTGGGCTTGTGTCCAATTCCATCCCTAATTTATAACTCAAGGGTGTTAAATAACCTGTAAATGTCACTTGCTTTGTTCTTTTTCAACAAATGCAAATGTTTGTAGCTGTCGGAATTAAAGATTCTGTCAAACACCAGTACATTTAGTAAATTAAACATCACATCATCTCTAAATAGCTGAAGATGAGTAAAACATGAAATCTGTGAAGAAAGAATTGTCCGAAACATCTTGCTCAGAATGTATGATAGATTGAATAAATAGGCTTACCACTGCGTTCAAAGTCAGTTCACTTAAACTGAACAAAATAATGTATGAGATTTTAAATTAAAAATAAATAAATAAAAAAAAGTTTGAATCTTACCTACATGGGTAAAAAAAATCACATTTATGGACCTGGGAGACTCTGAAGCAGAAACATAAACCTTTTACAACCTGTACCTCTTTAAAAGTTCTTGTGCTGAAGTACATAGCTTTAAATGGTCAGGTCTGATGATCTTTGTCAGATTTTAACTAAACCCTCTGCTGCTCGTGGCCTTCGTTCTCAAACACCGACGCTCTTTGGTTGTTCCACGTACGTGGCTAAAAACCCAAGGAGCATTTTACCCAGTGGCCCCAAGGCTGTGGGACAGTTTGCAGCTCTTTTTTGCTGACTGTGGAGGTTTTTAAAATAGCAACTAAAAGCACTTTTATTTTCCCAGGTTTTTATGTCATGATTTTATTGTGTTTCTTGTGTTTGATTCATGCTTTGTATAGTTTAAGGTTACTTTTAATCGTACTGTGCTTTGTGATTTTAGCACCTTATGAATAAACTCTACTTACTTAGACCATTTACCACATACTGGCCTTTCATAAATCTGATGACACATCGGCTATGTCACAAAACTCATTTGAAGAGACCATACCAGTTTTGCATGAAGTTGCAAGACACATGACGAAAACTGTTGTCGAGCCGACAACAGCGCAGGAGTCTGACAAATGTACTGTTAAGTCACAACAATCTCTGCCTGTCATCACAGACCGTGAAATAACAGGGGAAGCGGCAGAAGACTGATGGCACAGCGACATGCAGCAGCTCAAAGAAAACATTGTCACCACAAAGCTTAAACTGTGGAAGACAAATGCCTTCCTGGGCTAAAAGGTCGGAAGCTCTGCGACGTCACGTCTGATGTGCAGCTATATCTGCGAGGTGAATGCTTAAAACACAATGCCTGACGAAGGAAAGGTTGCTAGCTTAAAAAGACAGCAATCATGGGGATTGTTAGAGAATCAGAGTAAGGATCATCTTCCTCCCGTATTGTCACAGAATAAGGGCAGATGACTGCATCGGTGTGCTCGCTCAAAAGAGCTGTTCCAAATGTAATCCCCCTCTAGAATGACACGTGCGCTGACTCTATGCTTGTGTCAGAGTGCATGAGGTTTCCTCTTCAGACAAGCGAAGAAGGTTCAGAGAAAAACCAACCACGTTTGGGATGTTGTCCAGAAGTCACCTCCTGTTTAGATACATCTAAGCAAAATTTACGCTTCTGCCAAAGTGAAAAAGTTTTTTTTTTAACAGAAAATACCACCCCGAAATAAACCCGAAGGATTGGAGAAAACAAAACAGATATGCTGTCTAGACAATAGGATAAAGGATCTCTTTACCGTCCAACATACCTGAGACAGCTGTAGACAAGGTCAGGGTAAAGAGTATCACACAGAGGATCTTAACACTGTGTTGACAAGACAATAGGTTAAAGAGGAAGCTGAGCAGATATGCTTTTCCTGCGAATCCCCATAAGCAGCATTTAAATACGTGTGACTGCCAGCAACATGTAAACTGCATGACTAACCATGATGTTTTCATTTTAGCGAAGCAGGGACGCTGCAGGGCCTCGTCAGTGTCAGACTACGGCTGACAGCGTGAACGGAGTCAGCAAGACCATAAGGTGGCAACGGGGTCGTGTTTATCATACCCAAAATCGCAGATCGACTAATGAAGCATTAAATCCCAGAGCAACACGGACACCTCCAGTAAACACCTCGGCCGCCGCAGAGACGTCACTCCGCACCGCAGAAAACAACAAATAAACATCTAGAAACAATGAGCGCATCCATTCAGGAGCCGGCCTCAATGTGTCCAACTCATTAGTGCTCCGGGAGGCTTGACCACCCACTCTGACCCCGACCCTTCCCACTCTGCCCGTGTGCTGCAGACGGTGGTGTCTCCCTGAGGCCACTGGGATCCTCGAGCTGACGGGTTGGTGGGGATTAAGACGTAAATCCATTTAACTGCTGTGGCACCAAATACTTAAGAGAGTATGTGTGTCTGGAGTAGAAGGTTTTATCTTTCATGCTTTCACCCCAGGAAAGCTACAAACCTGGAAAAGTTTGTCCAATTTTCTTTAAAATATGTAGCTGTGCAACACCTCGCAAAAAAATATTCGTACTCCTTGAGATTTTTCATTCATTCCCGCAAAACAAGAAAAAAAAACATATCAATGTTTGATTGACAGACCAACACAAAAAAAGCTCACGTTGTGTAGTTTCTTGTAGTTTAATCTCAATGTAAATTCAACGGTGGTAGCCGTCAGAGGGTTGTTAGGGAACATCAGTGAAGAAACAGCATCCTGAAGACTCAGAAACCTCTGGTTACTATGAAAGAGGTGCAGGACGAAAACAGTTTGTGGTTTGTCACAAACAGGGCACAGAAAACAGGTGGAGCTCTGGCTGGATGAGAACAGAACTTTACTTTTCATCAAACATGCAAAACGCCACGAGTGGTGGGAAAACTAACACTGCACACACTGCACACCACTACTCCATGTTCACTGTGAACATGGGGCTGGCAGCATCATGCTGAGGGAAATGCTTTTCTTCAGCAGGAACAGGTAAAATGCAGGGAAGTCCTTTGATAAAAAATTATGTTGCAGAAGACTTGAGAGAGGGGTAGAGGTTCAGCTTCCTAATTGTGAGAATCAGGGAATCAGAAAATAATGTTCACAGACTCTTTACATGCAAACTGACCGAGCGTGAGCTACATTGAAAAGAAGACTGGACTGAATTTGGGTTTCTAAAGCTGGTAGAGACAAGTTCTATAGAGTGTTGGGTTAATTGGCCCCCCACACTTTTCAGATTTTTACTTGTAAAATATTTTTGACAGGAACAGATCTTTCTGCCTCCCAATTACACACAGCATGGGTTAGTATATCACAGAAAATCTTAATAAAATACATTAAATTTTGTGGTTAATATTAAACAGTTTCAGTAGATGCACTTAAACAGGGCAAACATATTTTTGTTTAACCACAAATTGCCAATAAAAACAGGTTGAAACAGTTTTTTCAAATTGTGACATAACTGTTAAATATGCTCTTTGCCTCGTCTTGTTAATAATGTTTCAGAAAACTGGAACCAAGAAATGGTCGTACGTGTTTTTCTTGCAAGTTCCTCATAAGAAAAATCACAGAAAATCTTCACACAGTATTTTTAGTGTTTTGCTTTCTATTTATTTATTTTATTTTAAATTTTTAGGTGTAGTTCAGAGTAAAGAATAGAAAGATATTATTTTAAAAGTGCGTGTCCGTGTGTACATTCATGCACATATCCAATATATCCAAGCTGAAAGTTTCTAAAAATAAATATTTGTTTTGTTTATCTGATTTTGTCTCTTTAAAAATGTAAAAAAAACGCTGCAACAGCAAGAAATTCACTTGACAATATTTTTGTGAACACATTTTAACCCCAAAGTCAAGTGTGTGCTGTGTTTGTGTGTTGTGGGAGATCTGTTTCCTGATTGTTTTGTTCTTCTATCTTTATAAAGTCATGCCAAGTAAGCACTCCAAAAATTCCAACAAAATACAAAAAAAAAGTTTTTACTTTCGGTGTTTCACACTAGAAATTAATACTAAATCATCAAAACATTATAACTAAACAATTGCAACAATGATTTTGAGGAATGATAATAGTTTTAATCTCTGAAATTCCAGTAACGTTTTTCCACAGAAGTCGACAAAATGATCGTCAGCTTGACCCCACCCTTCTTTCACTTCAGTCTGGCTGAACCCGCCTCTTCCCTGCATATAAATTCAAGCCTCCGGAGAGTGTGAGGACACACACACTGCTTTAGCAAAGCCTCGGTCTTCTGGTGCTGACAGGTCTCCGATTTCTGGAGATTACTGGATGGAAATGTCTGGTACGATCAAACCTGTGACGTCGTTCCTCATTGAGGACATCCTGTCCAGTAAGGACTGCAAGAGAGTGGACGGGAAATGCAGCTCGCCAAGGAGGGAAAAATGTTCCGACTGGAGAGAAGAGTCTGAAAAGTTGTCAACACACCTTTATCCTGAGGAATCCGCTTTTGGAATGCACACAGGTGAGCACCGGCATGCTTGACATAACTGGAAGGTTAAGGATAGGGAATCCGTCAACGGTTTTGCACGAGATGTTGGCGAGCTTATTCAACATCTTTTCTGGGATTTAGGTGACGGTAGCAATATTGAGTTAAAAAATAGATTGCTTCAATTTGTGCAGTCTGCGTAATTCATAGTGCTCATGAACCTAACAAACTTACTAGAAAACTGAACAGCAGACCTATTCATATGTCTGCTCTGTCCTCCACAGAGTCTCCGGACACGTCCCATCCCAGCTCCTCAGAGTCGAACTTCTCCTCCGCAGGAAAACAGAAGCGGTCCAGAGCGGCCTTCACGCACCTTCAAGTGCTTGAACTGGAGAAAAAATTCAGCCACCAGAAATACCTATCAGCCCCAGAGAGGGCCCACCTGGCCAGCACCTTAAGACTGACCGAGACCCAGGTCAAGATCTGGTTTCAGAACAGGCGGTACAAAACCAAGCGAAAGCAGCAGACTGCAGAGCTCTGCAAGGATGCGTACAAAGCGGATGGACTGGGCTTCAGAGAGGATTTGGTCAGAGCATCACTATTAACCTCCTTCTGCAAAGCCTACCAGTACAGACCTTACCTGTGGGACTACAGTGGAGCCTGGGGGCCCATGTTGTGGTAGAAAAGTCACGAAGGATGATAATTAGCCAATGCTAAGGGACTTGAAGTTTCTTCTCTTTTAATTAATACACTTTGAACTGCCTGGATGCTTCTCTTTTCATATAAGAATGTTGTCCAAAGATTCAAGCAATGTGTTGCATGGACCTGAATCAAACTGTTTGGTATTGGTGATTATTTCATTATAATAAATTATATTTTTTGCTGAAGCTCATTTTTCTTGAAAGCTCTTTGCAAAGAAAAAAAGAACTTTGTGTAATTCACAAAAAGTTTAGACAACATCATATTCTATTCTGTTTTCTAAAACACTTGTATTAGATACTTAATAATAATTAAGCTGCAAATTGTGAATTTCTCTCAAAGAAGCCGGTGAAAATAATACGGTTAGCTAAAAAAAAAAAAAAAATTGCTCTTGTGTGACAACTCTTGAGGATTTTTGCTGATTCGTTTAGATAATCTATGTGAAGTTAAACTTTGTGCAGTGTGAGATGTTATCTGATGAAATTGAGGAACGAGAGCTGATCCTGGACAACCCTGATCAGATTACATGAAGATAAACAGCATCTCAGTTTCCTGCAGATGACATTGTGCCAGTTGAGAAAAACCACTGGAAAAAAAAAAGAAACGTACATTGCTGAGGAAGTCGGAAGAGACATCAACATGACTTCTAGAAACAAAAACATGAACTGACACAAAACACGCGGTAATCTGAAGAATGAAGATTAGACTCAGAAATTAAGGTTGGGTTCAGTTTAAACTGATGCCACACCCTGTTGTCACACACACCCAGGTGATAATGTCGCACTGTGGCAGCGTGGTATGAAGCATGTCAGTCGTTCTGTGTGTCAGTACTCTGATGGGCATGGTATTCTGCAAAAGATAGGAAAGTGCACAGATAAAATAGTTGCAGAACCTGTTTTTTTTTTTTTGTTTTTTTTTTGATGATACCTTCTGTGTGCAATATGGAGAGTGAAAACAAGTTAAATGTTTGTGTTAAGAAAACTTAGGTTGCACATCTACTGTTTGGTTTTGGGGGGAATGATCTTCATAGGAATATTACAATTTCCTTGACTCCTGTCTTAAATTACTTTGAACATTTAGAACACGCACACATATATATAAATAAAATCTCTCTCTCTCTCTCTTTCTATACATATGTGGCTGACTGTATAGCTCAATGGGTATGTCACCAGTCTTCCACCTGGGAGACCCAGGCTCGAATCCAGGCTGGGGCAAAAAGTTACGACAGTGAAATTGAGCTATGCAGTGTGGGGCCTTAGGCAAGACCCTTGGAGCTATATAGCCTACCTCATACCATGAGAGACATTGATAAGCACGACATGCTGGCTCAGACGTCGCCCGGCCAAACAAGGTCTGCGTCAGGTGCTGGGGAACCAGAGCACCTTGATGAAAAATGGGCTACTGGAACAAGACGGAAATGGGCGAGAGACGAAAACATGGATCTGTTGGAATGCTACTACTCAAGTAACCCTAGTCAGAGGGGCTAGATGCCTTATGTGAAATACAATGATTTCTTTTTGCAAAAAAAGAAATCAAGGGGTTTATACCTTTACTAAAGCAAAGCGTATGCCATGGTGGAGTGTTTTTCGGA
>NW_006799944.1:2947568-2950430 GCF_000485575.1 Poecilia formosa | reverse complement strand
GGGTTCGAATCCAGTTCTGGGGCTATATAGCCTACCTACCTCATACCATGAGAGACATTGATAAGCATAACATGCCGGCTCAGACGTCGCCCGCCCTGCGTCAGGTGCTGGGGAACCAGAGCACCTTGCTGACAAATGGGCTACTGGAACAAGACGGAAATGGGCGAGAGATGAAAACCTGGATCTGTTGGAATGCTACTACTCAAGTAACCCCAGTCAGAGGTACAACACAAATGCTACGGCAAGGGGGAGGAGAATGAACACCAGACAACCCTGAAAGGACCAAAACTGGCATAATTAAAGATAATTAATTTTTTAAAATTATGCCAGTTTTGGTCCTCCATAGAGCTGCACAGTGCACTGAGATGTTGCCTTGCAGCAAGAAGGTCCTGGGTTCGATTCCCGGCCTGGGGTCTTTCTCCACGGACTTTGCATGTTCTCCCTGTGTCTCTCACTCCCATGTGTCTTCCCCTCTAAAGTCTCCAAAGGTGTGAGTGTGTGTGTGCATAGTTGTGTGTCTCTGGGTCGCCCTGCAACAGACTGGCAACCTGTCTAGGGTGTACCCTGCCTCTTGCCTGAAACATTAGCTGGAGATAGGCACCAGCACCCCTCCCGACCCCACTAGGACAAGGGTGTTAGAAAATGGATGGTCCTCCACTCTTCCAGAATGATGGAGTTTGCACTGTTTTTTCAGTCTGTTCATAGATCATCCCACCTATGAACTATAGGAATCTCTAGAACTCCTCCAGAGTTATCATGGGCCTCTAGATTTATGTTAGGATAAAAATTCTCCTGATATCCTGCATCTGAAGGGAGACTCTGTCTTGTTGAAATCTTTTAAACAACATATTATATATTTTTGAAGCACACAAAATCACAATAAGTTACTTGTTACTTTAAATTACACACTTTGGTTACTAATTAGGTGACCACTTTAACTTAAAAAAAAAAAAAGAAAACGCCGGTGTAAATCTATCTGAAAAATTAAATACCATGTACATTTTTTAACTTAAAATTTATGCAGTATGTTCAGTAGATGCCTTATGTAAAATTACCAGTGAAATACAATGATTTCTTTTTGCAAAAAAAGAAATCAAGGGGTTTATATACCTTTACTAAAGCAAAGCGTATGCCATGGTGGAGTGTTTTTCGAAAGATGTGTGCAGCATGTTGCATGAAATGTGAAGAAAACGGGAAAAAGTTTATTGTAGTCTCAGTTAATAACACCATCAAAACAAGCCATTTGGAAAGAGTTTTTTTCTTAAGGAGTGACTGATGTTTCAGCCACTCTGAGAAGTTGTGTTATTGTTGTTTGAGTAAAATACATTAAAGATAGACTGACGTTTTGTTGATTCAAAGCATCAAAAACTAAGGAGAAACCTAGAAAATAAAATAAATAACCATCAAAACTACGTGGCAGAGTGCAACAGATTGGATCCAAACCCTTCACTGCTTAACGAATATGCAAACACAGGATAACTCTAAAATCTTTAAGATCACAACAACAACAGCCGTTTTATCAAATATGAGGAAGTGTTTAATTTCTATCTGTTACTGCTATTTGCATCCCATGAAGAAATCCACTTGTTTACTTGAAATACTGATGAATTATTTGTAAAAAATAAAAATAAAGCTGAAAATCTGTAGGTTTTGGAAAGTAACTTATAGTGGAAAACAGTGGTGACTTAGTTCTGGCGTTAAAAGATGGCATGCAAGATTGTTAAGCTTTAAATATTTAGGGAGGGCAAGTTGGCGATAACTATAGTGCGAGCATAGGGTAGATGGAGCTGATAAAGAGTGAGCCGTCATTGTCACAAATCTGACTATCGTGTCTAACTCAAAAGTATTTGCTCTAGAACTAAATGTATGAGGCTCATATGTGATTTGGTTCAGTAAGCAGGGTTAACGTAATAAAATAACATCTATACAGAGGAGGTACATCCATGAAGTTGTGAAACCTTCAGGACATTAAGAAAACTGAGACATCCTGCTAACATTAACATGACTTCTAAAAAGTTTATTAATTTTCTCTAACTGAAATGAGCTGGTATCAAGAGTGGCTGTGGCTGAGCTCTTCCCTAAGCCCTCAGAGTAAACAGGTAATTTGACATGAAGAGGGCAGATTGCATCTGTTTTGACGACACTGAAAATCCGGCTGCATCTCAACGTCTCTAGGGCTCTATAGGAGCTGGCTCATCAGATAAAGGAGCTCATGGAAGGTTGAAGTTGGAGGTGAGCAGCACGGCTATTATTGCACTCACCATTTTGTAATACCTGCATTTCCTCAAAAGGGAGACGGTACATTGAATCCCAAACAGAGCATACTTGCAAAAACACCAGGTTGTCTTTATCGTTCATTTTCAGTCTTCTTGGAGGGGGCGGAGGGGAGAGGTGACTCTGAAGCTGTCTGTGGGCCGTCTGGATTTACAGGATTTACTGAGCAAGCAAATGAGAGTAAGTGGGTAAATGTAGGCAGTGGCGCAACTACACATTATTCAGGTGGATGCGAAAACATAAATCGACACCCTCCCCCCCCCAAAAGGAAGGTACGTAAGGGTGAAGGAGCGTAGAAAACATACGAGCGACCGTAACATATGAGCGACCGTATGTTTACCCCCCCCGAGACGAAGACACGTGAAAGGTAAAACTCGCTACATTTACATTTACATGTGCGCGAAGTGAAGGAGCGTAAGGGCGCTGTCAAGTGTATGCGAAGGCATCATCGGGGCCTGGAAGGTGAAGACCACAGTGGTGCCTGTGGTCATCGGGGCCCTCGGAGCAGTCACCCCCAAACTGGAGCAATGGATACAACAGACCCCAGGAATAACATCAGACATCTCAGTCCAGAAATGTGCAGTTCTA
>NW_006799944.1:2946381-2947412 GCF_000485575.1 Poecilia formosa | reverse complement strand
TATATATATATATATATATGTTTAGGCCTGCAACGATACCAAATTTTGCTAAGGGATTAATTTTCTAAAAAATTATTGTGATAAACGATAATATTGTTTCAAGACCTTTTGACACTGATTTAATGGAAATGACTAATAATACATGCAATTTCCTGCCATAGATAGATACACTTTATTTTCAAAAGAACACATAACACTGGAACTGATAAACTAAATAAACAAAACAACCAAAAACAAACATAAAATGGCCTCTCAGTCTCCATTAACAAAAAACGTACTTTAATAAAAACTAAACAACATAAAGCCAAAGTGGAAATAAATACTGCATTCAACCAAAAGAGTGCAGATTATGAAGTCTGTATACTATATTGCCCTTCAGTAATCACTAGACTTAAATAGAGAAGATGGGCACATCCGACTACCTTATGCAATAGTTCATACTACACGATTTTTTGCCCCTATTTTCCCCTTACGATAATCTTGGATCGTTGGCCGATCTAAGATTGTCGCTGGTGATTTCGTAACCGATCATCCTGTCTTGTGATTTAGATCGTCGTGGCCGCTCCGATCTAAATCAGGGGTTTCCCCGACTGGGAGCTTAACGCTGAATGTGACAGTAGCCAATCAGAAAGCGCGGATTCACCTCCGCGCTTTCTGAAGGGAAATAACGAGGGGAATCCCAAACAGCTGACACGGCCAACCCGAAGTCCAGCGGACATCGGAGATGATATGTGGAAACAACATTAATATTTATTCAACATTTCGTGCAAAGAATATAGAAATGACAATGAGAGGAGTTGGAGCTAAATTGCTACCGCAGTTGATAAACCCGGTAACTTTTCAGCTGTTCTTCGTTAGCGTGACATAAATAGGTTATAATGATTTTCATTCAGTCAGGATTTTATGCTGACTCTAGCCACATGCATTGGAGGTAGATTCTAGTAAAGCATTGATTAATGCCTGGTTTTAAAATTAGTTAACTGGACTAATTTTAAAATTACTCCAGTTAGCCATTATTTTGTGCCCATGTA
>NW_006799944.1:2933325-2945928 GCF_000485575.1 Poecilia formosa | reverse complement strand
ATACCTATTAAACAATATCACGTTCGCAACATGTTTTCAGGGCTCTACATACACATAAAAAAAAACGGGTTACAATAGTCTGGATGAAGTCAAAAAGGGAAATACTAGTACAAATAATCTCAAGTTCCTGATTCAAAATCATTTTAAATCAGGAAAACTGATTTTAAAAGTTTGAAGATCTTTCTAAAATGATATAGAAAGTTTTGAACAAGTTATTTTTAAGAGACTTTGACGTCATTGGTGATTGGAAGCAGCAGCGACATTCTTTGAATTTGGCTCTACAGCAAAATTTAATTCCATAATTTTAGCCGCTCAGGTATTTCAGACAGTTGGGAGAACTCGGGAATCTTGAAGAACCAGTAAAGTCAAATGTTGTCTGCAGAAATGTGATTGGAGATCTTATTAAATGAACAAACAAACAAATAAACAAATAAATTATATAATTTATTTGCATGAACCAAAAAGTAAGGAACCCAAAGCATACGTTTCGGGTTCCTCTCTTGTTAGATCAGCAGAATATGAAACGACAACAATTCTGGAAATCCCCACCAAATTATGAAGCCTGTTCATGCAGATGTGACTCACATCTGCTGAACAGCCCTAGCAGGACTAGAACAGTAAACTCCAAAAGGTCCTCGATCCTCGTGATGTCACTGAACTCTTTAAGCAAAGCAGTTTTTGTTAGTTAAAAAAAAGATACATATCTATCAAAAATGTAGCAAACTTATGCGGTATGAGAAAAGAAATCAGTAGCTGGTATGAATGTACAATTTTGTGGTTTGAAGGAATGATGTGATGTAACTTCTGGAAGTATTTCTGAAGAGGATCAATCTTCATCTTAAAAGTGAGTCATGCCTTGCTCACTGTGCTATTTTGGTGGTCTGATGTGCTCTGTGCACACACTGCACTGAAGTTCACTTCAAGGTGGTCAATGATGCTTTAACAAACAAGCAGATCTCTCCTGCAGATGAGCAGAAAAGTAACCCTGACCACAAAGACAGTCTTTGTCTGCGCTCCAATATGCCGTGACTGTCTCGTAAATTTGTTGGGGACGATAAGGAGGTTTAACGCGGCCTCCATCTCCCCATGGGAGCTCTCAACAAAACTTCCTCGGATATTGTAACTGGATCCCTCATGTTGCTCACCCAGCAGAGCAGCTGCCTTTCTTCTCCCATCAGCAGATACACCACGGCGCATCTAGCTCTCCTGATGGCTGATGCCGATTGCGCTGTTGCAGACATTGAGAGAAACATGCTCTAAGACATGCAGGCCACGAGAGAAAAGTCATGTTTCCTCTTATCTTTCAGATAATGTTATAAAGTGGTAGGAAAGTTTACTGCAGATTAAAGAGATTAGAGAGAAGCATCGCAAGATGGAGGATGTGGATGAGAGGGGCATTTATTGTGCGCTTCAGATAAACAACCGACTCCTGGACGAGGGCGAAAGCTAAACACTTCAGGTTTATAGAATCAGCGTACGTGTCCATAGACATGTTGCTGTGGAGTAAAGCTCCACACTGTCGTCATCTCTTTGAAAGTATAAAGTCTTAGCTTTTTATTTATTTTTTTTATCATGACAACACTTTGAATAGAACATAATGTAATGAAATGGTAAAAAAAATTTTTTTTTTAAAAGTCATAAAGTCATAACCCTGGCAACAGGACTCTTGAATCCTTTTTGAGGTCAATACGTTTTAGTTATTGTATGTCAAGCAAAAACAACAGCGCGGGATACTTGGTGGCCAACAAATGGCATTTTGCATTTGTTGGCCACCAAGTATCATTGGTGATACCTGCATTTCCTTCAGTGACACTGAAGGAAATGTAGGTATTTCTGGTTAGTACTTATCGTTTCTATTTGACAGCTGCCTCCACACTCTCCTGGTCAAGGTTTAGAAGTATTTTAAGATAAGATTGATTTCCTTATTAACAAAAAATCACATGCATATCCTCTGAGGCATCAGAGTTTGGGGACCAGTTCCTGACCAGCAATTTGAAAGGAGTCTATTGAAAGCCATAATTTAATTCCCTATATGGGTGGGATGACCACTTGTTAAAATAAATAAATAAATCAATTCAGTTCAAATCCAGCTAGTACTGGGAATTGTAGTTTCTGATGTGATTTGTGTAAGTATACAACTCTGACCATCACTAAGGCTGGTGTCAGCATTCCCCTTTATCTTCAACTAACATCTTTGTCATCAGAACATTTCAGCCAGAAGTAAAGCAGTTCTGTAACAAATGGTGAATGGAAGCAGCTGAAAGTCTCATTTTCCTACACATAAGTCAGTGATTTATACATGAGAGCTTCAATGCACCATGGTGATGTAGATGTCAAACATTGTTGTGAGGACATGTTACTCATGTTCTACGTTTGCTTTTCTCATAACACGTTCTGTGGCCTTCCAATGTTCTTCCAAGCTAATCGTACACCTATGGAACTGCTGACATGGATGTCATAGCAGCTACAGTTAAACGTGCAGTGTATTTTTTTTTATATTTGTTAAAACTGTCACCATGTCGTGACAGTGTGTTATGAGATAGATAATCTGTGAAAAGATTGATATCCTACACATGCAGGCATGACTGGCAGTGCTAAAACTCTTTCAGATAGTCACAGTGAAACTCGTGACACTATGTTATGAAACTGTCATGACATAGTGGCTGTTTCCACAAATATGTAGAGAAATGTTTTTTTTTTTTTAATAAAAGTCACATGATGCAGCTTTAAACTGGCTCATTCTCAAAAAGCTGTCACTGGTACAGCTGTGAGCAAAAGCAGTGCCGTGTCTGTTTTGCCACACGAGATTCTTGCTAAGTTAAGTCTGAAAAAAAAATGCTTTAAAATTACCTCACAAAACAGCAGATGGACTGGGACCTGGCAAAAACAAATCATTTCATAGTGTGAACTCTGTTCTGGTTGCTGCTTTCCTTGTTGTAAAGGCTGTAATGCTGAGATGAAACAATGTCATATTTCTTTATAACAAACGTAAAGAGAGGGTTAAAAATGACATAATTCGATAAATCATTAGCTCAATATGTAAATATTTAAAATTGTGAGAAAAATAACACTGGAAATACACAGTGTATCACATTTTTTTCATTTTTTCAAAAGCATTAGGTGTTTTTGAGTGGTTGTTTCATTTCATTGTTTCAGAGTTCTCTGCTTCAGCATATCTTGACAAATTATTGATGCATTTAATTATTTATATAATAAATCTATAATGATTTCATTTCATTTATCACACTTATAAACTGTATTTCAACAAATCATTTCTATATTGGATTGTGACTCTTTCACAATACTATTGTGTACAGAATGCAGTAAGACAGACTGCAACAGTGCAGTTCTAAGCTTAAACGTGTGCATAGACTCGACTCTTTTTCTACTAGAACTGTCAATATTTCTTATTTAATTCTCACTGAGGAATATTTTAGAATAACAACTAAGCAGCATTCTAAGGTGTGCTCAAATATTCTAAAATTTGAAATATCAAAATGAACTCTTTAGTCAGAAATGGCAATATATAAGAAAATAAAAAATGATGCTGATTAAAATGCTATGTGTCATGGTTTTAAAATGGAGTAAAACTGATTTTTTTTTTTTTTTTAGCATTATGTAATGTTATGATGTAATTCCCTCATCTAAACCATTTGGAGTGTTGCTGTGGTTCTTTCATGCATGTTTGAGGAAACCTTGAATCTTCCATAACAGTAACTTAAGGGCTGCCTAAACGTTTGCTCTCAAAAAGCGCTGCCAATTCACCCCCAACCTTGAAGAAGGTAATCCAAAAAGGGACAGGGCACAGCAGGTCTGCATTTCTTGCCTTTTAGGTGTTGCACAGGAAGCTCTGCATGGCGCTACACTGCCCTCTATTGGAGCTGTGCTGTTACTGCTGGACAGTTCAGGGTAACTGAAATTTCCTTTCTTCTCCTGATAATACTTATGTTTAGATATAGAGCTATAATTGACAGTACAACAGTGCTCCAAATAACAAGATCAATCACCATTTTAGAGAGAATAACATATCTACATGGCAAATGATTTACATGGAAGTGCAGAAAAGTAACAGAAACCCAATCAAGTCAAGTGACTCCAGGATTATTTATTATATTTATAAAATGAGCAAAAGGAATTGGAAGCCAGTTTGCCTTAAGACAAATTGTGCAACAGACTGACACAGGTAAGCAATCCTCAACCACTGAATAAAGCATGAAGCTACACTTGAATAGATACGCAAATGAAACCACTAATGACATGTAATACATGTTTCTGAAATTTAAGGCAGTTTATCAAAACAAGACTGTAATGAAAACACAGCCAGCCATCATTCCTCATCTCCGTGTTTATTTCAGCTCCAGTGTTACAAACTGTAGCAGCATTTTCACAATCATGTTTTGTTTGCATTGTCAAAACTCCAGGCCTTCCAGATCCGGAGATGGAACTCGGCAAAAGTCAGACCATCTCCCACTTTACTCAGCTCTACATAAATACTATAAACATACTTACATCGTGAAACTCTTCCCTCCACAGAATACAAACGTTTCCTCTTAATTTAGCAGTGATCATCGTCTCAAAACATTTCTCGTCACTCTGAGCGATGAGTGCATGCATTTCAAATGCAAATGTATTTTGATACAACAGGAGAAATGTTTCGTCAGTGATCTGAGATATGGTCTGATTTTACTACAATAAAACAAATATAATCAAAAATATAAACTTGCATTTATGCTGTAGGTAATAAAATCTATTGTGTTTCTGTGAAGTCATATTGCACTGAAAGCAACACGAGAAGGTTACATACTCTAAACCAGCTCAACCAGGTTAAGACAAGTAGCTAAAAAACTTGGTTTGAAATCTGATCGTCTGAGGCAAACTAAAAACAAACTAAAAACATAAAAAAAAAACACTTTGAGAAAAGTGAAACTTGTAGAAAATCTCAATCTATAAAACAGAAGCTGTAAAAAATAAATTCAAGTTTTCCTTACTAACGTAACACTATATCGAGGTTAAACAGCAGAGATGGAATGAGTGTTCACAGCAGATTAAAAGCGACACACATCTTTGGTTTGGTTATGTCTGTCCGAACACACAAGCGATTCGTGGAGTTTGTGAGAACACTGGAATCTGACAAACGTCTTCAGAACAAAAAAGAAAAAAAAAAGAAAGGAAAACCTTTTGGTAATCATAAACAAATCACAGCGCTCTGTGAATTACATCAATCTGGCTAAATATCCTGAAAGCTGAATCAAAAAATAGAAAACAGGCTGGGAAAAAAAGCATAGAGCACACAGGAAATGAGTAACTTCAACAGGATGGGAGAAAATAAAACGATTTGATCGGATACGATTTTTTTTTTTGTTGTTTCTTTTTTACTGACCCCACGAGGATCAGCCAGTGCAGCAGTATTGCTTAGTTTAAAAACTTCATTTACAGGCTTACATTTTAATCACATAATCTGCATAAGGAGAACATAAGAAATATTTTTGGATGATTCAGACAGTCTAAAGCCTTTAAGGTTGCCATGACAAAACAAGTCTCACAAAAGCCAATCACTGCTGCCGTCTTCCAAAGCAACAGTCGGATCTGATCCAAAGAGGTTTCTCAGGAATAGACGATTTCTGTATATAAATATATCCTCTGATTTCATACAAACAAGCTGCCGATGTTCTGTAACGGCTAAGATTCTGTTGTGCGTGACTCAGGAGCGATGCGGCATTAAGCTTTTACAGGGCAAATGCAGGTAGATCTCAGCTAATTTGATCGTCAAATATGACTTCTTTTTTTTTGTTATTTTACACAAAGCAGTTTTAAAAACCTAATTTAATTAATTTAAGTGATTTAGGCTTGCAGCTAAGAAAAACCTAACATTCAGCAAATCAGAACGTTAGACTATTCCATAACAGTAAAAAAAATCAAATGACTTTAATGCAAAACTGTTATTGTGTGAAGAAGCTACGGCCCACAAAACCATGGAGAAAGACTGCTGAGTTCACAGTTGTCCTGAAACCGGCACAAGGAGGGGAATCCATAAAAAAAAAAAAAAAATTGTCAAATACATTTGGCTATTCACGGAGCGTTTTATCCTAGCACGTTAACGGAAAGATAAGTAGAAAGAAAAAATGTGGGAGTGCCCAAGCAGCAGGGATAGTGCAGTCTTAAGAGGATTGTGACGCTAAATCCATTCATACATTTTAGAGGCGATTGACTAGTTGTGGACCTGGAGCCAATAAATCCAGATTACATAATCCAGCAGGTCTTGGCATCTGCCCACACCTGGCCTCAAAGAGCCAACGATGTAGATGAGCTGAGGGCAGGAATGTAACCCGGGCTACTTCAACACTTCAGCAGAAACACCTTCACGCAACGCTGCACCGATGCAGTAAGGAGCTCCTACCGAGCGCTGTCTGCATGCACTGTACACTACATGGACATACTTCTCTTTGACTGACATTGCTGTATTAGTAATGCTTTTTATTGCTTTTATGTAAAATTTGAATTTCCTGAAGAATTTTGTTTTGGGTTTTCCGTTAGCTGCATGCCGTAAAGCATCAAAATGAGCAAATTAAATCAGTCCGACATATCACTTTGCTTGTGAACAATCTATAAAACATGAGATTTAAATGTTGAATTGCATTCCTGAAATAAAATCCATTTCTGTTACAATATTCTGCTTTACCGAGATTCACCTGTAATCGGTTTGCTGTGGCCCCCCTTACCTTGAAACAGAGGAAGACGTGTGCGTGTTTAAATGCATCTTGGGCCTAGAACAAATCAAGTATTCCTATGTAAGAGTACAAGAAAAAAAAAAAATGGGTGGAGCAGTGTTTGATATTAGTTAGGCACTTATACAACGTCGCTGTCTCTCCCGCAGAGTGTTGGGATTAAAGAATGTCGAAAAAAAAGTTTTCATGAACACATAACAAAACAAACAGCACTGCGCTTTCCTCCGCAGCTATAAACTCCGAGCTAGAGGAAGCTAACCAAATAAATAAAAAGTTCCAATATTTCAGACAAATAAACATAGTTTCACACAACTTCATCATGTGCTCACCACATGGAGACACCAGGGAACTGAGCTGCGACTGACTTGGTAGTGGAGCGAAACGGTGCAAGTTAAATATGACACTATTTGTCTATTTGACATAAATCCTCTTTTTTTTTTCTTTTTTTTTGCATAGAGTGGTTGTGCAGCTATCGCTGTAGCTAAAAAAACAAAACAAAAAAAACAATAAAAAAAACACAAACCTAGGTAATGAGATGACAATGACGAGTGGAATCAAAGCGCCACATTGCCACCTGGTGACCTGGTGCCGTTTTCCTCTTCGCCGACTCTCACGTCCTTTGGGCTTGGAAGTGTTTCATGAGTCACGGAGAGGCGAACATCACAGCTGCCCGGATGCCGCCTCTTGTTCTAGCTTCTGCTTCGTCAGGAAGTACTTGAAGAATTCGTACACCGACCAGGCGATGGCAGTAGAGGGCATCTGGTATATGACCCGAGCTTGGACGCCTTTGAAGAAGGCTGCCAGACCTCCCAGTCTGTACACCGTCCTGAAAGCGTTGGCCATTCCCGACAGGTGGCCGCTGATGTTCACGGAGCTCAGCGCCACGTTCTCCTGCGTGTTGAGCAGCGTTTTGCAAACGTCCAGCGGAGTGGTCACGGCGGCCGAAACCGCCCCCGCCGCCGCCCCCGACACTATGTGGCTGCTCGGGTTGTAATGCCTGTGAGGGTTCAGCTGCTCCTGCATCAGTTCGTAGGTGATGAAGTGAACCGCCTGGAAGGGGATGTTCATGGTCAGCTGGGTGCTGTAGCTGCGGTAGAAGGCTCCGACGCCTTCGGCGTGCGTCACTGTCCGAACACAGTCCCAAAGTCCTCGGTAGGGAGAGTTGTACATCTGCATCCTCTGCTTTACCACTGGAAGGCAGCAAAGTTATGTTAGTGTTACAGTTTATGTTAGGCAGTAAAGGGGAGAGTAACCAATCGATGTAACCAATTTAACTGCTGTAAAGTCCAGGAGGAGTGAAAGCTGCAAGGAGCAAAACAATAGAAACAATGCAATCTACTGGGTTTCCTTGGGCATGAACTTTTTAATCTACTTTGAATAACTAATTTATTCAAAGGCTGGGATCAATTGAAACGTATCTGTGATTGAACTGATTTGTTTTTTTTCTAAAGTGCCTTGAGACTACATTTATTATGAGTCGAATTGAATTTAAAGGAAATTCCTTCCTTCCTCTAAATATCGTTAAATTTCACACATTTTTGCCTATAATTGTTAAACTTTCCATACACAAGTCAAAAAGAAAAACGATACTGAAAAAAAAAAGAAAAGAAAAAGGAAACTCCCAAGAGGTAATCCCATGTGTGCTTCCCACTAAAATACTGGACAAATCTTTCTTCTAAAAGTGTACTCCTCATATTCATCATTATATTTTCAATGTTATTGTTTTTTACAAAGTAATATTTTAGGAGGAAGTAAAAAGTAGAATTATAAACGGTTTATGCCTCTTTCATACACTCCACATTTGTGGCGTGATTGACTAATATATCCTGTTAGCAGATTTCCCCACCTGAGCTGTTTAGTGTTTGCAGCTCTTCCAGAGTCACCATGCCCCCTCATGGCATGCATATAACTAATTAACTAATGCTCTGTGGTTGGAGCGTTATTGATCCACCCCGTGTTCCTTCTTAACCGCCCGTTTATCACTGTATTGAATGCGACATCGAAGCGTCGACGTTTCCTTACCTTCAGCTGGGTTCATGATGGCGTCGTGCAGAACAGTGGCCACACTCCCTGCCACGCCTGTTGAAACATCAGCAAACCTCGTTGACTCTGAAGCTGTGACTCTGCTCGAGTTATTTCAGTGACAAAAAAAAAATTAATTCCTAAAAACACGAGGCAGAAATTTACACAAGCTCCAGGCTCCAGATAACATAACAGCCTGTTCCCCTCTGATCAACAAAACAGATTTAAAATGACAGATCCGCCATGGGATTTCTCACGGCTGCGTCGCACGTTTGACCCCGGCTATTGTAAACTGTGTATTGATGAGAAGAACTGCCCTCTTCCTGGATGGTTTGCTTTGTCTACGGCGTGCAGCAGCTGGTGTGTGTGTGGGCACGCGGACGCTCGTACCGTTGGCTATGTGGCTGTTGCCTCCGCTCTGAATGATGTGACTCAGAGAGTGCTTGACGCGCTCGTAGCAGGCGAAGTAGAGCGCGTGCGCGGGCCCTGCTCCCATCATGGTGATGTTGAGGCCCCTCAGCGGTCTGAAGATCCCCTCCGTCTTGATGATCCGTTTCAGGGCTTCATACACGCTCTTGTATTGTGCGTTGGGGTCCGGCTGCAGGCTCTGCATCCGTGTCTGTGAAAATAAAATCATTTCATATAAATTCTTCTAGTATTACAACATTTTCTTAGGTTAGATTTTGCTACAGTATTTAGTTGATTGCCTTGTTTTATTGCGTGACTGAATGTATGGTTTTTAAGATGTTAAAGAACCTGAATAATGATTTATTATTTATTTATTTGTTTTTAAATCAAGTGCAGCGCGCTCTAGTTGCTCTGACTGGACGTGCTCTTGGCGTTAGCGAGGTTCTGGATCGGGAGGCTGTGTGGCAGCTCTTTATTTAACTCCACCACGCCGAGTTATCCGGACAGCACAAAGCATGTTTTTATTTGCAGGGAGATTCGGGGCCGGCTCAGGAGATTGGCCGAGTTTGTCTTTGTCAGCATGTTCCACTGAGCTTCCTTCCTCTTGGGTCGACAATAAAATATCAATTACATTTCCTCCGAATGAAGACTTTTGGAAACTCGGCCACACATCACCTGGCAATCTGAGAGATTGGTTGAGGTTTTGGGACTGCAAATGAGGGATGTCCCTGACGAGGCACACGCTTCTCTGGACTCTCATCTCACAATGTGAGGAGAAATAAGACCAGAGGAAGATTAGACTAGCTGAAATAGCTGAAATGCGTGTTTTTGATGTAGATATTCTGTTTAGCATCCATTCATGTCAGCCTTAAAGGCACCACAACAAAAGCACAAAACTTGGAGACTAATTCCAAATGTATTTTATTTAAAAAAAAAAAATGGGTACAAATTTTAATGTGGAAAAACACCAAAACAACAGAACTGTATGCTTTTCAAGCTTAAGTTTGTATTAAGTCTGTGCATTTAAGAACTTTTTCTTTTCAATCTGGTGTTTTTTTGTTGTTTTTAATGTTCCAAAATTCACCAAACCACACAGCTGGTCCCTATTCATCAGTAAAGGGATGTTTCACTGTTTCTCTGTAGCACTGGACCCATATCTAATTAGCTCTTTTAAAAACAACAACATTTATACTTTTCAAATCTGAACTTCATTATTCTGCATTAAATACACATAACTAAAGGCACAGCTTTTGATCTGTCATATCTTTATTTTGTTAGCCACAAAATAATAAGTCAAACCTAGAACCGCAGCTCGACCGTCACTCACTTCAAACCCAAAATGTTTCATAAACTGAACAATAACTCAAGCTGTGATGCAGGATATATAGGAGTCTCACTGTGAAAAAAATAATAGTGTGGTATTTATATTAAAAAAAAGAGAGAGAAAATAAAGGAAAAACGTGATCTTATTTCTTTTATTTAAACACAATTATTCCAAGCACAGCTACAAGAATTTAACATATCGATTGTTAGAGTTATAACAATGTTATGTGTATAAGCTTTGTTACTTTTGGAAAAGGTAAAACAGCCTTGGGCATAAAAACAGAATAAAAAATCTGCCAAATGTCGTAGTTGTTTCATTGCTTACACCTTTCTGCCGCTGCGTTCTTTCCAGAGTAAAGAGTAAGAGTGTCGTAATTAGTTTGATCAGGTAGCCAGGCTGGGTCAGCTGACTGACAGAGATGTGGCTTGGAGCTTGCCAACTGTAGCTTTAAATTAGCTTCACCTTAGCAATAGTGATGGGAGGAAATCCTTTGGTTTCCACAGCTCGACTCTCCATGTGTTGCACGACCGTAAATATTGTCTAAAACTGGTCTTTTCTGCAAGTATGAGGAAAAACTTTCAGTCAGCTTGCTGGCAGTGCGCAGCAGCCACTGTGTGACTCTATGCTCTGCAGAGCTCCGTGCTTAAGGAACTCACAGTTTCAACTGAAGTTCAGATTTGATTTTTGATTATTATGTTTGAAGAATCTGAAGTCTGAACCCCTGTTAGTACAAGATCTGAGTAATGCTTTGAGAATCCATCAGGAACTAGTTGAGAAAGGGCTGATTTAGGAATGAAAACTAATAGGGAGTAAACCTCAGGAGTAATTCTTAAAAACAAACAAAAAAAAAAAGATCACCGTGTACTTTTTGGCAAATATTTTAAAACAAAACTAATTACTAATTCAACTTTTAGCCGTTTAATTTTCAGGCGACATTCAACACTGCCTACATTATTTCGACATCTCTGTTACAATCAGTTGAAGGAACTAAACAAGCAGCACCAGTGTTGACATTTAACCATAAAAGGGAAACGGTCCCAACTAATCCGACTGATTGTGTGTTATCCTTTCAGCTTTGTCAGTTCTGGTAATATGGCTGTTTACTAATCAATAGCACAAAGAAGCAATTAGAGATACCCACCCTTTCCTGCATGAGGCTGATTCCTAACTTGCACAAGACTGATAAGATGCCCCTCCTCACATTAAAACAGGCTACTCCCTGATTCCTCGAGCTGCTTGAGTTTGACTAGGAATCAAACTCAAAGTAAACAGTTAGGACTGAGGGGAACTAACAAATAAAGGCACCAGAGAGGCATCATGCTTAACCTATAGACATAAAGTCAATACTTCCTCTAAATGTAATTCTTTAAAAGAAAAAGTACTTCAATTTCTTGGAAGTTGTCTAGTAATTTATCAAGACAGGATGGAAATGACTCTTCCTGTCATGAGTTTAGATTAGATGAGACTTGGTAAAACTTGGGTAACTCCAAAAACCTCCCAGATTTAACTGAGTGACCAGCTGCGTCTTTAAGGTGCTTGTGAAAACTTGGAAACCTCAAGAGGAAATGACACCAGAGCATTGGGCAATGAGGGCTTCTCATCGGACTACTTACACATATGCCAGTGGGATACAAGTTAAGTGGATGTGTTCCAGTTAAAGTAAACGACATAACCAAACTTGTCAGAAACTACGCCACGTTGTTAGAGAACAAAGGCTCAGCAGAAGGAAAGTGGGGATTGCAGGAGCAAAGTTCACAAAAGCAGTTTGCAAATTTACCTGTCTTTAGCCAATTTTTAAACAAGCTTCAAACAACATAGTCATTTCATTCCACTTTTAAATGTGCGCTTTAATTACTAAACATTCACTCACTAAATGGATTACTGGTTAAAAAGCCCCCCGCCCCAAAAAAACCCAGATCTTCCCAAACTTGGCTGCATTCAGTCACTTAATAAATATTTTTATACCACTCATGTACTACTGCTTATATATTTACCAGTTTGGATTTACACAACTAGTAAGTTATACAACTGTTTCATAAAAATATAGAAAAAGTAATATTCCTCTACATGATTTAAATCATAAACTATTTGTTCATGAAATTATATATATATATATATATATAT